>NC_083844.1:8225811-8518039 GCF_015708825.2 Lethenteron reissneri | reverse complement strand
TTGTACCATCGGACACTCCACCCCCACAACTCAAAATTGGTGATGGGGCAGTTGTGGAGAGAGTGGAGAATTTTCCATACCTGGGCAGTGGTCTCACTTCGAATCAGTCGAGTGGCATTATTTTCTCATCGGCTGTGCAACGCTGTGTGGAAGCTACCTGGTCTGTTGCTCCACACAAAGCTTCGGGTCTTCTCGGCCACGGTCTCTCTCCCACGGTCTCTCCCCCACGGTCTCTCGCCCACGGCCTCTCCCCCACGGCCTCTCTCCCACGGTCTCTCCCCCACGGTCTCACCCACGGCCTCTCCCCCACGGTCCTCTCCCCCACGGTCTCTCTCCCACGGTCTCTCCCCCACGGTCTCTCCCCCACGGTCTCTCCCCCACGGTCTCTCCCCCACGGTCTCTCCCCCCACGGTCTTTCCCCCACGGTCTCTCCCCCACGGTCTCTCTCTCCCACGGCCTCTCCCTCACGGTCTCTCTCCCACGGTCTCTCCCCCACGGTCTCTCCCCCACGGTCTCTCACCCACGGTCTCTCACCCACGGTCTCTCACCCACGGCCTCTCCCCCACGGTCTCTCACCCACGGTCTCTCTCCCACGGTCTCTCCCCCACGGTCTCTCCCCCACGGTCTCTCCCCACGGTCTCTCCCCCACGGTCTCTCACCCACGGCCTCTCCCCCACGGTCTCTCACCCACGGTCTCTCCCCCACGGCCTCTCCCCCACGGTCTCTCTCCCACGGCCTCTCCCTCACGGCCTCTCCCCCACGGCCTCTCCCCACGGTCTCTCCCCACGGCCTCTCCCCCACGGTCTCTCCCCACGGCCTCTCCCCCCACGGTCTCTCACCCACGGCCTCTCCCCCACGGTCTCTCCCCCCACGGCCTCTCCCCCACGGTCTCTCACCCACGGTCTCTCTCCCACGGTCTCTCCCCCACGGTCTCTCTCCCACGGCCTCTCACCCACGGCCTCTCCCCCACGGCCTCTCCCCCACGGTCTCTCTCCCACGGCCTCTCCCTCACGGCCTCTCCCCCACGGCCTCTCCCCCACGGTCTCTCCCCCACGGCCTCTCCCCCACGGCCTCTCCCCACGGCCTCTCCCCCACGGTCTCTCACCCACGGCCTCTCCCCCACGGCCTCTCCCCCACGGCCTCTCCCCCACGGTCTCTCACCCACGGTCTCTCTCCCACGGTCTCTCCCCCACGGCCTCTCCCCCACGGCCTCTCCCCCACGGTCTCTCTCCCACGGTCTCTCCCCCACGGCCTCTCCCCCACGGCCTCTCCCCACGGCCTCTCACCCACGGCCTCTCCCCCACGGTCTCTCTCCCACGGTCTCTCCCCCACGGTCTCTCACCCACGGTCTCTCCCCCACGGCCTCTCCCTCACGGTCTCTCCCCCACGGCCTCTCCCCCACGGCCTCTCCCCCACGGTCTCTCCCCCACGGCCTCTCCCCCACGGTCTCTCACCCACGGTCTCTCTCCCACGGTCTCTCCCCCACGGCCTCTCCCCCACGGCCTCTCCCCCACGGCCTCTCACCCACGGCCTCTCCCCCACGGTCTCTCCCCCCACGGTCTCTCCCCCACGGCCTCTCCCCCACGGCCTCTCCCCCACGGTCTCTCCCCCACGGCCTCTCCCCCACGGCCTCTCCCCCACGGTCTCTCACCCACAACCTCCGCTCCCTCCCCGTCGGCTTCCTTCCGTCGCGTGCGAATGACGTGGGGGGGGGGAGGAAAAGTGGGAGCAAGCAACGCCGGCGTGACGTCACGAGCGGTTGGGGTGATGACGTCACGACCGGTGGAGGACGAGGTGACGTGACGTCACGACCGATGGGGTGGGGGCGAAGAGACGTGACGTCAATGGCAACGAAGGGCGTGACGTGTCTGCAAACAGTGAGACGTGACGTCGTGCGATGCGGTAGACAATTTGGTCGCTGGATAGATGACATGGCCTCGCCTTTAACCTCCCGAACACTGCCCCATAGACTCAACACTACCCATAGACTCAACACTGCCCATAGACTCAACACTACCCATAGACTCAACACTGCCCATAGACTCAACACTACCCATAGACTCAACACTGCCCATAGACTCAACACTGCCCCATAGACTCAACACTACCCATAGACTAACACTACCCATAGACTAACACTACCCATAGACTAACACTACCCATAGACTCAACACTACCCATAGACTAATACTACCCATAGACACAACACTAACCATAGACTCAACACTACCCATAGACTCAACACTGCCCATAGACTCAACACGACCCATAGACTCAACACTGCCCATAGACTCAACACTACCCATAGCCTCAACACTGCTACCCATAGACTCAACACTGCCCATAGACTCAACACTACCCATAGACTCAACACTGCCCATAGACTCAACACTACCCATAGCCTCAACACTGCTACCCATAGACTCAACACTGCCTAGATTTAACAATCATTCACCCAGATTCCATTTGTTGGGGGTGTGCGAGAAATGGACAGATTTTTTTAAAGGTAAATCTTAAACACAAACTAAGCATGGGCACGTAAGTCCACAATTTGTTTCATCAAGCCCTGCGTATTTATTAACATGATACATTTTTTGTAAGGATTGAGAACCAACGGGGTGCAAGGCTGCAGATAAGGTTAAGAACGACCGCTCTAGAGTGTTTACCAGAGGTGGGACAAAGTCATTGTTATGCAAGTCCAAGTCGAGTCTGAAGTAATCAAATTCATGACTCGAGTCTGACTCGAGTCCAAGTCACATGACTCGAGTCCACACCCCAGAGGTGGGACAAAGTCATTGTTATGCAAGTCCAAGTCGAGTCTGAAGTCATCAAATTCATGACTCGAGTCTGACTCGAGTCCAAGTCACATGACTCGAGTCCACACCCCAGAGGTGGGACAAAGTCATTGTTATGCAAGTCCAAGTCGAGTCTGAAGTCATCAAATTCATGACTCGAGTCTGACTCGAGTCCAAGTCACATGACTCGAGTCCACACCCCAGAGGTGGGACAAAGTCATTGTTATGCAAGTCCAAGTCGAGTCTGAAGTCATCAAATTCATGACTCGAGTCTGACTCGAGTCCAAGTCACATGACTCGAGTCCACACCCCAGAGGTGGGACAAAGTCATTGTTATGCAAGTCCAAGTCGAGTCTGAAGTAATCAAATTCATGACTCGAGTCTGACTCGAGTCCAAGTCACATGACTCGAGTCCACACCCCAGAGGTGGGACAAAGTCATTGTTATGCAAGTCCAAGTCGAGTCTGAAGTCATCAAATTCATGACTCGAGTCTGACTCGAGTCCAAGTCACATGACTCGAGTCCACACCTCTGGTGTTTACCAAAGTTTAAAGTCCGTTGCACGTTATCCATCCATGCATGTTGCTTCGCCCATACCTCCAGATCGCCAAAGGTCCCCAAAAGGCGTTGTTTCAAAATTTGGTTTGGTGTCTTCTCCACCGTTGGATGATAGGGTGGTGAGATGTTAACTACATCGTCTGGTATACAGGTCGTGGGTTCAATCCCAGCTCTGACACGGGCTGCTGTATATGTGGAATTTGCACGTGTCTCTCTCCCCGTGGTGCACGTGTCTCTCTCCCCGTGGTTCACGTGGATTTTCTCCGGGTCCTCCAGTTTCCCCTTCCCACCCCCCGACATTTAGAATCAACATCACCAGGCGTTTAGAAGGGGCCGTCCATAAATGACGTCACACACCTAGGGGGGGGGGGGGGTCAGACATTTGTGGTGATGTGTGACGAGGGGGGGGGGGGGTTAATAAATGTGACGTCACATCAAAATACACAACTTTAAATAAATATAGACAACACGTTCTACTTAATTAAATACTTTTTTATAAGTGTTTTCTCCTACATCATCAGAGTGCAGCGCAACATTAAATATGCACTACAATGACAATAGTTTAACGCGATTTGAAGCATGTTTTATTTTAGGATTTTGGGGGGGGGGGAGGCAATTTGTGACGTCATATGTGAGAGGGGGGGTCTGACTTTTTGTGACGCCGTGTGACGAAGGGGGGGGGGGGTAAGAATCGTCCAAAATCGATAGACGTCATTTATGGAGTATAATTTGTGATGGTCAGGTCGCTTGCGAAAAAGAGCTACATGGCTCAGTGGTGGGCCTTACCTGGTAAAGTAAAACAAAGAGTCTACGTAGTTTTCACTTCACGTGTATCTGTTCAGAGGAAAAGATATTGCCTCCACGTTGTGTACCTTAACAGTCGTGCAGACGCGCTTGCGCCATTTCGAACGGCCGATGTATCGCGCGGCATTTTCTCAACATTTATCTCTCTCGGTTATGTTGTATATATTATTTTGAAAAAGAAACATATAAATAATAAATGCCATTTCAAGAAATTATGCAAATTTAAGAAATTATGCAAATGTTTGTAATTATGTAAATTAGGCTAGGCTTCGTTGTCTATGGGTGTATTACCAATCGTGATAATGCCATGATTCTCGCTTCAACTTTTACTGATTATGTTTTAGTGTAATTATTTCCAGTCTTGGGACTCAGAGCTCGCTGCAGGATACAGTTCATATAATTAAAATTAATATGCATGAACTTAGGAAGGAACCACTCAGACTCTGCTGTGTTAAGTAACTTGAACATCTAAAAACACTCTAATATGCGAACACACTTATGATCGGAATTGCCACAACAGTACTCCTGAAGATGTCCTACTCATCAATCCGTCCAATTTACCCTCAATGGTTACATTGTTAGACTGAGCAATAGAACAATAGGCTAACTCTTCATAGTAAAGCAACAATACACAACGATAGGAAAGTCCTTAAAAGTGACAATATTCATATGGAAACGTGCTAAATAAACATGTGCCCAATGGCAAAAAGGGGGCATCAACCAATTAATTGGCAAGATTATGCAATTAAATAAATATGATTATGGGACCTCCGTTGCCAGTACCAAAATATGAGAATAGGTTTTCCCCTTTTTCTGGCAACAAAACAGGTGTTCAGATGTTAAAACACCAAACTTAAACCTTTTACAAGGAATCGTGCCTGCATTAACCACACGACTAGCTAATAGTGGTCAGAATGCAAAAACAGATTGGTCCACACCAGAGACACCGTTTGAGACTAGGCTTGAAAGAAAGCTGTCTCTATTCATGCGGTTCAAGGGAGAGAACAATGCTTTTCATGACTAGCTAATAGTTAACACACCACCTTGGGATGGCAACCCTTTTCGAAACAAAACTTCCCACATAGACCTCAACATCCGTTCCCAAAACAGAGACTCGGCCTCCCGTGTGCCACCTTCACCCCAGCCGCGTCTCACAGCCGGGGATTTCTTCCCGTTCCTGCTTCACGATCGAGAAGGGAACTGAAGAATCCTCCCCCCCCAGTTCTACCTTCACCCCTGGCCAAGTCTCGACGCTGGCGATCCCATCGTGCTCCCGCTTCACGATCGACAGGGAGGCGGAAGGATCTTCACCGTCGCATTCCACCTTAACCCCCGGCCACGTCTCGAAGCTGAGAGTCTCTCCGTGTTCTGATGTTAGCGATACCGAGGGGGTCGCTGAGGGGATCGCCGAGGGGGTCGTCGCGGGACCCTCGCCCCCGAGGCTTGCCACGACCTGCCCAGTGGCAGTCGCACCCTCGTGGAGCCCGGTCCTCTCGCGGGTGTGGCGGCGCGCCTGGAGGCTCCCCGACCCGGAGGAGGCCTTCCCGCGTTTGGGGCACGCGAAGGGCCTCCCGCCCGCGTGCGTCCTCTTGTGCACGTGGAGGGTGCCCAAGTGCGTGAACGAGCTGCCGCACACGTCGCACGCGTACGGCCTCTCGCCCGTGTGGGTGCGCTTGTGGATGCGCAGGGTGCCCGACTGGGCGAAGGACTTGCCGCACGTGGAGCACCTGTACGGCCTCTCGCCTGTATGGGTCCTCGCGTGTATGACGAGGCCCCTCGACTGGACGAATCGCTTCCCGCACGCCGCGCACCCATAGGGCTTCTCTTCCGCGTGGGTCTTCTCGTGGTTGAAGAGCGTCCCCGACTGCTTGAATGCCTTGCCACATGTGGCGCACCTGTACGGCTTTTTGCCCGTGTGGATCCGCTTGTGGGCGACGAGGACGGCCGAGTGAGTGAACGTCTTGCCGCACACGGTGCATGCGTACGGCTTCTTGCTTGTGTGGATCCTCTGGTGGTTGAGGAGGTGGTGCGACTGAGTGAAGTCCTCCCCGCAGACGTTGCAGCAGTAGGGCCTCTCGTCTGCGCGGATCCTCCTGTCCGGTGAGACGTCTCCTGGCGGTGGGGAGAACGCCTTCCCGCGTCGCGCCCGCTTCATATGCACGCTCTGATGGGAGCAGAAGTCTCCCGAATTCGCGAAAACTTCATCGCACACCCAGCACTTGTAGGGCTTATCGTCAGCGTGGCTCCTCTGGTGGCCGATCAAAGTGGCCGCTTTGTCCGTGCTGTACGGGCAGTGGGGGCACTGGTACAGCACGGACTCGGTCCGGCGCCTGTGTTGCTTCATGTGGTCCTCCAGGGCGGACAGGCTGATCACCACCCAGTTGCAAATCGGGCAGTAGATCTTCATCTCTCCTCCCTCGTTCATCGTTCCTGTCCTGGCACTGCGGCAAAGAGTGAGGCACACGAAGGAAAATTAATCTCCCCCGCCCTGCCCCTGTGAAGTATCGTAAACAAGTTTAACACGTAGGCTTTCGCGACCAATATTAATTCATTATTATGAATATCGCAAACAAGCTAGAAACCACGAACACCAGTTGCTAACCGTCGAACACAGACAGTGGTCGCCGCTGCGTCGCGTGGCACTTTCAGATGCTGCTGCTGCTGCTTGTGGCGGATGTCTGGAACACTCTTCCTCTCCGGTATGAGGAAGCCACTGGCAGCGACGATGCACTTTTAAATCATCATAAAAATTGACAAACTAATTTCTTTAGAACTGCTGCTTTTTGATGTGTTGTCCTTTCCCAGCACCTCCGATTAGCGCGGTTAGCAACTGTTCTGTTGTTATTTTTGCTGCCTTGCCCAATCTTGATAAATCGGACTTAAACTCATATCGTGTGTTTGTGTGTATCGTGTTTGCCGTTGAAAATCGCTGACTCTCCATGCTCATACTGGACATATGTAGAAAAGAGCTTAATAGCTCATTGGATTCCTTCTCCTGCAGTCACAATAAAGATTCTGATTCTGACTGAGATGATGAGCAGATGCACCACCTGTGCCCCCTACTGTGCAAACTTGCTGCGTTTTAGTCGCACGGCGCTCTGCTCGTTGTTGTGAGCGTCGCTCCTCTACCCTACGTTGTTGCTGGAGGGCGACTGCCTCCAACTGCCCAGTAGCAGCGTCCTTCACGAGCCTCCTCCTCCACAGAGGCCGATCTTGACACCTCTGGTACCAGGCATCGGCAAGTCCACTCAGCTCCACATCCTCCTGTACCGCATCAACGCCATCTTATCCCCAGCCCGTACCGCACCCGTTTAGCCCCCCTCTATCCGGCCGCCAAAGAGAAGCTGCTTGGGCGTGCGGTGGCTGGGCATGCGGGCTACATGACCCAGTCAAAGCAGCCTTGGAGGAGCTCGCCGATGATAGGGACCCTGTCCAGATCTTTGTGAGCTCCTCACACTGCGACTCAGCCTGCAGGTTAAACCCACAATGGATCGTGGGCATGGCCGGCCTGCAAGTTGCAAACCGGCGCAGACACAACAACAAAAACCGCCATTCGCCACAAAGTGGCGGTGACGTCACCACGGCGCCTGTGGCAGGCTAGGTGCACTTTGAGGCCGTCACGTGAAGTGTCGAGGGCTCACTGCTGGCAGGAGGACAGAGATGCAGACCCGAAAATTAAAAAGATCCCTGGTATAGAATTTGACTTAAAACTTTCGAGACCGCAGGAATTCACATTCTTTGGTTCTTTCGGTAGTCACGTAGATAGAAAATAAGGGGCCGTCCATAAATGACGTCACACACCTAAGGGGGGGAGGGGGGTCAGACATTTGTGGTGATGTGTGACGAGGGGGGGGGGGGAGGTTTTAGAAATGTGATGTTACGTCAAAATGCACAACTTTAAATAAATATAAATATAATTATTATAACAACACTAATTTATCTTCTTGTTTCTTTCGGTAAAGTCACGTAGAAGGGAAGTAATAAAATAATAAAAATAAAACATAATAAAACAATTCTCACGACGTTTCGGCTACAACGCAAGCAGCCGTCTTCAGGTGAAGAATGAGACACTACCAAACTAGGAGCTTATATATAAGCTGCATTGGGGGTTGAAGAGCGCCTTAACAAAAAGAATGTGCATGTGAAGAGGGATTTAGCATATTCATGGAAAATGCGTAGGCGTTGGGCGGGGGGGTGTCAAAGTCATATTATGCCCATGCATTATACAGGATCAGCAGCAACCAAGGGGGGTGCAGGGATTAGCAGTAACAAAGGAAAGGAATGTTAATGATATGTAGCTGCAGTTACTCAACAACCACGTAGAAAACTAAAGTATAAACTACATAAAAAACTAAAGTATAAACTGCATCGCACCATCAGTATACTTACTATACTCTATAATAAGCTGAGTTACTAACAGCAAGTAATACATTACAATTTTACCTCGTAAAAATTCTATAATACGCTTCCATCTAAACCTTATTCTCTTACATCACACGAGCATATACCGTACTATATACTGCCATAGATAAACCCAACATTAAATTATATACTGTATTGCTGTAAACCAACCTATATCTTATACATTTAATATCACACTATGTATTATTCTACACACCCTAATGTGTATCGAAATGGTTTATTACGTCCTTCCAATGATTGCTGAGCCAGAATCCATCTTCTCGGTTAAAGTTGTCTCTGTGTTTGTATATGTGGATCGCCTCATGAACGAATCTCTCATGATAGCCAGATGGCTTGCAGAGAACCTCTGTCTTGGAGAAGTCAATATCATGTGAGCCCACTGAGTTGTAACAGTGATCTGCCACGGCTGAGGTGTTAGTCCTACCGTGTTTCAGGTCAGCTTTATGTTCACGGATGCGGTCCGAGACATGTCGTTTGGTTTCCCCAATGTAACTGCTACCACAGAGGAAACTTAGTTTGTAGACGCCAGGGTACTGTATGTCTGGAACCACATCTTTTACAGACGGTACCAGATCACGGATTTTATGTACTGTGTTGAATCGGACCTGGATCTTGTGTTTAATCAGGATTTTGGAGATCTTTTTTGTGACCCCAGCAATGTAGGGTAAGGTGATGGTCTTGAAAGGCTCCTCAACAGGATCCTTCTTGATGGTTGGAGTGATGGCTTTGCGGATTGTATAGTCGGAGTAACCATTTGCCTTAAGAGCTTGGCGTACGTGTTTGAGTTCACTGGAAATGTGTTCATGGTCGGAGATGCATTGGGCTCTATGATATAGAGTCTTGATGAGGGAATTCTTCTGAGATGGATGGTGGTGGGAATCCGGTTTTAGATAAGCATCCGTGTGGGTGGCTTTCCTGTAGACAGAGTGGCTCATTGAACCATCAAGTCTCCTTTTGATTAGGACATCCAAAAAGGGTAGCTTGCCATCATTTTCGACTTCCATGGTGAATCTGATGGCTGGGTGTATGGAATTGATGTGGTCGAGAAATTGGTCTAGAGCAGGCCGGCCATGTGGCCAGATGACAAAAGTGTCGTCTACGTACCTCTTCCATAAGGTCGGGCGTAGAGTGGCAGTCTGGATGGCGTCCGTCTCAAATTTCTCCATGAAGATGTTGGCTACAACCGGAGATAGGGGGGAGCCCATTGGGGTGCCCTCAATTTGCTTGTAGAAGGTTCCATTCCAGGTGAAGTATGTATTGGTTAAGCAGTGTCTCACCAGGGGGGGTACCCCAGCATTCAGTCCTTGATGAACCAAGTCTTCAATGATTGCGATGGTGTCAGGCACAGGTACCTTGGTGAACAAGGAAACCACATCAAAACTGACAAGCAGGTCGTCTGGGGACAGGGCAATCCCCTTGATTGTCGATACCAGGTCAGTAGAGTTTAGTACTGCAGAGGTGGTTTTTCCAGTGAAAGGCCGTAGGATTTCGGACAAAAAACGAGCCAGTTTGTAAGTGGGGGAGTTGATAGTAGAGACAATGGGACGAAGAGGTGTATCTTCTTTATGTATCTTTGGCAAGCCGTTGTTGTATACTAACCCTTCTTCCATAATTGAGATTAATAATATTTGATGATTTTTATATATTATCTTTTTACTTGTTTTTTTTTAATGAGTGAAACACACCAAGCGCAGCAAACTGCAAAACACCAGGTGTTGTTAAGTAATGAACCGGAGGAGGGTTAGGATGGCAGAATTTACAACGTTGCTTCAAGGGAAGATAAGGCCTGATGAACGGGCACATGTCACCCGTGCAGGCGGCAGAGACAGTGGGAGTGTCAGCCAGACATAGTTAAGGCAAAAGCCCAATCATCCTGCATGGTTTTAAAGTAACGTCAAAATTCGAAATTCAACAACAGAGTAGGCTAAATTATCGATCCTCGCGCTCGCTCAAACTGGAGACCAGGCTGCGAGCTACATCAATGAACCATTGCCCATTTGCTAATCCAATACTGAATGTTAATATTACTGAAGTCAAAACGAATTCTATGACCTCAGCACATGGGCAAATAATAGGGCAGTGTCGACTCAAAGGCAATGGAAGAAAACAGAGGCGCCTTTGTCTAAATCACAACCACAGAAAGCCAGGAATCATCACTGATTGTGTGTTCAGGAATTCCGAGCTAGTTAGAACACGTGCACAGGGGGGGAGCTGATGTAAACAACCCTGCGCGTCTGGATGTGAGGGGGCCTTTGACCTGAAAGTAAGAATAACACTCCCAGAGCAGAAGGTTGGATGACCACAGTGAGACGAGAATTAAGAGTGGTGTATATCTCTCAAGGAGGCAGACCCAGCTGAACAACAAGGCTGCGGGGTCACCAGAAGTTCGCATTCGCCTAGTTAAGACAAAAAGCTCAATTATTCTGTATTGCTATTAAAGTAACGTTAAAGTCGGAATTTAACAACAGGGTAGGCTAAAGTTTGATATTCACACCCACTCCAATTAAACCAGGTCACAAGTTACGCCTACTGAACCATCACCATTATTAAGTCAATATGAAATGTTATTTCCATACTTCAATACTTTCTATACAATTCGACCCGAAGCATATGACAATCAGAACCTTCCTAAGTCAAAATTGAATCGCACCCAGACAGGAGCGAATAGTCAATATAAGGTTGAAGAGGGAAGGAAATCAAGAGCACGGCGAACTGCAAACGTAAGCAAAAAGCCGGGAACAACACCAGCCCAGCAACAGCGAGTGGGGCTTCGACAGGCCATAAAGTAGAATAATAACTCCCGGGGTCAGGGGACACAAGAAGAAGCAGGCAGACAAAAACCAGAACTGACTCCAAGGTTCAACCGCCCTCACCTACTCAGGGGTGACGGAAATTAATGAGGCCTTGAATTAACGGCAGGCAACAACAACGGCGAGCAGAGATAGGGTGGGGCAAAGACTGCGGGCTAGGGAATGCAACTTCGTGTCAGTAAAGCCCTGACAAACAAGTTAAGTTAAAGACATCACAATACATAATATCGCACATAACATCAATGTTAACGCTATTCACCGTAAACTATATTCCGCTTATATAACCATCCAGGCACCAAGGAATACGAATTCCTAGGATCAAGAAACTTACCCCTTAACCTAAGATATCGGAAATAAATTAATAGTAATAAGTATATGCATGAAAGACAAAAGTAAACTTATGGAAAAGCCAGGATAACGGGATGAATCACCACCAGGTCGAATATAAATACATAATAAAAAAAAAAACAATGTTAAACCCAGGGTCGGAGAGAAAGGGAGATCCCGGCCGTCTTTGTATCCCCGCAGCGCGGGATAGGAGTGTGTGTACGCTCGGGGAAACACCTACACTTGGGTCGGGAACCACGATGGGAAACGACAGACCTTAGGTTACATACAGAATCATAACTGTGAAATAGTAAGGGACAAATGTTAACTTAAAACTTTTAACCATTTCTTTGTGCGCCGGGTCGGAGAGAGTGTTGCCCCTCCCCCAGGTTGTGCAACACGAACAAAGACGCCTATGAGACGATTTGTAACGTCTGTGTTTTGGGTTCATGAAGAAGGCCAGACAAGAGATAAATTGCACCCAGACAGAGAGACGACTTCGAGACAATTTGTAACATCTGGTTGTTTGCTCGTGGGTTTTATGGAGGGAGTTGACAACGGAATATACCGTCAGTGATGCACACAAGGACATACGGACACACACATGGACACACCTGCCTACGGACAGATCCTGACACAGCAAAAATCGGAAGCCCCGCCTTGTGGGCGGGATCCAGGGGGATTTTTCAGCATAAAGGAACGGATCCTGAACATTGGAAACCAGTGCGACGGGAGGGTCCACTCAGAAGCTCGACCGGGAGGGTCGACTCAGCAGGAGTGCGACGGGAGGGTCCACTCAGAAGCTCGACCGGGAGGGTCGACTCAGGAACGAGTGCGACCAGAGCGGGTCCACTCAGGAGTGCGACCAGAGAGTCGACTCAGGAGCGAGGGCGACCAGCGGGTCGACCCAGGAGCGAGCTCGACCGGGAGGGTCGACTCAGGAGCGAGCTGCGACCAGCGGGTCGGCTCGACTCATCTTCAGCTCGTCAATCTCTGCTGCCGCCGGAGATCTCCGCTGCCGCCGGTGGTGAGCGTCGCGACTTGGCGACGATCCAGCGCTGCACGCTACGAGCGAGTTGTGGGCGCCACCTACCGACCGGGTTCCGAACTGCGACAGCGTATCAACAGCCATCCGAGCAATTCACCACGGTGACAGGGGAGCGCCTGATACGTATGACGCGCACCGCCCCCTCACCACACGACCACCAGGCGTCTGTTTGACATAAAGAATCGACTCCGAACACTGACTATTCAAGACAACTCTTACCACTCAAACACTCGAACCCATAAGTCATCCGTGGCTGGGAAGGCATCACAACGAGACCGAGTGGTGGCCATCCGTCGTATAAGAGTATTCTTAATTTTTATCTTTAATATTTAGTGGGCTGTACTCTTAATCGCATAAATTCCCAACAGATCCATCAATACGAACTGATTCTTGGCACCTCCTTCCGCCGAGCCACGCTCACGTGGGGAGTGGTGGCCCACCGGATCCTTATCAGGTGATCTGGTCCCCAATTAGTAAACTTGGTATAAGATAACGATCTTCGGAAAAGGAGCACCGTCGCAGGCCCTTACTCCGAGCCGTTCTGCTGTCAGATAACCTGCCGATGTATCTGTTGAGGATTGGTGCCTTTAAGAATAGTAACTGTTTTGATTGTGTTTTTTTTTTATCGCCGTATAATCTTTCAAGTATCCTTCAGTCATAATCGCCGCACGTACTCGCATCCTCTACAGAATATTCAACTGTTCCGTGACCCAAGGTGTTAACAACGTGATAAGGGTTGCGTATGATCAATAAGGAGTGCGGTACTGCGTGAACAATATTGAGTATAATCATTCATTAACGTTAAGGTTTTCTTAGCATAGTATTTGCATGTTTTAACGACTCTCTCTCACTAACAACCATCGCGTTATGCGGGATCCATGTGCCGTTGTCAAAGTGAAATCAGACAATCGTTGATGATACTGTATTGATGCCGTATTGACGTTCCGGGATTGAGAGTTCGCATACTATATCATAGTTATAGGTTGAATTAGTAATAAATTGATCAATACAGAAGTGGTTGTGTGATTCTTTCCTGAAATCTATGCATAAGATCTGCTTCTGCGTTGAGATTTGAACTTGGTGACCTTAATAAACACACTAATACATACTCAGTAAACGTTAAAGCGATAACGGGGTGAACCGGGGTCTGGTTATCATAACGACTTGCATTATCATAATTACACCCACTCGCATAATTAATACGATTACCTCTCGAATTGGCATAATTAAAATGTGCGTAATTACATAAATTAACATATTTCCGGGTAATTACACATTTGGCCAAATTTCATTTAATTATTATTATTTCCACTGAATATTCATAACCCACATATACAACATAATAATTTCACCCACGCACGCATACAACATAACAAATTTTCATACCCAACATATACAACATAATGGGGGCTCGTCTTCCGGGATCTCTCGCAGACAGTTTATGCATGAATTCAGGAACGAATCACTGATGTGTTAATCAAAGTGTTGTGAACTAACGTTGCCTTGTGATTGTAAACGGGGGTATACAAACAAAACGCGCTCTGAAGGGAAATACCAGAGTAGCAGAGTATAACAAAGACAGCTGGGCTGAGATTATTTGCTCGAGTTAAACTGACGCATCCTGTGATACAATTGTTTATATGTGCTCTGAAAGGGAATTCTAGAGTAACTCACGACGCACATGAGATGTTAGAATTAAGATACACTCTTAAGTCTATTAACCACACTACATAATAGAGATGGCACAGGATCCACAACATTCTGAGTTTGACACACCAACGCATAACACTGATACAGAGTGGACCTCTGAGGAGGAGATGGAATCTATGGAAAAACAATATCGGGAATTTGTGTTAAAACGTACTGGACGGACTGCTAGCCAGCAGACGGAGCAGAGAGATATATGGGAGGGGAGCCATACAGAAGATGTTAAGGCCCATAGAAGGAAACTACTTAAGGACGTGATGAAATGTGGCAAAGCCAAACGTGACGTAAAAATTGCAGAAATAGCGAGGGTAGACTCGTATCTCATCGCACAGACAGACAGAGAAAGATTATGGAATGAGGAAAAATTTGAAAGGGAGAGACAAGAGAAACTGTCCTTAATGGTGCAGGTAGAGCGTCTGCACGCCCTCGTGAGAGAGAAAGAATCCGCACTAAATGCACCAGTGAAACACCCAGACGTTGATACACAGGACACATACGGGAGTAACAATTTACCACACTCCGAGCCACGGGGACGTAGCCCAGGGCCAGATCCCACAATGAGTGTGGCTACTATGCAAAGCAATTTTGATAAAGTAACACCCTCGCAAATCGAGGAGAGAGAAGAGGAAATAATAATACAAACGGGAAAACATGAGGCCGACCACCCCAACGTTAGAGAGAGACAAATAATTAACCCTAAGTCATCAGGATACACTGTAATGATAGAGCGGGAAAGGGCGGAGCTGGTGCAAGACGGGAAACATGACATAAACAGAACACCAGGCAGACGCACGCTACGCAAGTATGACCGACATGATGCAGATGACAGAGACAGCTCACCAGAGAAACGCACCTCGCACAAACACGACCAACACGACACACGTAACAAGAGCTCACCAGAGAGACGCACATCACACAAGCATGAGCCATGGGATAAGCAGAAATCACCGAGCCAAATTGACCCACGTAACAGGTGCAAAAGGCACTACAAAAGTGATGTTAAGCAGAGTCATCGTGATGGTGACGGCTCATCTGACAATGACCAACACGACACGGATAACAGGAGCTCACCAGAGAGACGCACATCACACAAGCATGAGCCATGGGATAAGCAGAAATCACCGAGCCAAGTTGACCCACGTAACAGGTGCAAAAGGCACTACAAAAGTTATGTTAAGCAGAGCCACCGTGATGGTGACGGCTCATCTAACACTGACTCCTCTGACAATGACCAACACGACATGGGTACCAGAGAGAGCTCACCAGAGGGACGCATGACATGTAAAAATCACCCACGCAAAACCACCCGCACCAAAAATCACAGAGACAGGAATCCCGATAACCATGAAGCACGAGACAAACATAAATTCAACACCTCACCTAGCAGGCACCACTCACGTAGTAGGCAGCATGAAGGTCGAGGACAAAAACACTCACCACATAGACACCGCTCAAGGAGATCACGCACACCAACCCACAAGCACGAATCACAAGACCCACATAAGGAAAACAAGAGACACAAGCAACGGGACAGATACGAATCCTCGGACAGAGGGAGATCACGACACAGACACGGGACACATGACAACAGTGATAGTGGAGACAAGGGTAGCTCAAGGGAGCACTCCTCAGGAACCGACACCACTGATGACGAACAACACACTTTTAACAGTAAGACACTAAAACTAATGGACAAAGCACTCGTGAGAATTCCCTATTTCGATCCACATAACAAGAACAGGGATATCCACACTCACATAGCTACAGTAGAACAGGAGGCTAAGATCCGGGGTTTGGGTAAATCAACAGAAAAGGCATGTCTATTATCAAGGAGCCTACATGAACCCGCCAGACCATGGGTAGCCTCCCTGCCAAATAGGGTGAAGAGTGACTTTAAACAATTGAGCCGAGCAGTAGTTAAGAGATTTGGGGAATACTCCACACTATCCGAGGGATTGAACGCGGCAAAGTTGATGACCCAGCGTGTAGACGAAGACCCACGAGATTATCTCCTGCGCCTTAAGAAAGCATATTACGCAGGGGACGTGGACAATGCCCAGGGAGATAAGACAGTCTTAAAAGTGATGTTCTTCCAATCATTGAGACCTGAAATAGTGAGAATAGTAGGAATGATGTTGGACCCCGAGACTGCCTCCCTACGCCAGATTGAAAGCAAGGCCCACACGGCCTGGGTGAACGGACGGAAAACCACTGGCATAGCCAAAACCCACATCGTCACCAGAGATAAAGAATGCCTCGATCTGGAGGGAAGCGAATCTCCAAGGAATAATATTAGCGCCACACGGGGTGGACATGAATTCCCCCAGGAGAGGGCGCCTAACCCAATAGAATCAACACCCGTCCACAACACGCTGAATAACGTTCCACGTGAGAGGAGGAACGAGGCCAGAGGAACATGGCACCCACAGCCGCCACCACCATGGAATGCAGAAGAGGGCGGAGGCTGGAATTATGGAGGAGGAGGAGAGAGTGACGGGCCATACCTACACCGCGGAGGCCGACACCCACCAAACCAGTCACCATATCGTCCCCTACTGCCGCCTCCACCAGCAATAGAGCATAGACCACCGTTAGCTAACAGGAATCGATATGCTCACCACATTAGGATGGAAAAAGAGCTCCTAGGGAGTATGAAGACTTCCATGCAAGTAGCGAAGGGAAGAATACCAACTATACCCACACAGGAGGAGGACACACCCAGAACAAAGGTAGCCCAAGTGAACGTAGAGAAGACAAGAAGCCTCGAAGCAATCACCGAAGTGGTACCAGAGGGAAAAGGGTACCATCTGGGGGAATTGATTCCCGTAGGACCAGTCGGACGAGTCCACGTGGAAGTAATACTGCAAGACACCCTGACCAGCCAGGGCCTTTGTGATACTGGAGCAGAAATATCCATGATATCCAGAGAATTATTTGACGAACTCCAGACTGCCCTCCAGAGGAAGAATGAAACACTACAAATGATGCCAAGTAAACTTACCTACTCAGGATGTGAAGGGACCCACATGCGACCATTGGGCAAAGTTATGACGAAGTTGACGTTCAACAAAATCAACATGAACCATCCACTATATGTCGTACAATACCCAGGTAAAGAACTGATTTTTGGGATCGAACTACTGAATCGCCTGAAACCCATTGTGAACCTTGAATCCCGACAAATTTGGGCACAGTCAATGCCGGAGAAACAAAGGGACTCAGAAGATGAAGACGTTATGAGAGACTCCACGGGAATCCAAGTGATAACACAAGAGCTCGACGACCTATCAACGACAATCAGGAACGAAGACAAGCTCCCCGCAGGAATTCGAATCACTCAGCTAATGACTAACAGACTGAGAGAAGTCCGAAAGGAAGCCGACTTAGAGTCAGTATCACCGAAAGACCGTCCCCTCATGGAGTATATACCGCCCCCTGGAGGCCAAACCGACGAACTGCAAACTGATGAAGGAGAACCCAAGGGCAAGAGCGTATTACCCTCGGATGAAGCCAAGGCAACTCAACCGATAGTAACGCAAAAGGAACTTTCAATTGAGCCGCCCGAAACCACGAAGGCCCTAGATCCAAACCAAGAGGGAAGAGTCCTTACAATAGAAGAACAAATAGAACAACAAATTGAAGCAGCAGACGCCCTCGAGAGGGAGGAGAAGTCAAAGCTCGCGACACCAGCGAAACTCACAGACGTTGAGCCACAAAATAAATATGGAAGTAACATCAAATCACTCTCTTGGGTACGTGGACAGAGTCCAGGGATTGATCGCACAAAAGTTAAAGTAAAATCGCCAGGACATGGTACACTAAGGGCAGAGGCAAAAACTGAAGGGAAATGGCAACACGAGCGACACGGCCCTGGGCGCGCACACAGAAAATGCACACCACTTAAACACAAGAGACACAGCACAGACCAAAGTGACAGATTGCCTGATGATAACTTGTTTGATGATGACGCTGTCAGCAATCAACTTTCGGAATACCTGTTCACCAGTAAAACCCTTAAGTTGATGGACAAGGCTCTAGTCAGAATTCCCGATTTTGACCCCCACAATAAGACTATGGATATCCACACACATATCGCGACAGTGGAAGAGGAGGCAATGATTAGAGGGCTGAGGAGACGGGATGAAAAAGCGAGTTTGTTGAAACGGACCTTACATAAAGAATCTATTCCATGGGTAAAGTCACTACCACACAAGGTTAGAAATGATTTTAAACAATTGAGCCTGGCAGTGATTCGGAAGTTTGGAGAATATTCGACACTCACTGAGGGGTTTTATGCTGTAAAATCGATGACCCAGGGCATGGACCAAGATCCACGTGACTACCTCGTCCAATTTAAAAGAGCGTATTACGCAGGCGATGTGAATCAATACCACGAAGGGGATAAAATGTTCAAAATAATGTTTTTTGAATCCTTGAGCCCAGAGATTACAGAAAGGGTGAGAATGGTTTTGAATCCAGAAACCGCATCCTTACGCCGCATAGAGAGCAAGGCGTACATGGCATGGTTATACAGAGCTAAGAATCATAATTCGGATCCAGAACACAGGGAGAGGGATGAGGAACCCAGCCTCTCAGAGAGGAATAAAAATCACCGAGCAGTCCCACCATGCAGAGAGCAGCAGAAACGCACGCACACATGGCAAAATAACCCAGAGAGAGGTTGGCACGAGAATGAGAGCGGCACAAAGCCGAACATTCAGGAGAATCGCAGGAGGGGGAGGTTCAGAATAGAACCATACCAACACCCCATGCCCCGACATGCGCAAGGTCAAGATTACCCACAGGGATGGCGAAGTAACAATCCAGGAAAAATTTGGCACCCAAATGGGAAAAACACTGGGCCAAGGGTGCAGGAGAATCGTAGGAGGGGGAGGTTCAGAACAGAACCATATCAACACCCCATCCCACGACACACGCAAGGTTCAAATTACGCACAGAGATGGGAAGATAACCACCTAGCGGGAAGGTGTTACACATACCGCGGAGGTATGGATGCGAACATTCACGAGAATCGCAGGATGGGAGGTCAAACACAATCGATACAATTCCGACCAATTCCTCCACCGGCTATACCAGGAGGGAATAGAGGAATAACACAGAATACGGTCCAAATACGTGATGAACCATCCACAGTGATTGAGAGCGGGCAGCCCATACGCGCCACACCCGCCGAGGTGTTAAACCCGGCGCTCAATGTGAAATACAGGCAGGCTGCAAGTGACAGGGCGGGCAAAAACGTGGACAGTACTCCCGTAAATGACGCGCGGATCGAATACAAGGACAGGGTTGCATTGAAGCGTGATCGGACAGTACAAAAACAGACAGCAGGGACACGCCCTGAGGAGCGCAGGCATGAGCCTTTGAATGGAAAATATCCAAGGGAAACCAAAAATTATGTGGATCGGAGTGCTAAAATGGAGACGAATGTCCATGACGTATCGGGAATGGTGTTGAAATCCAACACACTAGTAAAAACAAAGAGGGCAACATTACGAGGGACAGAATTAAATCGACACACGGACTCGGCAAATGTGCATGTAATCGCAGAGAGAGCGAATGCCTCGAACCAAGGGTCAAAGTGGGTCGGGTGCGCGAATTCTGGTTATGTGCAGCACAATTTTTCACCACACACTCCCACGACACAGAGAGTGAGAGAAGAAACTACAAAAACGAACCCCGAAAACCGTGATCGAATTATCGAAGTGATAAGTGGTGAACGAGGCAACATGAGGAAAGTAACGCATAAATGCGTTCGAAACCGCTACCTAGCGTTTCCCAGGATTTAACAAAAACAAAAATGAATATTCGTCGGAGTCATGATGTATCAGAACCGATGTAACGCAATATCGATGTTTAACGCTTGTTTAATTTTCTTTGCTCAATTCAAAATAACCATGTTAAGTTGTGACACGTACGCGCGCGTTGTAAGGAATAGCAGCAAAACTTGAGGACAATCGATGGTTCATGATGGAAGAAGGGTATACATTTTTTTAAAAATAACCCGTGGCCATTTGACCACTGGTCATTTTTAAAAGGGCGGAATGTTGTATACTAACCCTTCTTCCATAATTGAGATTAATAATATTTGATGATTTTTATATATTATCTTTTTACTTGTTTTTTTTAATGAGTGAAACACACCAAGCGCAGCAAACTGCAAAACACCAGGTGTTGTTAAGTAATGAACCGGAGGAGGGTTAGGATGGCAGAATTTACAACGTTGCTTCAAGGGAAGATAAGGCCTGATGAACGGGCACATGTCACCCGTGCAGGCGGCAGAGACAGTGGGAGTGTCAGCCAGACATAGTTAAGGCAAAAGCCCAATCATCCTGCATGGTTTTAAAGTAACGTCAAAATTCGAAATTCAACAACAGAGTAGGCTAAATTATCGATCCTCGCGCTCGCTCAAACTGGAGACCAGGCTGCGAGCTACATCAATGAACCATTGCCCATTTGCTAATCCAATACTGAATGTTAATATTACTGAAGTCAAAACGAATTCTATGACCTCAGCACATGGGCAAATAATAGGGCAGTGTCGACTCAAAGGCAATGGAAGAAAACAGAGGCGCCTTTGTCTAAATCACAACCACAGAAAGCCAGGAATCATCACTGATTGTGTGTTCAGGAATTCCGAGCTAGTTAGAACACGTGCACAGGGGGGGAGCTGATGTAAACAACCCTGCGCGTCTGGATGTGAGGGGGCCTTTGACCTGAAAGTAAGAATAACACTCCCAGAGCAGAAGGTTGGATGACCACAGTGAGACGAGAATAAGAGTGGTGTATATCTCTCAAGGAGGCAGACCCAGCTGAACAACAAGGCTGCGGGGTCACCAGAAGTTCGCATTCGCCTAGTTAAGACAAAAAGCTCAATTATTCTGTATTGCTATTAAAGTAACGTTAAAGTCGGAATTTAACAACAGGGTAGGCTAAAGTTTGATATTCACACCCACTCCAATTAAACCAGGTCACAGTTACGCCTACTGAACCATCACCATTATTAAGTCAATATGAAATGTTATTTCCATACTTCAATACTTTCTATACAATTCGACCCGAAGCATATGACAATCAGAACCTTCCTAAGTCAAAATTGAATCGCACCCAGACAGGAGCGAATAGTCAATATAAGGTTGAAGAGGGAAGGAAATCAAGAGCACGGCGAACTGCAAACGTAAGCAAAAAGCCGGGAACAACACCAGCCCAGCAACAGCGAGTGGGGCTTCGACAGGCCATAAAGTAGAATAATAACTCCCGGGGTCAGGGGACACAAGAAGAAGCAGGCAGACAAAAACCAGAACTGACTCCAAGGTTCAACCGCCCTCACCTACTCAGGGGTGACGGAAATTAATGAGGCCTTGAATTAACGGCAGGCAACAACAACGGCGAGCAGAGATAGGGTGGGGCAAAGACTGCGGGCTAGGGAATGCAACTTCGTGTCAGTAAAGCCCTGACAAACAAGTTAAGTTAAAGACATCACAATACATAATATCGCACATAACATCAATGTTAACGCTATTCACCGTAAACTATATTCCGCTTATATAACCATCCAGGCACCAAGGAATACGAATTCCTAGGATCAAGAAACTTACCCCTTAACCTAAGATATCGGAAATAAATTAATAGTAATAAGTATATGCATGAAAGACAAAAGTTAAACTTATGGAAAAGCCAGGATAACGGGATGAATCACCACCAGGTCGAATATAAATACATAATAAAAAAAAAAACAATGTTAAACCCAGGGTCGGAGAGAAAGGGAGATCCCGGCCGTCTTTGTATCCCCGCAGCGCGGGATAGGAGTGTGTGTACGCTCGGGGAAACACCTACACTTGGGTCGGGAACCACGATGGGAAACGACAGACCTTAGGTTACATACAGAATCATAACTGTGAAATAGTAAGGGACAAATGTTAACTTAAAACTTTTAACCATTTCTTTGTGCGCCGGGTCGGAGAGAGTGTTGCCCCTCCCCCCAGGTTGTGCAACACGAACAAAGACGCCTATGAGACGATTTGTAACGTCTGTGTTTTGGGTTCATGAAGAAGGCCAGACAAGAGATAAATTGCACCCAGACAGAGAGACGACTTCGAGACAATTTGTAACATCTGGTTGTTTGCTCGTGGGTTTTATGGAGGGAGTTGACAACGGAATATACCGTCAGTGATGCACACAAGGACATACGGACACACACATGGACACACCTGCCTACGGACAGATCCTGACACAGCAAAAATCGGAAGCCCCGCCTTGTGGGCGGGATCCAGGGGGATTTTTCAGCATAAAGGAACGGATCCTGAACATTGGAAACCAGTGCGACGGGAGGGTCCACTCAGAAGCTCGACCGGGAGGGTCGACTCAGCAGGAGTGCGACGGGAGGGTCCACTCAGAAGCTCGACCGGGAGGGTCGACTCAGGAACGAGTGCGACCAGAGCGGGTCCACTCAGGAGTGCGACCAGAGAGTCGACTCAGGAGCGAGGGCGACCAGCGGGTCGACCCAGGAGCGAGCTCGACCGGGAGGGTCGACTCAGGAGCGAGCTGCGACCAGCGGGTCGGCTCGACTCATCTTCAGCTCGTCAATCTCTGCTGCCGCCGGAGATCTCCGCTGCCGCCGGTGGTGAGCGTCGCGACTTGGCGACGATCCAGCGCTGCACGCTACGAGCGAGTTGTGGGCGCCACCTACCGACCGGGTTCCGAACTGCGACAGCGTATCAACAGCCATCCGAGCAATTCACCACGGTGACAGGGGAGCGCCTGATACGTATGACGCGCACCGCCCCCTCACCACACGACCACCAGGCGTCTGTTTGACATAAAGAATCGACTCCGAACACTGACTATTCAAGACAACTCTTACCACTCAAACACTCGAACCCATAAGTCATCCGTGGCTGGGAAGGCATCACAACGAGACCGAGTGGTGGCCATCCGTCGTATAAGAGTATTCTTAATTTTTATCTTTAATATTTAGTGGGCTGTACTCTTAATCGCATAAATTCCCAACAGATCCATCAATACGAACTGATTCTTGGCACCTCCTTCCGCCGAGCCACGCTCACGTGGGGAGTGGTGGCCCACCGGATCCTTATCAGGTGATCTGGTCCCCAATTAGTAAACTTGGTATAAGATAACGATCTTCGGAAAAGGAGCACCGTCGCAGGCCCTTACTCCGAGCCGTTCTGCTGTCAGATAACCTGCCGATGTATCTGTTGAGATTGGTGCCTTTAAGAATAGTAACTGTTTTGATTGTGTTTTTTTTTTTTCGCCGTATAATCTTTCAAGTATCCTTCAGTCATAATCGCCGCACGTACTCGCATCCTCTACAGAATATTCAACTGTTCCGTGACCCAAGGTGTTAACAACGTGATAAGGGTTGCGTATGATCAATAAGGAGTGCGGTACTGCGTGAACAATATTGAGTATAATCATTCATTAACGTTAAGGTTTTCTTAGCATGATATTTGCATGTTTTAACGACTCTCTCTCACTAAGAACCATCGCGTTATGCGGGATCCATGTGCCGTTGTCAAAGTGAAATCAGACAATCGTTGATGATACTGTATTGATGCCGTATTGACGTTCCGGGATTGAGAGTTCGCATACTATATCATAGTTATAGTTGAATTAGTAATAAATTGATCAATACAGAAGTGGTTGTGTGATTCTTTCCTGAAATCTATGCATAAGATCTGTTTCTGCGTTGAGATTTGAACTTGGTGACCTTAATAAACACACTAATACATACTCAGTAAACGTTAAAGCGATAACGGGGTGAACCGGGGTCTGGTTATCATAACGACTTGCATTATCATAATTACACCCACTCGCATAATTAATACGATTACCTCTCGAATTGGCATAATTAAAATGTGCGTAATTACATAAATTAACATATTTCCGGGTAATTACACATTTGGCCAAATTTCATTTAATTATTATTATTTCCACTGAATATTCATAACCCACATATACAACATAATAATTTCACCCACGCACGCATACAACATAACAAATTTTCATACCCAACATATACAACACCGTACAATCTTGGTGGTCTGGCTGCAGAAGGTTTCAACGAGAACTGTTTGGTCTGATCAATTAATGCGGTTGAAGCAGAAATGATGTTGTTGGTTTTGGAGACGAGGCTGTTGGTGGGGTCTCTTTTTATTTTTGTATAGCTGCCATCGTTTAGTAGTTCTTGAATTTTGTTGTTGTATTCTATTTTGTCCATGATAAAGCTGACCTGAAACACGGTAGGACTAACACCTCAGCCGTGGCAGATCACTGTTACAACTCAGTGGGCTCACATGATATTGACTTCTCCAAGACAGAGGTTCTCTGCAAGCCATCTGGCTATCATGAGAGATTCGTTCATGAGGCGAT
Organism: Lethenteron reissneri; assembly: GCF_015708825.2. NCBI lineage: Eukaryota > Metazoa > Chordata > Hyperoartia > Petromyzontiformes > Petromyzontidae > Lethenteron > Lethenteron reissneri. The sequence continues at coordinate 8,493,161 of NC_083844.1, read as the reverse complement.
CCACATATACAAACACAGAGACAACTTTAACCGAGAAGATGGATTCTGGCTCAGCAATCATTGGAAGGACGTAATAAACCATTTCGATACACATTAGGGTGTGTAGAATAATACATAGTGTGATATTGAATGTATAAGATATAGGTTGGTTTACAGCAATACAGTATATAATTTAATGTTGGGTTTATCTATGGCAGTATATAGTACGGTATATGCTCGTGTGATGTAAGAGAATAAGGTTTAGATGGAAGCGTATTATAGAATTTTTACGAGGTAAAATTGTAATGTATTACTTGCTGTTAGTAACTCAGCTTATTATAGAGTATAGTAAGTATACTGATGGTGCGATGCAGTTTATACTTTAGTTTTTTATGTAGTTTATACTTTAGTTTTCTACGTGGTTGTTGAGTAACTGCAGCTACATATCATTAACATTCCTTTCCTTTGTTACTGCTAATCCCTGCACCCCCCTTGGTTGCTGCTGATCCTGCATAATGCATGGGCATAATATGACTTTGACACCCCCCCGCCCAACGCCTACGCATTTTCCATGAATATGCTAAATCCCTCTTCACATGCACATTCTTTTTGTTAAGGCGCTCTTCAACCCCCAATGCAGCTTATATATAAGCTCCTAGTTTGGTAGTGTCTCATTCTTCACCTGAAGACGGCTGCTTGCGTTGTAGCCGAAACGTCGTGAGAATTGTTTTATTATGTTTTATTTTTATTATTTTATTACTTCCCTTCTACGTGACTTTACCGAAAGAAACAAGAAGATGAATCCCTGCAGTCACGAAAGCTTTAAATCGAAACACTAATTTAGATTAATTTTCATTATTAACTATTTGATTATTTACATTTACTAAGGTCACCTTTTATTTATTCCATGAAGGAGCATTTTGCTTCTGCATGGGAGAATGGAGAAGCATAAATTTTGTAATTTTTTTTAATGAATGTAATTAAACATTTTGATTTAAATTATTCTACCAGGGCTTTTCATTCTGTGGAATTAGTGTGATTGTTATAATTGTACTCTCCATTTTGCTTCGTTCTACCACAAAGTTTCAAGTATTTTTTTATAGTTATAATTATTTTTAATAATTTATAATAAGAGAATTTCTATATCATATTCTGAACATCTGCAGTTTTAGTTAGACGTTGAATATTTTCAAGTGAATTTTATGCTAAATTTCAGCTTCCCAACGCCTCCTTTTTAATGTTTTCTCCTACAACATCAGAGTGCAGCGCCACATTAAATACGCACTACAATGGCAATAGTTTAAAGCGATTTGAAGCATGTTTTATTATCAAAATGTAAAGATGGTTTGTGGGGGGGGCAAAGCTTTGTGACGTCATATTTGAGGGGGGTCTGACTTTTTGTGACGCCGTGTGACGGGGGGGGGGGGTCAAAAATCGGCCAAAATCGCGTGACGTCATTCATGGACGGCCCCTAAAAATGTAACTAAAAATAAAAGCAAAAAACCCCCGACGTTTCGATCGCAACACAAGCAGTCTTCATCAGGCGGAGAGAAAAGAAGACCGCTTGTGTTTTTATTGTTTAAATCTTTATTTTGTATCTACCGAAATAACCAAAGAATATCCCTCGTGTAGCCTTACCAGACTGTTGGGGCAAGTGCTGTTAGCGAGCACCTACGAAGGCCAGAACGGCACACGGGGGGGGGGGGGTGGCCAACATCACGCCCGGCCGCCTTTGTCTCTCCCCCAGTGGCGATGTTGAACTTCACAACGCTACAAAAGACGCACAACCACGCAGAGATACGGAGGCCTGGATTCTCTGTATCTGTGCGTGACGTCACCCAACCCAGTCCGTGACGTCACTCATTGCGTCCACAGGCCCCTCCCCCCGGGCGGTGGTAACATGACGTAACGCACACAGGCGCGATTGACGACACGACGTCAGTGACGTCAGTGGCCAGGTTGTGCCTCCAAGCACTTGAGGGGTGGACAAAATAACAGAGAGTGGCTCTTAGAATGATGGGGGCATTGGGGCATGGCGGTGAGGTGTGGGAAGCTGTGAACCCCAGGCTACTGTGGGCTTTGCTTCTTCATCAATGGGAGGCAAGACATGGTGGTGGTGACTTACGCCCAACAAAGATGAACATCAGTCAACGCTGATGAGTTTACATGACCTTTATGACCTCCTGTGCTGGCTAGATAGGTGACTCTATAAATGGGTGCTTTGGCACGCGGCTCAACGTTGTGATGATTAGCATATGTTGTATAAAGTGTGATTTTCTTAGTTTAGATTGGACCAAGGGCAAAAACAAATAGCAAGTGTTCATCCGGTGGCTTAGTTTGTTGTATTTGTGTACTTTCTTGAAACGTAAACCCAATAGTTTGTCAGTTAAAAAGCGTTACATGGCAGGCATGGACACAGAGAGACAGACAGCCAAAACAATTGACTTGATCGTATTTGTTACAGTTCAGTATTACATGCAAATGTACGACGTTTCCTCTTAATTTACGAGGTGTTAACAGTGCATTAACCTTTTTGTTGCGTTGAACCGTAACACGTTTCACAACACCGACCATGCGGGCATTGAAATATGGCGCTGTACACGACTTACGAACCGTGCAATGTTACAAACGGAGGGCGGGGTCAGATGGAGCTCGTGAAGGTGGTGGGCAGAGGGGTGACTCGGTGGAACCCGACATGTCACGGACGTTTGTGCATGCGCCTCTTCCCCCTGTTGCGAGAAGCCGGGAGCTCAGGCTGCGAGCTGTGGCCGGGCGTGAAGATGGAATCCTGCGGCGAAGATCCTGGCCTCTCACCCAGTCGCTCGCGAAGCAGCAAACCGAGGAAGGCGCCGGCTGTGAGACCGGCGCGGGCGTGAAACTAAAAAGCGGAGGTCGAGATTCGACCGTCTCCCCGTTGAGTGTGAAGTGAGGGGGGGACGGGCGTCTTGCGTGGAGTAGGACATTCTATCGATGGTCGAGCACGACCGAACGTGGCCACAATGCATTCCTCCCGCCCGCGAGACCGCGCCGTTTGTGAATTACCAACGGAGTCGTCCGAGAAAAATTAAGTGGCAGCAAATTTGCTTCGCTGGACAAGCTGCAATCTCAACCGGCTCTGCCACAAGCTTCTGAGAACTTATTTAGTATTTGTTGTTGTTTCCCTTCCCCTGAAGTGCGTGATGTGAAGCCTCCCCAAGGTGCACCACCGGTTACTCGTCGAATACACATACGCTACCATAATCGTGTAAGTTCTAATGAGTCTAGACCAGTGGTTTTACTTCTTAACCTGCGGTGCACACCTGGGTGCGAGATGCCCTTTTCTGGGGGTAGCGAGACATGGCAGAATCTTTTTAAGAAGGGTAAATCATCGAAACAGACTCAACACTACCCATAGACTCAACACTGTCTACAGACTTAACACTCATTCACCCACTCACCTATTCCCCTGTCCAATCCCATGAGAGCAGTGGTTATTAAACTGGAGTGCACGCACCACCTGAGGGTGCGAGATTCCCTTTGTTGGGGGTGTGCGAGAAATGGGCAGGTTTATTTTTAGACGGTAAATAATCAAAAACACAAATTAAGCACGGGCACGTAAGTAAACAACTTTGTTCCATCAAGCCCTGCATATTTATTAACATACTTTTTTACCATTGAGAACCAACGGGGTGCAGTGAAGGTTAATAACCACCGCTCTAGAGTGTTTACCAAAGTTTAAAGTGCGTTGCACGTTATCCATCCATGCCTGTTGCGTCGCCCACACCTCCAGATCGCCAAAGGTCCCAAAAAGGTGTTGATTCAAAATTTGGTTTGGTGCCTTCTCCGCCTTTGGGTGACATGGTGGCGAGATGTTAACTACCTCGTCTGGTATACAGGAGGTCGTGGGTTCAATCCCAGCTCTGACATGGCCTGCTGTATATTTGGAATTTGCACGTGTCTCTCTCCCCGTGGTTCGCGTAGATTTATCCCCAGGTCCTCCGGTTTCCACCCCCCCCTCCCCCCCCGACATTTAGAATCAACATCACCAGGCGTTTAGAGAGTATTTGGCTGCTGATATAAGTGTCCACGTGATGATAGGCCACTTCGTTGAGGTATCATTTGTGATGGCCAGGTCACTTCTGTTAGACTGAGCAATAAAACAATAGGCTAACTCTTCATAGTAGCGCGACAATACACGATAGGATAAGTCCTTAAAAATAACAGTATTCATACGGAACCGCGCGAAAAAAACATGTGCCCAATGGCAAAAGTGGACATCAATGAATTAATTGGTAAGATTATGAGTGTGTGTTTGGCTAACAGATGCTTATCAATTGACTAATGGGACATCAATGAATTCGCGGGCAAAATTCCGTGATTAAAATAAATATCTCAAAACAATAGTATTCGTGTGTGTAGATTCGTAACATAGATGCTTATAAATGTTTAGTGTGTCATCAATGAGTTCATTGGTAATATTACGTGATAAAAGAAAACTAATGACTAAAATACTTCTAAATGACCGTATTCATGCATATATTATGAGAGTGTTTTCTGTTTGCATGACATGATTCCTTGTAAAAGGTTTCAGTTTGGTGTTTTAACATCTTAACCCCTGTTTTGTTGCTAGAAAAAGGGGAAAACCTATTCTCATAATGACCAAAATACTTCTAAACGACCGTATTCATGCGGTTCAAAGGACAGAACAATGCTTTTCACGACTAGCGAATAGTTAACACACCACCTGGGGATGGCAACCCTTTTCGAAACAAAACTTCTTGGAACAATCTTATTCATACCGATATGCGCGTTGTATGTGTGTGTTGGACCACAGTCACCACGAGGTCCAATAATTATAGCGGGCAGTATGGTTTGAGTTATCCACATACTATTCCTGCTAACTGTCCTGCTGAGGTCAAAGGTGAACTTCGTAGTGCAGCGTTCCTTGTACCGAAAATACGTCAGGTTCCCAGCGTGTGTGTCTCGAACACACGGCGTTCTCGGCTGCGCCGTCAGTCTCTCTCCACCGCTGGGGTGGTTGCTGAGTCGCTACGCTGCTCATGCTGGCGGCAGTGCCCGTGCTGGCAGAAATGATGGGTCCGGCTCCTACTGCGTTGATGTGCGCGATGGTCCCGTCGCAAGATAGCGCTCGCAGCTCCTCCGCTGGGTGGCAGCGCGTCACCCCCTTGGCTCCAGACACTGTTGATCCTTGAGCTCGACCTTTGCTGGAGTGTGCTCGGGGCTTCCGATTAAGCACGCCCAAGGATTAACTGCGCGCCCAGATCGATTAACAGTTGGAATGCCTGTGGCCCCGTCGCTCCTCGTCTTGGCAGCTTGCTTCGCGCGAGCATCCTTTGTGCCCCCCACCCTTGCCCCAGGAGGGATCCTGCTGTGAGCTGCTCGTCGGCTGCTCCTCACTCTCCAAAACTCATAAAATGTATTTCTACACCTCTTAGCTTCTCACAACTCTTATAGCTTAGTACAATACAACTTATCGCAGTCCTTGACTCTGCAAGCGACTAAAAACAAGGATAAATGTAGAATAAAACTTTCAGCGATACTCCGTCTGTCAGCGCCGAACTCAATATTTAGCAACACATTGCCCCTCTCTGCAAGACTCGACACCCATGTATGATCGAGGACCATACCCCGTAGCTTGCCGTTGCAAGACTGATTTGGATGGTTCGGCTTCTTTGTTATTTCCGAAATGTTTCACCTCGGCTCGTCTTCTCACAAAGGACCGGAATTCCTTTCATTTCGCTCCTCGGTCTGTGATTGGTCGGTTTCCTTTGACGACGGAAGAACTGTCCATTTGATTGTGACCGTTTGTCCGGTGTACGTGCGTGTCTGTCTGTTCTAATTTTTTGAAGTCATTCCCTAAATCACATCAAGGCCCGACCCCTTTCCCCTTCTTCCAGCAGTCATCTCATGGCCTGTGGACACAGATGCTCTTAATTTCCCCTAAGTGTGGTTCCTTTTGGCCTTTTTTTCGAGGGAGGAGTTCCCAGGTATGCATCACTGCATTTTTTAACGCGCTGAATCCATTTTTATAAGAAAATCTAATAAATAAAAAATAGGCAATATCACTCTTAATATGTTTTTGGAAAAGGAATATATACAACAATGAGCTTCTCGAGTGTTTAATCTCTGCTCCATGAGGCTTGCCCACTCTGCTTAGCCCACATCCTCCACCAGAGCCACCAAATTAACAAAGGTCCCATTTGAGGACTCGCTCTCACTCGACATGCTTGCTTGGAGCCTCCTCCTTCACTCTTCCCACGTAGACCTCAACATCCATTCCTAAAACAGAGACTCGGCCTCCAGTGTGCCACCTTCACTCCAGCCGCGTCTCACAGCCGGGGCTTTCTTCCCGTTCCTGCTTCACAATCGAGAGGGGAACTGAAAAATCTTCCCCACCACATTCTACCTTCACCCCTGTCCATGTCTTGGAGCTGGTGATCCCTTCGCGCTCCCGCTTCACGATCGGCAGGGAGGTGGAAGGATCTTCACCGTCGCATTCCACCTTCACCCCCGGCCAAGTCTCGAAGCTGAGGGTCTCTCCGTGTTCTGATGTTAGCGATGCCGAAGGGGTCGCTAAGGGGGTCACTGAGGGGATCGCCCAGGGGGTCGTTGCGGGACCCTTGCCCCCGAGGCTCGCCACGACCTGCCCAGCGGCAGTCACGCCCTCGTGGAGCCCGGCACTCTTGCGGGCGCTGCGGCGGAGGAGGGGGGGACGGGCCGGCGGCGTCGACGCGCTCGAGCCCGTGCGGGCCTGCCGGCGCGCCCGGAGGCTCGCCGACCCAGAGGAAGCCTTCCCACCTGCGTGCGTCCTCTTGTGCACGTGGAGGGTGCCCAAGTGCGTGAACGAGCTGCCGCACACGTCACACGCGTACGGCTTCTCGCCCGTGTGGGTGCGCTTGTGGATGCCCAGAGTGCCCGACTGGGCAAAGGACTTGCCGCACGTGGAGCACTTGTAGGGCTTCTCGCCCGTGTGGGTCCTCGTGTGTATGACGAGGCCCTTCGACTGGGCGAATCGCTTCCCACACACCGTGCACCCATAAGGCTTCTCTTCCGCGTGGGTCTTCTCGTGGTTGAAGAGCGTCCCCGACTGCTTGAATGCCTTGCCACATGTGGCGCACCTGTACGGCTTTTTGCCCGTGTGGACCCGCTTGTGGGCGACGAAAACGGCCGAGTGAGCGAACGTCTTGCCGCACACAGTGCACGCGTACGGCTTCTTGCTTGTGTGGATCCTCTGGTGGTTGAGGAGGTGGTGCGACTGAGTGAAGTCCTCCCCGCAGACATTGAAGCAGTAGGGCCTCTCGCCCGCGTGGTTCCTCTCGTCTGGTGAGACGTCTCCTGGCGGTGGGGCGAATGCCTTCCCGCGTGGCGCCTGCTTCATGTGCACGCTCTGATGGAAGCATAAGTCTCTCGAATTCAGGAAAACTTCATCACACACCGAGCACTTAAAGGAAGAATCCTCCCCCCCACATTCTACCTTCACTCCTTGCCACGTCTCAGAGCTGGCGATCCCTCCGTGCTCCCGCTTCACGATCGGCAGGGTGGTGGAAGGATCTTCACCGTCACATTCCATCTTCACCCCCGGCCATGTATCGAAGCTGAGAGTCTCTCCGTGTTCTGATGTTCGCGATGCCCAAGGGGTCGCCGAGGGGGTCGCCGAGAGGGTCGCCGAGAGTGTCCCCGCGGGACCCTCGCCCCCGAGGCTCGCCACGACCTGCCCAGCGGCAGTCACGCCCTCGTGGAGCCTGGCCCTCCCGCCGGTGCAGCGGCGGAGGAGGGGGGGATGGGCCGGCGGCGTCGATGCGCTCGAGCCCACGCGGGCTTGCCGCTGCGCCCGGAGGCTCCCCGACCCGGAGGAGGCCTTCCCGCGCGTGGGGCATGCGGAGGGCCTCCCGCCCGTGTGCGTCCTCTTGTGCACGTGGAGGGTGCCCACGTGCGTGAACGAGCTGCCGCACACGTCACACGCGTACGGCCTCTCGCCCGTGTGGGTGCGCTTGTGGATGCGCAAGGTGTCCGACTGGGCGAAGGACTTGCCGCACGTGGCGCACCTGTGAGGCCTCTCGCCCGTGTGGGTCCTCGCGTGTCTGACGAGGCCCTTCGACTGCGCGAATCGCTTCCCGCATGCCGCGCACCCGTAGGGCTTCTCTTCCGCGTGGGTCTTCTCGTGGTTGAAGAGCGTCCCCGACTGCTTGAATGCTTTGCCACACGTGGCACACCTGTACGGCTTTTGGCCCGTGTGGACCCGCTTGTGGGCGAGGAAGACGGCCGAGTGAGCGAACGTCTTGCCGCACACGGTGCACGCGTATGGCTTCTTGCTTGTGTGGATCCTCTGGTGGTTGAGGAGGTGGTGTGACTGAGTGAAGTCCTCCCCGCAGACGTTGCAGCAGTAGGGCCTCTCACCCGCGTGGTTCCTCTCGTCCGGTGAGATGTCTCCTGGTGATGGGGTGAATGCCTTCCCGCTTCGCGCCTGCTTCATGTGCACGCTCTGATGGAAGCATAAGTCTCTCGAATTCACGAAAACTTCATTGCACACCGAGCACTTAAAGGAAGAATCCTCCCCCCCACATTCTACCTCCACCGCTGGCCACATCTCAGAGCTGGCGATCCCTCCGTGCTCCCGCTTCACGATCCGCAGTGTGGTGGAAGGTTCTTCACCGTCGCATTCCATCTTCACCCCCGGCCATGTCTCGAAGCTGAGGGTCTCTCTGTGTTCTGATGTTAGCGATGCCGAGGGGGTCACCGAGGGGATCGCCGCGGGACTCTCGCCCCCGAGGCTCGACATGACCTGCCCAGTGGCAGTCACGCCCCCTACCATCCCGCGGGTGCAGTGGCTGAGGAAGGGGGGACGGGCCGGCGACGTCGACACGCTTGAACCCACGCCGGCCTGCCGGCGCGCCCGGAGGCTCCCCGACGCGGAGGAGGCCTTCCCGCTCGTGGGGCACGCGAAGGGCCTCATGTGCACGCTCTGATGGGAGCAGAAGTCTCCCGAATTTGCGAAAACTTCACCGCACACCCAGCACTTGTAGGGCTTCTCGTCGGCGTGGCTCCTCTGGTGGCTGATCAGCGTGGCCGCTTCGTCCGTGCTGTACGGGCAGTGGGGGCACTGGTATAGCACGGACTCGGTCAGGCCCCTGTGCCGCTTCATGTGGTCCTCCAGGGCGGGCAGGCTGATCACCACCCAGTTGCAGATCGGGCAGTAGATCTTGATCTCTCCTCCCTCATTCACCGTTCCCGTCCTGGGACTGGGGCAAAGAGTGAGGCACACGAAGGAAAATGAATCTCCCTTGCCCCACCCCTGTGAAGTATCGCAAACAAGGCGTGAAGATTGAAACCACGGACACCGGTTGCTAACTGTAGAACAAAGGCAGTGGTCGTCGCTGCGTCGCGTGGCGCTTTCAGATGCTGCTGCTTGTGGCGGACGTCTGGAACGCTCTTCCTCTCCGGTATCAGGAAGCCATTGGGAGCTACGATGCACTTTTAAATCATCATCTAGATTCTAGATTGACAAACTAATTTCTTTAGAACTGCTGCTTGTTGTTGTGTTTAATTTGTTGTCCTTCCCCCGCACCTCCGATTAGCGCGGTTGGCTACTTGTTCTGTTGTTATTCTTGCTGCCTTGCCCAATCTTGATAAATCGAACTTAAACAATGAATTTCCATTTTGCAACTTTCCTACCTTTTGTTCTATTTTGCACTCCTATCGTTTGTTTGTGTGTATCGTGTTTGTGTGTATCGTGTTTGTGTGTATCGTGTTTTTGTGTATAGTGTGTTTGTGTGTATCGTGTGTTTGCCGTTGAAAATCACTGACTCCCCATGCCTATACTGGACATCTGTAGAAAAGAGATTAATAGCTCATCGGATTCCTCCTGCAGTCCAATAAAGATTCTGATTCTGACAGAGATGACTGGCAGATGCACCACCTGTGCCCCCTACTGTGCAAACTTGATGCTCTTAGTAGCCCAGCGCTCTGCTCGTTGTTTTGAGCGTCGCTCCTCTGCGTTACGTTGTTGCTGGAGGGCGACTGCCTCCAACTGCCCAGTAGCAGCGTCCTTCACGAGCCTCCTCCTCCACAGAGGCCGATCTTGACACCGCTGGTACCAGTCATCGTCAAGTCCACTCAGCTCCACATCCTCCCGTACCGCATCAGCGCCATCTCATCTCCAGCCCGTGCCGCGCCCGTTTAGCCCCCCTCGATCAATGCCGTGGCTGGGCATGCGGGCTACATGGCCCAGCCAAAGCAGCCTTGGAGGAGCTCGCCGATGATAGGGACCCTGTCCCGATCCTTCAAGGATTTGTGAGCTCCTCACACTGCGACTCAGACGACAGGTTAAACCCACGATGGATCGTGGGCATGGCCGGCCTGCAAGTTGTAAACCGGCGCAGACACAACAACAACAACCGCCATTCGCCACGAAGTGGCGGTGACGTCACCACGGCGCCTGTGCCAGGCTAGGTGCACTTTGAGGCCGTCACGTGAAGTGTCGAAAATTTTAAATATCCCCCGTGTAGCCTTACCAGACTGTAGGGACAAGTGCTGTTAGCGAGCACCTACGGAAGGCCAGAGCGGCACACGAGGGGGTGGGTGGCCAGCACCACGCCCGGCCGCCTTTGTCTCTCCCCCAGTGGCGATGTTTACCACACACACAGCACCAGGCACACATTTGAGGCTGAGTCGACCTAGGGGAGAACCAGGACCGGTTCAGATAATCGTCACTGGCGGTGTTGGCCGTGAGCGGGAATCGAACTCGGGTCGCCGGGTTCGTAGCGCTAACCGCTGCACCACCGCTCCCCACAGGAGCAAGCCCGCACACAAAGATAAAGATGCCCCAGGTAGCCTCACACAGGCTGCAGTCGCAAGTGCTGCTGTTAGTAGCGAGTAGCAGTACCTATGAAGGGGGTCGGTATCCAGCACCACGCCCGGCCGCCTTTGTCTCTCCCAACTTCACACCACAGAAACACGGAGACCTCGACTCTCTGTCTCCGTGCGTGACGTCACTCAGCCTCGTCCGTGCGTGACGTCACTCAAGTCGTCCACGCCCCCCCCTCGGGGAGTGGTAACATGACGTCACGCACGCACGCGCGAGCGACAACGTCAACCCCTTGTTAACCACAACCCCTGAAACCTCCCCCCGCCCCGCACCCCTCCCGCGCGCGACGTCACCCAGCCATCTTCGGGCGCGATGACGTCACGCGCGCGGTGGGGCTGCAAAGGAGTGACGTCATCCAGTCATAGTCGGATGCGATGACGTCACGCACTCGGTGGGGGTGCAAATGAGTGACGTCACCCGCAAGGCTCGCTGCGGTGAGCGGTGGTGAGGAACCACCTCTCCTCCTCATCATCACGGTGACTAGGAGATGTTGACTACCTCGCCTGGTGTGCAGGAGGTCGTGGGTTCGAACCCGGATCCTGACGATGCCTGCTGCTGCTGTATATTTGGAGTCTGCGTTTCTCTCTCTCATCATCACGGTGGCTATGAGATGTTAACTACCTCGCCTGGTCTACAGGAGGTCGTGGGTTCGAACCCGGACCCTGACGATGCCTGCTGCTGCTGTAGATTTGGAGTCTGCGTTTCTTTCTCCCATCATCATCACGGTGGCTAGGAGATGTTGACTACCTCGCCTTTTATACAGGAGGTCGTGGGTTCGATCCCAGACCCTGACGACGCCTGTTGCTGCTGTATATTTGGAGTCTGCGTTTCTCTCATCATCATCACGGTGGCTATGAGATGTTAACTACCTCGCCTGGTCTACAGGAGGTCGTGGGTTCGAACCCGGACCCTGACGATGCCTGCTGCTGCTGTAGATTTGGAGTCTGCGTTTCTTTCTCCCATCATCACGGTGGCTAGGAGATGTTGACTACCTCGCCTTTTCTACAGGAGGTCGTGGGTTCGATCCCAGACCCTGACGACGCCTGCTGCTGCTGTATATTTGGAGTCTGCGTCTCTCTCATCATCATCACGGTGGCTATGAGATGTTAACTACCTCGCCTGGTGTGCAGGAGGTCGTGGGTTCGATCCTGACCCTGACGATGCCTGTTGCTGCTGTATATTTGGAGTCTGCGTTTCTCTCTCTCATCATCACGGTGGCTATGAGATGTTAACTACCTCGCCTGGTCTACAGGAGGTCGTGGGTTCGAACCCGGACCCTGACGATGCCTGCTGCTGCTGTAGATTTGGAGTCTGTGTCTTCCTCTCATCATCATCATCACGGTGGCTAGGAGATGTTAACTGCCTCGTCTTGTATACAGGAGATCGTGGGTTCGATCCTGACCCTGACGATGCCTGCTGCTGTATATTTGGAGTCTGCGTTTCTTTATCTCATCATTGTCACGGTGGCTAGGAGATGTTTGACTACCTCGCCTGGTGTGCAGGAGGTCGTGGGTTCGATCCCAGACCCTGACGACGCCTGCTGCTGCTGTATATTTGGAGTCTGCGTCTCTCTCATCATCATCACGGTGGCTAGGAGATGTTAACTACCTCACCTTGTCTACAGGAGGGCGTGGGTTCGATCCCAGACCCTGACGATGCCTGCTGCTGCTGTAGATTTGGAGTCTGCGTCTCCCTCTCATCATCATCATCACGGTGGCCAGGAGATGTTGACTACCTCGCCTGGTATACAGGAGATCGTGGATTCGATCCCGACCCTGATGACGCCTGCTACTGCTGCATATTTGGAGTCTGCGTCTCTCTCATTATCATCACGGTGGCTATGAGATGTTAACTACCTCGCCTGGTCTACAGGAGGTCGTGGGTTCGATCACCAACCCTGACGCCTGCTGCTGTATATTTGGAGTCTGCGTCTCTCATAATCACGGTGGCTAGGAGATGTTGACTACCTCGCCTGGTGTGCAGGAGGTCGTGGGCTCGAACCCAATGCTGACGATGCCTGCTGCTGTTGTGGATAAGTTGGTGGAGTTCCCACACCTCAATTGAAAACTAATTTCTTTAGAACTGATTTTTGTATTTGTTGTCCTTCACCCCTGTTCCGATTATCACGGTGGGCTACGTACGGCGCGAAAGAAGTTCAACATACATACATTGGACTGTCCACTACACAATAATATACACTACACAATAATATACACTACACTATTATGCAATACAATACTATACACTTATATACATTACACTACGATACAGTACACTACTGTACACCACACCACTATACACCACTATACACTACACCACTACACACCACCACTACACACTACACCACTATACACGACACTACTACCCACTACACCACTATACACTACACTACTATACACTACACCACTATACACTACACTACTATACACTACACCACTACACGACTATACACGACACTACTACACACTACACCAATACACACTTCACCAATATACACCACCACTACGCTACATTGAGAATTCATTTCTCTCGAACTGATTGTTATTAGCTTGTTGTCCTTCCCCCGGCACCTCCGATTTAGTACGGTGGGCTATGTACGGTGCGAAAGAAGTTCAGCACGCACACATAACAGCGGCGGATTGACAAGGCATCAGCTCTCGCTCCCTCCGTGTGCGTCACTGTGTGCCCTGCGCCGAAACTCTCCGGTATTGCTGCATGGTATGTTATAGGGAGCGTCCGTGTTTTCTCCTCTAGGTTTCGTAGCTATCGGCGGTACTCTGCGCGCAGAATTGAAGTGGATTGACTGTCCCTTTGTGCCCTGGCGCCGAGGGAAACATGAAAGAAGAAGGAGAGGAAGTGAAGCGGATCTGCTGCCCAGTCTGCAACTGGGTGGTGGTCAGCCTGCCCGCCCTGGAGGACCACATGAAGCGCCACAAGGGCCGGATCGAGCCCGTGATGTACCGGTGCCCCCACTGCCCGTACAGCACGGACAATCTCAACGTCCTGATCGCCCACCAGGCGACGCACGACGCGGGGGAGTCCCACAAGTGCGCCGAGTGCGGCAAGGTGTTCGTCGACGCGGATGTCTTCCGCGAGCACCGGGCGATGCACGACGAGGAGAAGCCCCACAAGTGCGCCGCGTGCGGAGAGGCGTTCGGCCGGGCGGAAGATCTTCGCGCGCACCAGAGGATCCACGGCGGGGCGCCGTACCGGTGCGGCGTTTGCGGGACGGAGTTCACCCGGCTGGATTGCCTCCGCAGCCACCAGAGGACCCACACGGGGGAGAAGCCCTACCGGTGCGACGAGTGCGGCGTAACGTTCGTGTGGTCGGCGAGCCTCCTCACGCACAAGAGGAGCCACGCGGGCGAGAAGCCCTACCGGTGCGACGAGTGCGGCATGACGTTCGCCTGGTCGGCGAGCCTCCTGTCGCACAAGAGGATCCACACGGGGGAGAAGCTCTACCACTGCACCGTCTGCGGCATGGAGTTTTCCCGCTCGGACTACCTGCGCAGCCATCAGCGGACGCACACGGGCGAGAAGCCGTACAAGTGCGCCGAGTGCGGCGAGGCGTTCTCGCAGTCGGGCGCCCTCCTGGGGCACAAGAGGATCCACACGGGCGAGAGGCCGTACAAGTGCGTCGAGTGCGGAAAGGCGTTCGCGCGGTCGTGGGCCCTCCTCGTGCACACGAGGACCCACGCGGAGGAGAAGCCGTACAAGTGCACCGTGTGCGAGAGGGCGTTCGGCCGGTCGGATCACCTGCGCAGCCACCAGAGGACGCACACGGGCGAGAGGCCGCACGCGTGCGGCGTGTGTGGCAAGGCCTTCGCCGAGCCGGTGGCCCTGCGCGTACACAACAGGGTCCACACGGGCGAGAGGCCGTGCGTGTGTGCCGTGTGCGGGAAGGCGTTCTCGTGCACGGGAGCCCTTCGCACGCACACCATGGTCCACACGGGCGAGAAGCCGTACAAGTGCGACCTGTGCGGGAAGGGGTTCCAGCGCTCGGGGGCGCTCAATAAGCACAGGAGGAGCCACGCGGAGGAAAAGGCCTAAAGGGGTGAAAATGCCTCTTTCAAATGCACTCGCGATCCGGAGGCCCTGATGTAAACCAACCCAAACGACGATCTATAACATGCCGAAAAGTAACCTCTGACGCGCAATATTTGACCGGGAGACAAACATTTGACATGAAAGCAAATGGAACCGGCTAAGCAATACTGTTGTGTACATATGTTGAACTTCTTTCGCACCGTGTATAGCCAACCATGCTCATGGAAGGTGCGGGGGAAGGACGACAAACTAAAAGTGCACAGTTCCAGTGGCTTCTTAATATCGGAAGAGCATTCCAGATGGCCGCAGAACCTAATAGCGAAGTGATAATCACAAAAACGAGGGATAAGGCTGAAGGAAAATATAGATGAGTCGTATGCATCAAGAAATACAATTTAAGTACAGATACAAGTATACAATGTTCACGCAGTATCTTCCCATTCATCGGGACCTCAATAACTTTCCGCGTCGTCGCTTGATGTCAAGCCATAAGCCCTTTTTGAACCCATGCGCTTAACCTTCAATGCGATTCAACCCCCGATGAAGCTTGGAGAGCGGAATGGAGTTCAAAAGAACTCGCAAACACCTTGTGAAAGACCCAATGCAGAAGATCCCTGGGGTTTGATCTTCCACGAAGCTCATGGTCCACCCTAAACCGCATCCATTGCACAAACCACGGCAGCAGCAGATGCGGATACCTGATGCACAAATGTGAAATTAGAAACTCTCCAGTCTGTGACTGGTCATCCAGGAAAGGACCGTACAACATATAACAACGACGCAATGCCTCGATCCACAAATACGAAGGACACATCATGGCGACACACTCCGCTGCTCCTGACCGTTATCGGTCTTGACCATCCGAATGTGAAATTGTAGTTGTTCTTCTGCATCTACATCAGGGACCGTGCGACGAGAAGAAAGAATAAGAAGACGCAGTATCTGTTAAAACAAAGCAGGGATTGAACTTGGCAATCTGGAAAACGTATGAAGTGGTTCAATCTTGATTTTAATCTTTCAAAACTGCAGGAATCCATACTTTTTGGTTCTTTCGGTAAAGTCACGTAGGTAGAAAAATAATAGATCACGACGTTTCGATCGCAACGCAAGCAATCGTCATCAGTTTTTTCTTGCTGTGGTTGTCCCACCTGATGACGATTGCTTGTGTTGCGATCGAAACGTCGTGATCTATTATTTTTCTACCTACGTGACTTTACCGAAAGAACCAAAGAGTATGAAGTGGTGTTCACCGCAGACGATGATGGGGTCAAGAAGGTCAGGGAACTTGGTTCGGAAAAGTTGTATATTACTCTCTGTACAGAAGGGATAAGTGAGAGTTGGAACCAGACCTTCGGTTAGCAGCCTGGAGCTCAAGAACGTGGGTCTAATAGTGAGCGGCAGTGCAGCGGTTAGCGCAAAGTGCTACGAATCCGATTCCCGCTCACGGCCAACATCGGTGATGATTACCTGAAAGAGTCCTGGGCTTCCCCTAGGTCGACTCGGCCTCAAATTAGTACCTGGTGCAGAGTGCCAGGTGGGTAAAGCGCAGCGAGGTGGTACAGTGGGGAGCACGGTTGGTGCATCTGCACCTAGCCTGGCACAGCAGTAAACCCACCTGGGTCCTGTGACCTGCCAGCAGCGAGAGACTTCCACACTTCACGTGGCCTCAAAGTGCACCTAGCCTGGCACAAGCACCGTGGTGACGTCACTGCCACTTAGTGGCGAATGGCTGCTGTTGTTGTGTGGAGCGGTAGCGCAGCGTTGAGTGCGCTGCGCTACGAACCCAGCAGAGATTACTCTTTGGTTCTTTCGGTAAAGTCACGTATAAAGAGAAAATAATAAATTAAATACAAGCATACTTAGCATACGTGACTTTACCGAAAGAACCAAAGAGTAATTCCTGCAGTCACGAAAGCTCAAAATTAAGTACCAGCACAGAGACCCCGAGTTCAAATTCCCACTCACGACCATCACCACCGCCACCGGTGACAGCGATTATCTGAACCGGTCCTGGGCCTCTCCTAGGTCGACTCGGCTGCTAATGAGTGTGTAGTAGTAAACATCGCCGCTGGGGAGACAAAGGTGGTCGAGGCGTGGTGCTGGCCACCCACCCCCAAATTCGTACTGTTCCGGCCTTCATAGGTGCTTCTTGCTAACAGCACTTGCCCCAATTGTCTATTAAGGCTATACGGGGGGTCTTTGACTTTGTTTTGGATGTCTCTTAATGGCGAATACGTAAATGGTAGAAGATGGTTTAGCCACCACGGTGGGAGGCGTTCGGGAGTTTGGGTGTAAACCACGGTGGCTATGAGATGTTAACTACATTGCCTGGTATACAGGCCGTGGATTTGATCTCGACCTTGACGCTTGCTGTATATTTGGAGTTTGCATGTTCTCCCTGTTGGCGCGTCGATTTTTTCTCCTGGTCCTCCGATTTTTCCCTCCATATTTAGCATCGACATCGCGCGTTGAGAATATTTGGCTGCTGTACATTTCCACATAATGATAAGCCACTTCGTTGAGCGATCATACACGTATATAATAGCCCAGATCTGTCCTGTCATTATTTATTTCATTATGTGATTAAAGCGCCACGGATTGGTTGAAGTGCGTCACGTGACCGCGCCCCCCCGGATTGGTTGAAGTGCGTCACATGACCGCGAGCTGCCCACTTCGTGTTGTGGTGCGCCCCGCACCTCGGAGGCCCGAGAAGCAGCAACATGACGGCCACAGCGCCGGAGATGTAGCCACAGAAAGCTGACGGTCGATCCACTCACATACGGCTCACTCACTCACACACACTCACTCACAATCGCATGCAGCTCAAAGGAGACGGGTGAGTGAGAGTGAGGCAGAGCCGTGCTCCATCCACTGCTGCCCTGAGGGACCCCTGTGCTCTCCACTGCTGGCTTGTGGGAGAGTCGCGCTGTCTCCACTGCTGCCGTGAGGGAGCCAGATGTGCTCTGTCCGCTGCTGCCCTGAGGGAGAGCCATGCTCCGTCCACTGCTGCCCTGAGGGAGAGCCGTGCTCTGTCCATTACATTAGTACTCGAGTTTTTTTGGTGCTTAAATCCACTGCTGGATGAAGGCCCATCGCAAGCTGTGCGAGTGGATCGTAAGGATTTACTTGACCAGTCTGTTGGGGGCCGCCGCAGGCTGTGGTTATTGGGGGGGCTCCGCAGGCTGTGGTTGTTGGGGGGCTCCGCAGGCTGTGGTTGTTTGGGACCGCTGTACGCTGTGGTTGTTGGGGGGCGCCACAGGCTGTGGTTGTTTGGGACCGCTGTACGCTGTGGTTGTTAGGGGGCGCCGCAGGCTGTGGTTGTTTGGGGCCGCCGTACGCTGTGGCTGTTCGGGGACGCTACAGGTTGTGGTTGGCGCCCCCGCACAACCTAGTTTGTGATTGGTTGCTTCTGAAAAATAGCTATTTCGTGCAGTGGGCCTTACCTGGTAAAATAAACAAAATAGTACTAGTTGTATATGTGAAAAAGAGCTTCATCGCTCATTGGATTATTTTTCCTTACGATTCCGTTCCGATGATGGCAGTGTCCATCGTCAAAATGAAAACCGGCTGTGGAGGCACCCCGTGTAGCAGGCTTGTCAGAACTACACTTGCAGGCGGGGGAGTAGTACTGTGGCGGGCAAACACAGATGGCTCAGAGGCAGGGGTGGACTTCTAGAGGCGGCAAAAGGCCCTGGCAGAGTCGGTGGAGCCTTGCGACGGGCAGATGCGCGCGGGCAGGCTGACGCCGCCAGAGGCAACACATAGGCCTGGGCAGAACTCGTATAGAGTTGGGGTGGAACGGTTCATTTTTTGGGGTTTACACCCATTCAATAGTGGTGATGTGTAGGATTGACCTCGCACCCATTCAATGCTGGTGATGTGTAGGGTTGACCTCGCACCCATTCAATGCTGGTGATGTGTAGGATTGACCACGCACCCATTCAATACTGGTGATGTGTAGGGTTGACCACGCACCCATTCAATGCTGGTGATGTGTAGGGTTGACCTCGCACCTATTCAATGCTCGTAGTCTGTTAGGGTTGACCTTGCACCCATTCAATGCTCGTGGTCTGTTAGGGTTGACCTCACACCCATTCAATGCTCGTGGTCTGTAGGTTTGACCTCGCACCCATTCAATGCTCGTGGTCTGTAGGTTTGACCTCACACCCAATGCTCGTGGTCTGTCAGGTTGACCTCGCACCCATTCAATGCTCGTAGTCTGTATGGTTGATCTCTAAAATACAGCTCTTTCAAAGAAAGCCAGTAATTTGTTCTTTCCGCAATGCAGTTCTACATTCGCATTTCATCATTATGGCTATGCAGAGGAAGTACAAAGGCGAGTATGAATAGAGGCGTTCCATGCTTTGACAGCGGCAGTTTTTGGAACGCAGAATGTCCTTTTTCAACAAATGTCCATAATCGCTTGTCTAGAGCAGCGGTGGCCAACATGTAACAGACCAAGAGCCATAAAGTACCCGAGAGTTATGCAGAGCCAAGTGTATATATATAGTACAGTGGAACCTCGGTATACGACCGCTTTGGAATACGTCGAATTTGGTACACGTGTTTTTTTTCGAGAGAGAAAAATGTCTTGGGATACGACGCCTTGCTTGGGATACGACGTCTTGCTTGGGATACGACGCCTTGCTTGGGATACGACGTCTTGCTTGGGATCGACGTCTTGCTTGGGATACGACGTCTTGCTTGGGATCGACGTCTTGCTTGGGATACGACGCACTTGCTTGGGATACAACGCCTTGCTTGGGATACGACGTCTTGCTTGGGATACGACGCACTTGCTTGGGATACGACGTCTTGCTTGGGATACGACGCACTTGCTTGGGATACGACGCCTTGCTTGGGATACGACGCACTTGCTTGGGATACGACGTCTTGCTTGGGATACGACGCCTTGCTTGGGATACGACGTCTTGCTTGGGATACGACGTCTTGCTTGGGATACGACGCACTTGCTTGGGATATGACGTCTTGCTTGGGATACGACGTCTTGCTTGGGATACGACGCCTTGCTTGGGATACGACGTCTTGCTTGGGATCGACGTCTTGCTTGGGATACGACGTCTTGCTTGGGATCGACGTCTTGCTTGGGATACGACGTCTTGCTTGGGATACGACGCCTTGCTTGGGATACGACGTCTTGCTTGGGATACGACGTCTTGCTTGGGATCGACGTCTTGCTTGGGATACGACGTCTTGCTTGGGATACGACGTCTTGCTTGGGATACGACGTCTTGCTTGGGATACGACGTCTTGCTTGGGATACGACGCGCTTGCTAGAACTTGTATGGGTCGGGATGAGTCACCACGTACAGTACCCGCATATGCCCCGTTCACGACTGAAACAAATCGAGAGTGGCGGGGGACGTGGGGGAGAGGGGCGGGGGACGTGGGGGGCTGCCCCCATGGAGGGTGGAGCCCCGGGTCGAGGCGCACGCGACGTGTGGGGTTGAGGCACACCACGTGACCAGCGCAGCTGGCAGCAGCGCTGGTCACGTGGCTTCCGTATTTTAGTAATTGGTGTCTAAATTATTTTATACAACCCCATTAATGTATAATATGCCACGTAAAATATCAATTATTTTCCTCTGGAACGGATTATTTACTTTACCTTCATTTCTTATGGGAAAAATTCGTTTGGTGTACGTCATTTTCGGTTTAAGTCCTACCTTCTGGAACGAATTAACGACGGATACCGAGGTACCACTGTATATCATATACAACTTAACGGACAAACTTTAATTCATTATTCGTTGTGTAGCTGATGTTAGCATACCTGTGTTGAATCGCACGTAGAATTGTGCACTCTACTACGTGTTTGGGGCCGTCCATAAATGACGTCACGCGATTTTGGGCGATTTTTGACCCCCCCCCCCCCATCGTCACACGGCGTCACAAAAAGTCAGACCCCCTCTCAAATATGACGTCACAAAGCTCTGACCCCCCCCCCCCCCCAAAATTATAAAACATGCTTCAAATCGCTTTAAACTATTGTCACTAGTGCGTATTTAATGTGCTGCTGCACTCTGATGTTGTAGGAGAAAACATTAAAAAGTCTATTTAATTAAGTAGAACGTGTTGTCTATATTTAAAGTTGCGCATTTTGATGTGATGTCACATTTCTCAAACCCCCCCCCCCTCGTCACAAATGTCTGACCCCCCCCCCTAGGTGTGTGACGTCATTTATGGACGGCCCCTGACCACAGTCGCACCACTACAGACTGGAGAGTTTTTAATTTTTCATTTGTGCATCAGGTTATCCCCATCGGCTGCTGCCACGGTTTCTGCAGTGGAATGCGGCTTGAGAGTGGACCATGAGCTAAGGTGGAAGATCAAACCCAGGGGATCTTCTGCGTTGGTTTCTTTCACGACAAGGTGTTTGATTGCGAGTTCTTTTGAACTCCATTCCGGTCTCCAAGATTCATCGGGGGTTGAACTTCGCACCGTTGAAGATGAAGCGCATGGGGTCCAAAGGGGCTTGCGGCGTGACTCCAAGCGACGTCGAGGTGCCGATGAAATGTGAAGACACCTGTGTGAGGATTTGTGCATCGTCTGGTGTCGTCCACATCGACCGCTTGCCATGGCTTGTGCAGTGGACGATGCGGTTTAGGTTGGACCGTGAGCAGCTTTGCGGAAGACCCAAACCGCCAGGGCAATCTTCCGCGTCAAAAATGTTTCTCTGGTGTGGACCTATCAAGTTAAAGTTCAAGTTCATTTATTAGGTATAGCCCTGTGAGCCATTCGGCTCTTGAATCGGGTGCAACTGCAACAAACAAAAAAACATGAACAAAGTGACTATGTGCAAACATCTTCTTGGTTCTTTCGGTAAAGTCACGTAGAAGGGAAGTAATAAAATAATAAAAATAAAACATAATAAAACAATTCTCACGACGTTTCGGCCACAACGCAAGCAGCCGTCCTCAGGTGAAAACCAGGTCCGTCGAGGCAAACAGAAAATCCAAGAAAAGACAGCGAAATATTGCAGAAAAAGCACCGTACACCAACACTGTGTGCATCTATTATCAGAGTGTTCTTTGTTTGCATCTTGACCACAAGTATTGTGGTTAATGCACACATGATTCCTCGTAAAGAGGTTTCAGTTTTATTGCCAGAAAAAAGGGGAAAAGCCCTATTATTATATTTTGGTACTGGCAAAGGAGGTCTAATGATGGAGTGGACACCTTGGCACACATAGACCCACAGAGATATAGAGACCCATAGAGATACACAAATACCCATAGAGATACACAGACCCACAGAGATACATAGAGATACATAGAGATACAGAGAGACCCACAGATACAGAGACCCACAGAGATACACAGAGACCCATAGAGATACACAGACCCACAGAGATACACAGAGACCCACAGAGATACACAGAGACCCATAGAGATACACAGAGACCCACAGAGATACACAGAAACCCACAGAGATGCACAGAGACCCACAGAGACCCACAGAGATACACAGAGACCCATAGAGATACACAGAGACCCACAGAGACCCATATATTAAACTATATATTTTTTGTTACCAGGTAAGGCCCCACTGAGCAATGTGGTAGCTCTCGTTAGAAGCCACCCTGCCTATCACAAAATGCCCCCCCCTAATATATTGCTATAAAATATAATTGCTATGCTATGTAAATAAAACAATTTGCTAAACCTTGGCCACAATATCTGGACTTCATATAAATCAATGCATAGATTTATGTTAATATGATTGTGGTTATGGTTTTATTTTATTAATCCATAATCTCTGCCATTACATACAATGAAACAAGAAAAGGTAAAAAAGAAAAAACGGAGCAATGTAATACAATACACTGACATTGTTAAAAAAATAAATAAAGACTCCATCCCATGTGTTAGTGAATTTTGTAATATTTTAGGCAGAAAATTAGTTTTCAATTTTTTTCTGTGTAGTGTATAGTGTGGTGTATATTATTGTGTTGTGTATATTATTGTATAGTGTATATTATTGTGCAGTGTAAAGTCCAGTGTATGTATGTTGAACTTCTTTCGCGCCGTACGTAGCCCACCGTGATAATCGGAGGTGCAGGGGGAAAGGACAACACATACAAGAAGCAGATCTAAAGAAATTAGTTTTCAATTGAGTTATGGGAACTCCACCAGCCTCTCCACAGCAGCAGCAGGCATCGTCAGGGTCTGGGATCGAACCCACGCACTCCTGCACACCAGGCGAGGTAGTCAACATCTCCTAGCCACCTCAGCCCCCTCGAATCACGTGCCATGAAGAAGGGTCATTGCCCGAAACGTCGCCTCTTGTATATACAGCACGGCACGTACTGTACAGCACTACTCACAGCACTATACGGTGTGTACAGTACTGCATGTATAACACTGCGTACTGTATGTACAGTACTACATGCACCACACTATGCGTACTGTATGTACAGTACTACATGTATCGTACTGTGCGTACTGTATGCACAGTACTACATGTATCGTACTGTCCGTACAGTACTGCATTCTTTGTAAGGCCGCAAGCAGAACTGTACGTGCCCGTGACGTCACGTCTCTTCCTATTCTGATCGTGACGTCATGTCCCTCCCTATCCTGCAAGTGACGTCACGTTCTCCCTAATCCTGACAGTGACGTCACGTCACCCCTCATCGCGACAGTGACGTCGCGCCCGGATGTTTGTGAATCGGAGGCGGAAGCAGACGCGAGCGTGAGTGGACAACCCCAGATTTGGTTTATAATAAAATATAATAAAAAAATATTATTATACTTAATATAACAAATATATTATTTACGTTCAATGTAACATATTTACGCGAATCTAACCACCCCCCCCCCCCAAAAAAAAATGGGAGAGTGAGTTTCTCGACAAACAACAATTGGTTTAATACGTAGTAGGAGTCCAGAATAGAGGGTTATACTGGTAGGAACCTCCTGGTTACACCAGCCCACAGGGGATTATTGTGTCCGTCGTGCAGGGAGGGGCTGGTGGGGAGGCAGGGGCTGGGTGGGGAGGGTGGGGAGGGGCTGGGTGGAGAGAGTGGGGCTGGGTGGGGGGTGGGAGGGGTGGGGCTGGGTGGGGAGGGGCTGGTCACCCCGTGGTGCCCTTATAAAACTCAACGTTTAACCTACTCACGCCGGCTTGTGCCCGCCCTCACAGTCGGCCATATTTGCGGAATACACCACGCCGCCGTTGACCCTGGCCATTGACCGAGCAACCCAACGTTCCTACCACCAGCTCCCTCCACAGGAATGTGTTTGTGGGTTAGATCGCGTAAATATATAAATGTTGTTATGTTGTTAAACCCGCCACCACCCGACACGGCCAATTAGTAAGGTTTGTCACACAAACAGAGCATGCCAATTCGTTACTAGTACAGCACCACAGCGGTTATGTGTTGGAGAGCAGTGTAGTGTACAGCGTAGCGTAGTGTAGTGTACAGCGTAGTGTATAGTTTAGTGTACAGCGTAGTGTATAGTGTAGTGTACAGCGTAGTGTATAGTGTAGTGTACAGCGTAGTGTATAGTGGAGTATATAGTGCAGTGTACAGTGTAGTGTATAGCGTAGTGTGTAGTGTACAGCGTAGTGTGTAGTGTAGTCTATATTGGAGTGTACAGTGGAGTGTATAGCGTAGTACACCACCAGTTGTATGTTGGGAGAGTACATCTACAATATTTACAACTATAGTGTGTGCTGTATATTGTGTAGTGTATATTATAGTGTGTAGTGTACAGTGTAGTATATAGTGTAGCGTGTAGTGTATAGTGTATAATGTGCAGTGTATAGCGTGTAGTGTATAGTGTGTAGTGTATAGTGTATCGCGTGTAGTGTATAGTGTGTAGTGTATAGTGTGCAGTATATAGTGTCGTGCATAGTGTGTAGTGTATAGTCTGCAGTATATAGTGTAGTGTATAATGTACTCCACCGGTTGTGTGTTGGAGAGCAAATCCACAAGATTTACAATCTGAGTACTGTGCCGTTTCGCCAGTAATTACAACAACGAGCATCATCAGGCGGACACATCTGGCTGTCCACCTTTTCTACACTTTGCACTCCTATTGTGTTTGTGTATTGTTTGTTGTTAAGTTCTGACCCCGTGCTCCTACTGGACATCTGTGAAAAAATAGCTTTATAGCTCATCAGATTAAACATTGATTCTGATTCTGAACTGGCAGTCGCCTTGGACATGGGAAAAGGGTTGACGTGAAGACACGAGGAGAGAATTGATTTCCTTATTTGTGCTTTGCCCTGCGTGTCCCAGTGCTGATAGGACGGACGGAGCAAAGATGAAGATCTTCTGCCCTATCTGCAAGTGGCTCGTGGTCAGCTTGCCCGCCCTAGACGACCACATGAAGCGGCACAGGGGGTGTACCGAGCCCACGCTGTTCCGGTGCCCCCACTGCCCGTTCAACACGGACAAGCTGAACGTGTTCATCGAGCACCAGGCGACGCACGACGCTCGCGCGTCGGACAAGTGCGGGAAGTGCGGCAAGGTCTTTATAGACGCCGAGGTCTTCCGTGAGCATCAGGCGGCGCACTCCGAGGAGAAGCCCTACAAGTGCACTGGTTGCGAACTGGCATTCAGTCGGTCGCAGGACCTCGACGAGCACCAGAGGACACACGCCAGCAAGGAGCCCTACCGGTGCGGCGTCTGCAACGCGACGTTCGCGAAGGCGACGAGCTTCGTCTCGCACAGGAGCACGCACGTCAGCAAGAAGCTCTACCACTGCACCGTCTGCAGCATGGAGTTTTCCCGCTCGGACCACCTCCGCAGCCACCAGCGGACGCACACGCGGGAGAAGCCGTTCGCGTGCGCCGAGTGCGGCGAGGCGTTCTCGCAGTCGGGCGCCCTCGTCCGGCACCAGAGTGTCCACACGAGCGAGAAGCCCTACAAGTGCTCGGTGTGCGGCAAGGCGTTCGCCCGGTCGCAGTACCTCCTGATACATAGGAGGAGGCACACGGGCGAGAGGCCGTATGTGTGCGATGTGTGCGGGAAGGCGTTCGCGCAGGCCAGGGTCCTCCTCGGGCACAAGAGGACGCATACGGGCGAGAGGCCGTACGCATGTGCCATTTGCGGCAGGGCCTTTGCTGAGCCGGTGGCCCTACGCATACACAACAGGATCCATACGGGCGAAAAGCCGTATGAGTGCGCCGCGTGCGGGAAGGCGTTCTCGTGCGCCGGGGGGATTCGCGCCCACATGATGGTGCACACGGGCGAGAAGCCCTACAAGTGCGACCTGTGCGAGAAGGCATTCCAGCGCTCGGGTGCGCTCAAAACGCACAGGAGGAGCCACGCGGAGGAAAAGCCCCGAGAGTGAAAGCGCGCTCGCGGTTCGGAGAAGTCCCTCGCCTCTCATGTTCGAGAAATGATGCCGGCACGGAGAGCTGAAATACGATATTTAACCCAAAATTTGAAAAACAGTTTGCCGGCTGGCTGGTTGGGCTGACACGCGGTGGTAATGTCGCTCGCATCCCACAGCAGCATAGAGCCGGAGTTCGTGCATCTTCATGCCAGCACGCGTCCGCCTCTTACCGCCCGTTCGCGTGGCGAACTTGTTGTGACAAAAAAACAATTTGGCCTCTCCAGCCGTTGCCCCACAGCTGTGGAATGAGACCGGCCACGTAAAGTTCCATAACACCCGCCAAGTCACGTACACGAACGTACGTACGTGTGTGTACGTTGAACTCCTTTCGCACCGTACGTAGGCAACCACGCAAATCGGAGGTGTGGGGGGGGAAGGACAATAAACGCACAAAGTAGTTCTAAAGAAATTCGTTTTCAATGTAGATTTAAAAGTGCATAGCTCCCAGTGGCTTTCTAATATCCGAAGGAAGAGCGTTCCAGATGGCCGCAGAAACAGCGCTTCTGAAAGTGCATGATGCAGTGACCATTTTGTTTGACGGTTAGCCCGAAACCGCTGCTGCTGCGAGAATGACCGTAATTCGTATGATGTTAGTTTATGCTCCTTGACGAGAACAGTGATATATTGTTGTGGTTCATTTGTGGCAAACGCTTTGTGTGTAATGAGCGCGGCGACCTGAAGGAAGAGCGTTCCAGATGGCCGCAGAAACAGCGTTTCTGAAAGTGCATGATGCAGTGACCGTCTTTGTTCGACGGTTAGCCCGAAACCGCTTCTGCTGCGAGAATGACCGTAATTCGCGTGATGTTGGTTTATGTTCCTTGACGAGAACAGTGATATATTGTTGTGGTTCATTTGTGACAAGCGCTTAGTGTGTAATGAGCGCGGCGACCTTTATTATAATGTTTTTGTTCGGCAAATGGTTATGTAAGTTACGGCCAAAATCACCATCAGCATGCACGAGTCGTCCCCGGTGTATCGCGAATCCGTTTGGCACAAACGATTTACAAAGTTAGGGGCAGACGCCCGATCACCGCGCTCGACGATTTTACACCCTTGTTCGTGGGATTTTTCAGAAGCCGAAATTTTCCGCCACGTTCCCGCGTACAGTACAGTACCCGAGGGTGAGGAGGCAACACGCGCGTCGCGGGCGGCAGTGGTGACAGCGGCCGCAGCAGCGAGCCCCCCCCCCCCCACTCAGTCTTTGTACCACCTAGTGCTGGATCGTGCGCGCACACGTGTTTTATCTCACTCTTCTATCCCTTTGCGTTTGCTTGAATACTACTATAACACTGGTCAACATACTTTTCCTGGCATAAGGTATTCCAACGGTTTTAAGGTAATGTTGGGGTGCTGATTCCAAATCTGGCATCACTTTTTGTCTATCAAATCAAATATTGCATTTTCAATAAAAACTGCAGAAGAAAAATATTAACGAAATGTGGATATCTACATAAAATGATATTATAAACACACTATCCTAAAAATACAGCACCAAATTTTAACACTAAAGCAGTCACTGACTCGCAACAACTTGCAATCATAAGTGACAGAGTTAATTTCGGGTAAAATCAATGAAAATGGGGTATGCCGATAGCATAAAATTAGATGTGATAGAGCAAATCTGAGATCAGATTTGGAATCGGCACCCTGAAATTAGTCTAAAACAGCTGCAAAAGTCGAGGCCAGAAAAACAATTTTTTGTTGACCAGTGTAATCAGCCAATAATGTGTGTCCCGCGCGTGATGTCACTCTACATGAGGCCCACCCCCCGCCTCATTAATATTCATGAGTGGGTGGGTTTTTACACTAACGCAGAGGAAGGTCGAGCTGAATTAAATAATACGCAAAGTCGCTTCAAATATGACTTTTCTTTACAGAAAGTGACGGTAAAAAATTAATACGCAGCACAGTGAGTGACGTCACTGCAAAAGAGGCCCCCCCTTTCATTAATATTCATGCCTGTGTGGAAATTTACACTAACGCACAAGGTCGCGCACTCCACATGCCCACCCTTCCCCTCAATAATCCTGAGCGGGTGATGTCACTCCACATGCCGCAGCCCTCCACAATAACCATTAACGGGTGACGTCACTCCACATGGGGCAACCCCCCCCCCCTCATTAATAATCATGAGCTGAACTATTTTTCTATTGAGTATTTCACATTTACTGCAATATACACTCGTCCTTTGACGGGCAAAAGAGCTTGTCTATTATAAAAGCCCGGCGTCCCATTTGTTCGTTTGTCCGTCAACTAAATGATGAGAGCCTTTCAGAAGGCATAAATCAAAAAGTTATAGAAAATGGACCCCCCCCCCCGCAGATGTGGGGGTAAAAAGTTGATCCAACAGGTTTACAAAAATGGTCAACCCCCCCTCCCCAAAAAAAAGTCACTCCACCCCCACCCCCTAAAAAAGACATTGATTTTGCAGGCATGTATGCCTACACACCCTACATACAGTGAGGGGAAAAATGTAATTGATCCCCTCCTGATTTTGTACGTTTGTCCACTGACAAAGAAATTGTCAGTCTATAATTTTAATGGCAGGTTTATTTGAACAGTGAGAGACAGAATAACAACAACAAAAATCCAGAAAAACGCATGTCAAAAATGTTATATATTGATTTGCATTTTAATGAGGGAAATAAGTGTTTGCCCCCCTCTCAATCAGACAGATTTCTGGCTCTCAGGTGTCTTTTATACAGGTAACAAGCTGAGATTAGGAGCACACTCTTAAAGGGAGTGCTCCTAATCTCAGCTTGTTACCTGTATAAAAGACACCTGTTCACAGAAGCAATCAATCAGATTCCCAACTCTCCACCATGGCCAAGACCAAAGAGCTCTCCAATGATGTCAGGGACAATATTGTAGACCTACACAAGGCTGGAATGGGCTACAAGACCATCGCCAAGCAGCTTGGTGAGAAGGTGACAACAGTTGGTGAGATTATTCGCAAATGAAAGAAACATAAAAGAACTGTTAATTTCCCTCGGCCTGGGGCTCCATGAAAGATCTCACCTCGTGGAGTTGCAATGATCATGAGAACAGTGATGAATCAGCCCAGAACTATACGGGAGGATCTTGTCAATGATCTCAAGGCAGCTGGGACCATAGTCACCAAGAAAACAGTTGGTAACACACTACGCCGAGAAGGACTGAAATCCTGCAGCGCCCGCAAGGTCCCCCTGCTCAAGAAAGCACATATACATGCCCGTCTGAAGTTTGCCAATTAACATCTGAATGATTCAGAGGACAACTGGGTGAAAGTGTTGTGGTCAGATGAGACCAAAATGGAGCTCTTTGGCATCAACTCAACTCGCCGTGTTTGGAGGAAGAGGAATGCTGCCTATGACCCCAAGAACACCATCCCCACCGTCAAACATGGAGGTGGAAACATGCTTTGGGGGTGTTTTTCTGCTAAGGGGACAGGACAACTTCACCACATCAAAGGGACGATGGACGGGGCCATATACCGTCAAATCTTGGGTGAGAACCTCCTTCCCTCAGCCAGGGCATTTAAAATGGGTCGTGGATGGGTATTCCAGCATGACAATGACCCAAAACACACGGCCAACGCAACAAAGGAGTGGCTCTAGAAGAAGCACATTAAGGTCCTGGAGTGGCCTAGCCAGTCTCCAGACCTTAATCCCATAGAAAATCTGTGGAGGGAGCTGAAGGTTCGAGTTGCCAAACGTCAGCCTCGAAACCTTAATGACTTGGAGAAGATCTGCAAAGAGGAGTGGGACAAAATCCCTCCTGAGATGTGTGCGAACCTGGTGGCCAACTAAAAGAAACGTCTGACCTCTGTGATTGCCAACAAGGGTTTTGCCACCAAGTACTAAATCATGTTTTGCAGACGGGTCAAATACTTATTTCCCTCCTTAAAATGCCAATCAATTTATAAAAAATTTGACATGCGTTTTTCTGGATTTTGTTTTTGTTATTCTGTCTCTCACTGTTCAAATAAACCTACCATTAAAATTATAGACTGATCATTTCTTTGTCAGTGGGCAAACGTACAAAATCAGCAGGGGATCAGGAGTTGAAAATGGCGCACGTCCCGACCGGCCGCCATCTTGGCGGCCGGTCGGGACGCGCGCGAATTTCCCGCCCAGGCACCCGCAGCAGCAGCGGCGTCCTCTCTCCTCCAGCTCCGGCGCTCTCTCTCGATGGCAGCGATGCAGCGACGTGATGTGTGTCCTGCTGCCCCGCCTGCAGCGCCATCTCCCTCCTTCACCGGGGCTGCAGACCCCGGAGCTGCCCTGAAGACGATTTTCCCGCCGTCCTCGTAGTGTGGAAGCGTCCAGGTAAGTTGTAGTAATCGCGCGTATTCTATACTGACTAGGATAACGCCTAACGCTAGCCACTTCTAACACCAAATGTAATGGGTTCATTTTAGACGCACACACTTCTTGGGAGACAACACTCATTTATTAGAACAGTAAGTATATACTCTTAGGTTTTTTCGGTAAAGTCACGTAGGTAAAAATAAATAATAAAAATAAAAAATAAAAAATAATAGAAATAATAATAGAAATAAAATAATAAATCACAACGTCTCGGAGGCAACACAAGTCTCCGTCATCAGGTGGGACTGTCACAGCTAGATTTACTGTCTCAAGTGAGGCAAAATTCCAAGAGACAAGCTCTTAAATACAAGTTAAGGGGGGGAAGGGGGAGGGGGTTATCTGAATATGGAAGCCAATGAATGGAACGTGTTGGGGGGGGTGGGCGGGGCTAAAAGAGTACAATAGGTGCACATGTTGATGTTTTACCCGGTGTTGGTTGACAATCCAAATACAAAAAGGATGGCTTCTTGTACATCATCATCAAAGGTTTGTACACGAAGCCATCCAGATATACAAACACGGACATATCTTCAACCGTGATGATGGGTACACACTAAGTAATCATTGGAAAAATGTTATTAACCATGCAAAAAAGATTTAACTACACATATTTTGACCATCTTATTTGGCAGGTACTATTCTATTTCGATTTAAAGCTTTCGTGACTGCAGGGATTCATCTTCTTGGTTCTTTCGGTAAAGTCACGTAGAAGGGAAATAATAAATACGACCTGATGACAACTATGGTGTTTTTGATATCCAAGTAAAAAAACCCCCATGGCCTACTATATACAAAGATTTCTAACATAATTGACACGTTTTTTGTTACTGAGTGCAACTGTGAACAACAGTCATATCAGACAGTGCAATTTAATCGGCATAATCGGTTGACGCCACAGAATCGCTAATTAGCGATCCAAAACACCTAAGACACGCCCTCTTTAACGTCACGACACCATATATGGGCAAAGATGTCCACTTCCAAGTGTTTGCTTTTATTTAATGTCCGCTGATATCGTATTACAGCGCCCCCTCGTGGTGGCTATGGTGTTTACGATATCCAAGGCAAAAAACCATGTCCTATACACAAAGACGCTGTTGTCCAAGGATGTCTAACATCCTTTATACGTTTTTTTTGTTATTGGGTACAACTGTGATCAACAGCCATATCAGACATTAGTACAGTCTAATCGGCATAATCATCGGTTCACTGAAACTCAAAAGACCGACTCCTCCGAAACGTGTGGTGACATTCGGAGATGTCCACGTGGTGCTCGGCATTTGAAGGCCCCCGGGAGACCAGAATCGATGAATACACTGACATTGTGTTCGGGAAGACAAGTTCCATATCCAGACATCAGAGTGGCGAAGAACGGAGAATCTGTCCAGGAAGCAATGATCTGGCAACTGTGGAGGGGGGGGGGGAGGCAGGGCCAATCTAATCAAGTTGCGCTACAACCGGCTGCATCACCACCAGGCGGCGGCGATTCTGACCCCAAAATCGATAGAACGAACCCGTTGCATGTGTAGAGGTGGTACGTACCGGGGTGAAGCGAGCCATCACGTAGTCGGTGTCTACATCACTGTCCGCACATGGGTGGCTACACTGACATTCGCATTAGCCCCGCCCCTCGGGGGCAGGGCGGTGCGCGTGAGCGCTCGGGGAGTCGTTGAAGCCAGTGAAGAATGAAGACGGAGCAAGCCAGATAGGACCCTGGGACCCCTAGCCCCGCTGCCCTTATCAGGGCCGGGACTCTGTGTGGCTCAGTGGTGAGACCCTGGGTACTCGCGGCCCGACGTCCTTATCAGGGCCGGGTTTGATGGGCCAGTGGTTGAGACCCGTACCCTGGCTAGGTCGGGTCAGATAGCCTCCTCTAGGAAGTACATAGCCGGAGGACCTGAGAGCGTAGCCGGTGTCAGGCACGCTTAGCCGTAGGCTGTGTTCCTAGGCTGTATAGATGACTGTTCTGTAGGGTGTTATAAATAAATACGTGCTGCCTCCGTCAACTCGTCTCCTGCAGTATTTACACCGTTACACATGAATCAAAATGCAAGAGCGTCGTCTGAGCCTGCGCTTAGCAAGCAACCACGGCGAATGTAAAAAGAAAAAAATAAGTCAGAAGACAAAGGACTGCTGCGATCTGCCTTTTAATGTCGAAACCAAAGCCTCTGATACAATCACCGATACCCGCACCCCATAGCGCCAACGTGACCACGACCGTGACCACCACCGTGCCCGCCACCGTGAGCACCACCGTGAACCCCACCGCCACTGCGACTGCCTTCCAGAGGCATCTGCAGTGTTGACCGTCAATAGCAGTCCATCTTGTCGACATCATCTTGTCGACATCATCATCATCATCGTCACCACCATCATCATCATCGTTGTCGTCACCGCTAACACCAGCACTGTAATGTATGAAAAATCTTTAATCTACCAACGTAATCAATACCAATACCCGCCATTTGCCACTAAGTGACGGTGACATCACCACTGCGCCTGTGCCAGGCCAGGTGCACTCTGAGGCCACGTGAAGTATCGAAGGCTCTCGCTGCTGGCAGGAGGAGGTCATGTGACAGACCAAGGTGCCATGGGTTGACTGACTGAGATGACTGACAGATGCACCAGCTGTGCCCGCGGCATTGCCAATTAATCACCACCACCACTATTGCATCGTGCATCATAACTCAACGCCACCTTTCAGTAAGTGGAAGATTAACGATTGAACCACAGTCGTGCGACTGTGGCCGTGCAAACCAAAACCCATGGACCCATACAGCAAACCAACAGATACCCTCAGAGACTCGTAGACATACGCAGAGACACACAGAGATACATTAAAGACAAGCCACAGCAGCGTGAATATGGCCGTGCAACCCAAACTACGGACCCTCTAGCAGTAAACCCACGGCGGTCTGTGCTCCTTCAACGGAGGAGGAGCAACAGCGACATGACACGAACTCTCTCTGCTGAAGCCCTCTCGTCCTGGTGGCCAGGAGACCTCAACATTGGCATCAAGGTCTGTGTTAGTGATCGTGATGTTAATGGTGGTGTTGATGATGGTGGTGGTATTTATGGTAGTGGTGTTGAGAAATCATGGTTGGTTGATCTGGAGAAGTGAGACAGGGGCCGGTGTCCTCTGTGTAACGATGATGGTGATGTTGATGGTGGTGTTGATGGTGGTGTTGATGGTAGTGGTGTTGAGAGTTGATGGTGGTTTATCTGGAGTAGTGGGGAGACAGGGGCTGGTATCCGCTGCTCAAGGATCGCTTCTTGCGGTAGACGAGGGCGACCGCCACAATGAAGGCAGCGGCAATGACGGTGATCGGAGTCACGAACTGCGACACGGCCACTGTGGTGAGGAGAGAGAGAAAAGTGCACATCGTCACCATCACAACATCATCGTCACCATCACCATCATCACTACTGTCGTCAACATCATTATCATCGCTATCACTATCAACATCACTATTAACATCATTAACATCATCACTATGAACATCAATATCATCACTCTCAACAGTATCATCACTATCAACATCATCACCATCATCAACATCATTGTCATCACCAACATCACTATCAACAACATCATCACCAACATCATCACTATCAACATAGATAAAACAGTTTTCCTGTATATTATTTTCTTACCATTATAACCATGATCAGAATATGTATTTATACTGTAGGAATCTGATGAGCTATACAGTTATTTTACACAGATGTCTAGTAGGGGAACAGGGTCAGAACGTTACAACAACAAACAATACAAAAACACGATATTATATTCTTGGTTCTTTCGGTAAAGTCACGTAGAAGGGAAATAATAAAACAATAAAAATATAAAACAATAAAATTCTCACGACGTTTCTACTGCAAAACTGAAAGAACCAAGAATATGAATTTCTGCAGTCATGAAAGCTTTAAATCAAAAACACGATAGTTTAATACTACCTGCATTTCACACACACTTCACCAATACACTCACCACCA
This sequence comes from Lethenteron reissneri, assembly GCF_015708825.2. Taxonomy (NCBI): domain Eukaryota; kingdom Metazoa; phylum Chordata; class Hyperoartia; order Petromyzontiformes; family Petromyzontidae; genus Lethenteron; species Lethenteron reissneri. The sequence goes on along the minus strand of NC_083844.1, from coordinate 8,458,557 downwards.
TAGCGGACACAATCAAATCATCTCTCAATCTTCACCTCAACTCTCCTCACCCTCCTGCCACTCCTTGTAATACCCCTCCAACCGTGCCCGTTTATTTTCACATGTGTCCCCTGCTGAGGTCTCTCTGCCTGGCTGTGCTCACTTCGCATTAAATCCTCACCTCTGGACACTCTCCCCGGCTCGCTCATTCCGCACTGCAGCTCTCAAATCGCAACTCAATCTATCGAATATCACACATTGCTTCTTTCTCTACCGGCTGTTTCCCCATCCTCTTCTTAAGACTGGGCCAAAATAACTCCCATTATATATATGAACCCCCCCCCACCTCCCAACTTAAACCACGACCCCCCATCATACTATCATCCCATCACCAACTTGTCCACTTTCTCTAAGCTGCTTGAGCGCCCTGCGTTCGCACAGCTAAAGCCCAAACATCACCCCACCTCCAAGCTTCTGTCCTCGTCAAATCGGCTTATCACAAAGCGTACTCTGCCTCGACCGCCCCCGCTTGCGTCCTCGATCGCATCCTGCATATCGTTGACTCCGGCTCCACAGTCGCCGGCCGTTGTCACCCTTGACATCTCCGCTTTCAGCGCCATAAACCGCAACACACCCCCGTCGACCTTCTCTCCTCCCGATTTCGGCATCACTGGTGCGGTCGTCGGCCGGATGAAATATTTCGTCTCTGGCAGAGTACTCCGCCATTACATTTGGCAACTTCTCACCCCCTTGTTTCACGACGGGCTGCGGGCATCCCTCAGGGATCCGTTCTCAGACCGCTTCTCTCCACAGCATCACTCATCGGACGACTTATCGATAACTTCGGTAAATCACCGTAACTTGTACGCCCGACGACACTTCTATTATGCCGCCTTCACCCCCCACCTAACACCTCTGGGCCTCGCACGCCTTCCCGACCACTCTTTCGCACACCCAAGCACTGCTTCTGGCCTCACAGTCTATCGTGCAAAGCTCCCAAATCTGAAGCGATCCTCATCAGTCACAGACAAGAGCAGGCCCCATTTTCACCGCCTGTAACCATCCGAATCGCTGGGTCTGCTGTTAAATTGACCGACCATCTCAAATTTCTGGGTGCCCACCATGGACTTCCATCCTGTCGTTCACACCAACCTGGTCATCGGAAACTGTATCTACCATTCATCACCACAGACGTCGCAAACGAACGTGGCTTGCAGCATCATCAGTTCACGCATCGACGACTGCAGCCCGGTACTCAACCAGCCCTCATGAAACAACCTGAGGACACTCCAACGTCTGCAAAACCCACCAGGCGCGCACTGTCCTCACCTCCCACCAACCGCGTCTGACCTCCGACTTTGCTCTCCGGACCCTCCTCTGGCTTCCCAAATCCCCATCAATATCACCTTCAAAATCGCCCGCTTCTGTTACGATGCCTACAGGACTGGCCCACCCTCCGTAACCTCTCGGACCACCTGACGCCCCGCTTCAAAACCGCCACCGGAGCTCTCCACGGCTCGACCCGGGAGTTACTCTCGACACCAGAAAGAGATTCAGGGCCACGACCGCCATGCGTCATTTCTTTGTTGTCTTGCCCCTTCCTCCACCTGGAATGCCGCCATGCCCCCCCCCCCACTTCCACATTCGCAGTGCCTGACTCTTTGCCGACCTTTAAGCGCCTTCTCAAAAAAAACATCTATATTTAACTTTCACTTGAGCGGATCTCTGAGCTGGGCTCCGCGCCTCAAGGGCCATTGCCCCTTTGGGCGAGTGAAAATTGCGCGCGTTATGAATAGCCATCCCCATCCTACCAAGAAAGCTGCCCATCATGTGGACGTTTACATCTCGCGGGTTAGGCCCTGCACTGGCTGGGTCGGTGTGTTCGAGCGTCCATTACCGGTCGAGCGTCCGCGCTGACCGAAGACGAGCGGCCCGCGGGACACAGTGTGCATCGCCGACTCGACGATCTCCCCCATGGTGCCGGCACTCCTCCTGCGGCGGGCGCTTTTCACGCAGCCCTGCTGGCAACGCGTGCCCGCCTGGCCCGCCTTGCACACCAGCACGTCACAGTGCAGGAAGACCTGGGGGGGGGGGGAGTGGGGGGGACACGTGGGTCAGTGACGTTGCAGTACATGGACATGGGGGGATGGGGGGACACGGGGGGGGGGGGGGGATACGTGGGTCAGTGTGAACACACACATAGACCAGCACATCACAGCGTAGAGACACCTGGAAACACGGTTTAGCAGCAGAACGTCCAACTCCTGAGAGTGAGCAGCAAGGGCCAGATTGTTGGCATACGTGACATGTTTTACCAATGGGGAGCCATCCCTCAACCGCACTCAGGTATCGATCAGCTTCCCATTGTATCTGTACCAGACGGAAATACCTCTAGTACAGCCATGTAAAGCTTGGTTTAACACGTAGGGTTTATGACCAATATTACCCGTAATAGGCTTTTTGGGTTAGATCGCGTAAATATATAAATGTGTCGTTAAACCCGCCACCACCCGACACAGCCAATTAGAAAGGTTTGTCACGTAAACAGAACGTGGCCAATTCATCACTAGTACAGCACTAGTGTATAGTGTAGTGTTTAGTGTAGCGCACAGTAGTGTATAGTGTAGTATACTAGTACAGCACCAGTGTCTTGGAGAGCCAAGCCACAACATTTACTATCTGAGTACGACGTTTCGCCAGTAATTACAACAACTAGCTTCATCAAGCGACAGCCAGATTCATGGAGATGTCCTCCTGTTTCGTTCCTTAAATAGAGGGGTAGATGTGATGACATCACTTGTGCGCTCTTCTTGCGCGAAGTTTGTAGCTATCCGAACGGTTAAAATTATTTTTATTTCTCTCATTTTCGATAGATTCTCTTATTAGTCTTGGTCAGTTGTAACTAGATTTGCAAAACATCCGAGTCAGATTTGGCACAGGACATAAAATACAAAAAATTATATCTGGTACAAAAGATTACCGAAGCTATCAACAGAAGGTGTGTACCAGATTAATTGCACTTGCGGCAAATGCTATGTTGGGCAAACAGGACAAATTATCAGCACGAGACTAAAAGAACAGAAAATAAATACTAAATACTCACAAATACAACTGTCAGCAGAACACGTGTGTCAACAACCTCCTGGCTCCACAAAATGGGGGTTTGGCCAGGAGATATCATAGACAGTTGTCCCTAACCCCGCCTCCACCTCACAGTGGCCTCCGGCAAAGGCTTAGTTTGTTTAATCAGGCTGTATTTTTTAGTAACGTAGTTGAAAGTGGAGGGCAGTGTGGTGGGTCACCTTCCCATCGCACGTGTCCAGAGCCACCCCCCCCCCCGCGCAATGGCTATCGCTCACAGCCAGCGTAGTGCTCCCGACCAGCGAGCGGCAACGAGGCGGGGGATTTGCCCCCCGCCCAGTAAAGCACGCGCGGCTAACACGACGCACTCCCAACGTCTCGCGCACCTGCTTGAACTCCCCGATGAAGGCAAAGGCGGTGAAGCTGATCTGGTTCTTCTTGAGGAAGCTGCTGTAGCTCTTCCACGTCGAGTCCAGCACACAGCTGTTGAGTGGGGGGGAGTGTGAGTGGGGGGGGGGATAACATACAAAGACAAAGATCTCCCCTTGTAGCCTCACACAGACTCTTGGGGCAAGTGCTGTTAGCGGCGAGTAACAGCACTCCTACGAAGACCTGCATGGCAAGTCAGGCGGTGGGTGGTCAGAACCACGCCCGGCCACCTTTGTATCTCGAGTGGCAACGTTCACTGTGGACCGCTACACCAAGTGCTCTGCTGCATGGCCTCTCCGCGTCTTGTCCTGTTCCTTCACGCCTGCCTCTCCCCCTCGCTCGCGTGGCTTTTCCCCGGGTGCTCCGGTTTCCTCTGACTCCTCCCACAAGTAGCAAATGCTCGTTATTAATTGGCCAAAGGAAAACACCCGAATATACAGAGGACTGCAGAGCTTTGGGCAAAAACTGTTTGCTTGCGCCGACTTGTTGCGCCTTCCCGCTCTTCTGTGCTTCTCTCCTGGAGCATCTGAGTCGCCCTCCCTACCCCCTCCCCGTCCCTTTCTTTCGCTACGAAAGCGAGCGGATACTGCCCAGTGGCGGCACAGAGTTACGAGTCGACGCTATTCCTCCAGTCGAAAATCAAAGATTACGATTGCGATTATTGAGTGAGGAGGCGCTCCGCTTTTCCCTCTTCCCCTCCATCCCCTCCATCCTCATCCCCCTGTCCCTTCTACCCCCTTTACTTCCTTTCCCTTTCCCCCATTATAAAAAAAAATCCACGCTCCCACTCACGGTCGACACTTGGGTGGGGGCAGTTAGCCCCAATTTATACACCCCCCCTCCTGCCATAAATACCCAGGGAGCACCGAGTTTAGGACCTTTTTTGTTCGTGAAGTTTCCATGACCCGCCCACCCCCTCTTTGTCAGCATTTACACTCTGTACCGGGCTCGTGTTGCATTACCGCAACACCTGCCCCCCAATTTGTATTTATGAATGAAACTTTGAAAACTTTAATAGAACGTAATAAAAACCAGGTGGCGCTTTTGTGTACCCGTTCTTGACGAGGTCGTATCGGATGGGGTTCTGGGGGTCCCCGTTGGGGGTTGCGTAGCAGTTCTCGGTGAAGAGCGTGACGCTCAGGTTGGACTTGACGGCGAGCTGCACGAAGACGTTCTCGTTCTCCTGTAAGTGCATGGGGTAGTCGCTCTTCTTGTATGGCAGCGCAAAGTGCTGCGAGTGGTACAGCTCGATGTTGAAGACGAAGTCGCCGAAGCCTGTCTCCGTCACGAAGATGCTGCCCGTGTCCGGCACGAAGTTCACCGCCAGGCTGCGGCGCTTGTCGTACTTACACCTGGAGAGCGAGAGACGATGATAGATGGTGGCAAAGATCGTGAAGATGAGATGGAGATGAGAGACGAGGATGATCACAGAGAGAGAAAGAGAGAGACAGTGGAGATGAGATTAATATGAGAAACGAGAGTCAGGATGTTCACAGAGAGAGAGATCGTGGAGATGAGATGGAGATGAGAGATGAGGATGTCCACACAGAGAGATCATGGAGATGAGATGGCGATGAGATTCAAACTGGTCAGAAAGAGATTGTGGACATAAGAGATGAGGATGTTCACAGAGACAGACCGTGGAGATGAGATTCAATATGGTCAGACAGAGATCGTGGAGATGAGGTGGAGATGACGTGGAGATGATAGTCAGGATGTTCAAAGAGAGAAAGAGAGATGGTGGGAGTTACCGTATGTACGTATCTGGCAGCGGTGGCATCGCGACCACTCACTCTGGCTCGCCGCGTGAAGCCATCGAATGGATGGCGAACATCGACAATCAAACTGCAGCCACTTCCACCCCCCCCCCCCATACAACGATGAAGAATAAGAAGAATAAGATGATGATAAGCAAGCGAGGCATTGAATGAGCAAATAGACTAGGGCACGTCCGTCGCTTGTCAACATTGCCAGAGCAGTGAGGTCTCCCCGATGGCGGTGGGGGGGGAGAGTGGAGGTGGTCACTTTGAGCAGAGAGGTCGAGGTTATTCGTTCGCTTTACATCGTCGTGGGTAAGAGCGCCGGGCAGGGAGGGGGGGCAACACGTACGTGAGCGGGACCTCGACGTCGTTGAAGTTGCGGATGATGAGCTGGTTCCTCTTGGCCGACTTGAGGGCGAGCGTCTGAGAAAAGATCATCTGCGAATCCGTCTCCTGGGGGTGGGGGGGGGGGGGGGAGAGTGACGGTAGCGAGACGAGTTATGGAGGTAACGTCGCCCGGAGGTTTTGGTGCTCCTCGTCGGCGTGGGTGGCGGGGCGGGTGGGGTGGGTGGGGAGAGGGGGGTTGGTGGAATGGGGAGTTTCTGAGTTTTGCTTGAACGCGCCGTACTATACACTACACTATTATACACTACTATACACTACACTACTATACATTACATTACCATATTATACACTACACTGTTATACACTACTATACACGACACTACTATACACTATTATACACTACACTACTATACACTGCACTACTATCTTGATTTGAAGCTTTCATGACTGCAGGAATCCATACTGATTGGTTCTTTCGTTAAAGTCACGTAGGTATAAAATAAAGTAAATCACGACATTTCGGGTGCAACACAAGCGTCCGTCATTAGGTAGGAAAGCGTGGCCTGCCGCTGAGGCAGACTGTTTTAAAAGGTTTGAAATGGGTGTAGCCCAAGGGTTATAAATAAGTGGGCGGGGCTAGTGATGCTAATGTGAGAAATTAGCAGGTAAATGTAAGAACGGAGAGCGGCCTCCTCGACGAGGGCACGGAATGGCTATGTTAATGTGAGAGATTAGCATGTTAGTGTAAGATCGAAGAGTGGTGCAATCCAAAGGCATGAGAGTGCAATGCAAAGGACAGGTGAGCATGAGAGATCTAAGAGAGAGGCATAGAGAGAGACACACACAGAGAGTCGGAAATAACAGCTGACATAGGCAGGTGGATGGAAACATCACAGTCAGTTAACCAGGTAAAGTCTTAACGACACTACTATACACTATTATACACTACACTAATATACACTATTATAAACTACACTATTATACACTACACTACAATACACTACGCTTGTTCTGCCTTACGGCAAGTGTATTGCCTCACGGCAGATGGGGGGCGTATGTACACAGGAATTTCCTGTTTTTGATGCTAAGTTTGGTCACGTGACCAGGAAGTTGCGATTTAAGATTCCCGCTCAACCACACAGGCGTCGGCCATTACACACATAATTCAAGATGGCGGCACACATCGCGTCCCAGTGAAGCCAGCCGCAATTGTCCATTGTGGGACTTTAAGAAGCATTGTCTGTAAGTTCGTTTATGTTCTTATAATATTGGCAATGCTGTTATGTTAGAATGACCGTTATAATGATGTAAATGCCTTTATAATGCTGCTAGTTAACAACGAAGCCTGCAATTTTCCTTATTGTGAATGTTACTTGTAATTTAATAAGTCGAGTCAAACTTGTACCCAAGTAACTATATTGCGATCCTGAGAGCAAGGATGATGAAATATCTCATCCACAATTTAGTGTTATGTGTAATACTGTACATTTGGGGTGCAGTGTGATGAATACACGATGTGCCTTTATGTAACACAGCAGCTTATGCTCTTGTATAGTTATTCAGTGGTAATGTAGGGGCCTGGTCCATCCAAGGTCTATTGTTGAGAAACATGTTATCTAAGACAATGTTCTGAGGCTGTGGTGTTCATTCATTGTGTTGGTGTTTCCGGGTATTAACCGATGCTGTATCTGTGCTGTTTCTCACCAGTTTTACCTCGTTAAACTCAATAAATGACGTTTGGAGTCGGACGTTCATCCTGGCTCCGAGGGTTTATTGGACGCGAGGTTAACTCCTCGGATAGCGGTGCAACGCAGCGCACAGCGAGGCCGAGTCAATGCTACTATACACTACGATACTATACACTACTATACACTACTATATACTACGTTACTATACACTATAATACCATACACTGCACTACTATACACTACACTACTATACACTATTATACACTACACTACTATACACTACACTACTATATGCTACACTACTACTATAAACTACACTATTATACACTACAATACACTACACTACTATACACTACGCGACTATACATTCCACTACACGACCACACGCATCGCACCTGGTACACGACGCCGCAGTCCGCGATGGCAATGTCGAAGACGATGAACTGGCCATCGTCGAGCGGTGAGCAGCCCGGGAGCGAGCCGTCGTTGAGCGTGAATAGGTTTGCGCTGTACATGCCCACCAGCACCTTGGGGATGCGGGCCGACATCCGCTCATCTTGGCACGACAGCTCCAACTCGGCTGAAATGGGAGAGAGCAACGGATCGTCAGCCGTCATCGGTCGTCGCCTTCATTAGTGTCGTCGTCACCGTCATCTTAGCGCCACCATCATTGTCTTCATTAATGTCGTCATCACCGTCGTCGTCTTCATTAGCATCACCATCTTCGTCGTCTTCATTAGCGTCGCCATCATCATCTTCGTTTTCATTAGCATCGCCGTCACCATCTTCGTCGTCTTCATTATCGTTGCCATCACCGTCATCATCTTCATTAGTGTCGCCATCACCGTCATTGCCGTCCTCGTCTTCATCAGCGTCACCGTCTTCGTCGTCTTCATTAGCATCGCCATCTTCGTCGTCTTCATTAGCGTTGCCATCACCATCTTCATCGTCTTCATTAGCACCGCCGTCACCATCTTCGTCGTCTTCATTAGCGTTACCATCACCATCTTTGTCGTCTTCATTAGCATTGCCGTCACCATCGCCGTCATTCCCGTCAACAATCAGCTTAACGTCGAGGGTCAGGCTTTTTGTTAATTGGCGAATGGGAGGAGGGTCACAGACAGAATGAGAGGCCTAGCAGTTTTGGGTTAGAGAGGCGAAGCAGAGTCTCTGATGTGTGTCAGAGACTCCTCCGCAATCTCCGATTAGCATGGTTGGCTACATACGGTGCGAAAGAAGTTCAACATGCATATATACATCATCGACAGGAGGTACAAGAACAATGGGCTTGTATAATGTGCATGCACAATGTATGTTTATTACCATATAAATAACTCAACCGGCAATGGATACCAATTGTCATTTATATGCATTAATTAATCCCCCCACTCCACATTGCTCAAGAAGTGCTCACAAGTGATGCCATCACATCTACCTCTCTAATTAAGGAACGAAACAGGAGGATTTCTCGACAAATCTGGCTGTTGCCCAATGAAGCTAGTTGTAATTACTGGTGAAACGTCGTACTCAGATTGTAAACGTTGTGGCTTTGCTCTCCAACACACCGGTGTGCTGTACTAATACCGAATTGGCATGTTCTGTTCACGTGACAGATGAAGCAGACTAGGCCTCACAGGATGGTAGATTAGGCTCTGGGCACGGATGAAGCAGACTAGGCCTCACGGGATGGTAGATTAGGATCTGGGCACAGATGAGACAGACTAGGCCTCACGGGATGGTAGATTAGGCTCTGGGCACAGATTAAGCAGGCCAGGCCTCACGGGATGGTAGATGAAGATCTGGGCACAGATGAAGCAGACTAGGTCTCACGGGATGGTAGATTAGGATCTGGGCACAGATGAAGCAGACTAGGCCTCACGGGATGGTAGATTAGGATCTGGGCACAGATGAAGCAGACTAGATCTCACGGGATGGTAGATTAGGATCTGGGCACAGATGAAGCAGACTAGGCCTCACGGGATGGTAGATTAGGATCTGGGCACAGACGAAGCAGGCCAGGCCTCACGGAATGGTAGATTAAGATCTGGGCACAGATGAAGCAGAATAGGCCTCACAGGATGGATAGATTAGGATTTTGGCACAGATGAAGCAGACTAGGCCTCACGGGATGGTAGATTATGCTCTGGGCACAGATGAAGCAGACTAGGCTTCCTGGGATGATAGATTAGGCTCTGGGTACAGATGAAGTAGACTAGGCCTCCTGGGATGGTAGATTAGGCTCTGGGTACAGATGAAGCAGACTAGGCCTCACGGGATGGTAGATTAGGATCTGGGCACAAATGAAGCAGACTAGGCTTCACAGAATGGTAGATTAAGATCTGGGCACAGATGAAGCAGACTAGGCCTCACGGGATGGTAGATTAGGATCTGGGCACAGATGAAGCAGACTAGGCCTCCTGGGATTGTAGATGAGCCTCTGGGTACAGATGAAGCAGACGAGGCCTCACGGGATGGTAGATGCCGTCCATGGTGCAGCCGCAGTTGGCCGCGTCCACGCAGGTGCCGTCGTGCAGGAAGAAGCCCCGGCTGCACTTGCACGTCTCGACGCACGGCTGATTCTTTGGGCATGCGGCGTTGGAGAAGCCGCACGCGCTCAGGCACGGCAACGCACACGCCTTGTACGCGCTGTTTGCCGGGCAGCTCAGCGCTGTCGGGGAGCGGGAGGCGTCGGGGCAGGGTGCGGGTGTAGGTGGGGAGGAGATTGAAGTCGTTGGATTAATTGGTCATTTAGAACTTAGAACTTAAACCAGGCAAGCAGGCATCGTATGTGGCTCCCTGGGCGCCATGGTGGCAAGGAGATGTTAAACACCTCGCCTGTTACAGAAACACGCGTTTAGACTATTTAGATGAATTTTGCTTATATAAATGTCTAAACAATAAGCCACTTTGTTGAGCTATCATTAGTGGCCAGGTCGCTGTTGCAAAATAAGTTAATGCCTCAGTGGGGCTTCGTCTGATAGGATGGGGATGGTTTAGTTTTATATGTATGTGTTTGGGTAATTTGTTTACCTTTTTTGAACTCACGCATTTCCATCATATTTTTGTATTGTTTGTTGTTGTAACGTTCTTACCCGCCTGACTGGACATCTGTGAAAAAGAGCTTTATAGCTCATCGGATTCCTCCAGCAGTATAAATAAATATTCTGATGCCGAGGAGGTCGTGGGTTGGATCCCAACCCTGATGCCTGATTATTTGGAGTTTGCATGTTTCTCTCTCCCCGTGGGCTGCGTGGACTTTTCTCCGGGTTCCTCTGGTGTTTTCCCTCTACCTTTAGAAACACGCCTTCAGAGCATTTGCCCCTTTATACATTTCGACGTGACAATCCATGCTCGACCCCGAGTGATCGCCGCTGCCAACAAGGATGACGATGATAACATCAGAAGGAAGCAAAAAAAAAACTCACAGCAGCCGAGGGCATCCCTCCACTCTCCGGGCTGGACTCCGCTGGCCAGGCACGCGTCGAAGTACTCCTGCAGGTGGGAGCAACGCAGCTCGTTGCTAAGCGCCGTGAGCGCCAGGTCAAAGACGCAGTTGCTGTGGTAGGGGGCCGGCGGCACCGCCTGGAAGCAGGCGGCAAGCGGAGAGGTGGCGCTCTTGAGGGGCGCGCAAAGGAGGGACGCCTTATCCTTGCTGTTCTTGTCGGGATCCACGACACGACCGTAGTCGAAGCCACAGCTGCCAAGGGAAGAGAGAGAAAGGCACGGGGGATGCCGTCACCACCTGCCCGTTCCTCGCCACCCCTCCCCCCCAAATAAATCTGGTGCGAAGTTTCTGCTCGGGACCGAGCATCGAGGTGGCACGCTCATCTCTCTCTCTCTCATCTCTCTCTGTCCAATCACAGCACTATGGTGGGGCAGAGTGTATACATAGGAAATGTGTATATATACATATATAGGTACAGGCAGACCTCGCTTAGCGCTCAAGATGCGTTCCTGGAGAAGGTGTAGGGGCATGTTTTCATGTTAAGAGTCAAGTCGTAGGGGTATGTGTTTGGGTAAGGGTCATGGAGTAGGGATATGTCTTTGTGATAGAGTCAAGCGGTAGGGGCAATGTGTTTGTGTTAGAGTCAAGTGGTAGGGGAAATGTGTTCGTGTTGGGGTCAAGCGGCGGAAACGACTCACGCCGAGTTGTTGCTGGCGACTGGGAACTGCCAGGAACTGCCGAAGGTGTAGGCGGTGGCGTGCAGCTCCCCATCGGACCCCACGAAGTCGTCGCCCGGGTCGCCATTGAAGTCGCCGCAGAGGCCGCTGAGGTTGCGCGCGTAGTACGCCTTGAGGCGCAGGTCCACATAGCTGTAGCCGTCGTACTTGACGGTGAGCCCCGCCGCCGGGAAGGAGAGCACCGCGAAGTTTCCGGCCCTCACCACCGTGCCGTTGGGCAGGCCCACGGGGAGGCTCACACTCTCGTCGTTCACCTGGTCGGACGCAAGAGATGTTAAATTCCTCGCCTGGTACGCAGGAGGTCGTGGGTGCGATCCTGACCATTTTGCTGTATATTTGGAGTCTGCGTCTCTCTCTCTCTCATCATCATCACGGCGGGTAGGAGATGTTAACTCCCTTGCTTGGTACACAGGAGGTCGTGGGTTCGATCCTGACCCTGACGATACCTTTTTGCTGTGTATTTGGAGTCTGCGTCTCTCTCTCTCTGGATCTTTCTCCGGGTCCCCCTCCGGGTTTTCCCTCCACGCTCAGAATCGACTTGATCACACGTTCGGAGGATTTGTTTGCCGCTGTAAATTCCCACATGATAATGGTGTTGACGTTAAGCCACCAGTTTCGTTCAGCTGCTATCATTCGTGATAGCTAGGTCGCTTCTGAGATGAGAGCTACACAGCCCAGTGGAGCCTTATCCTGCACACCTTCCATCTCCTGGAATCCTCCATTTACAGTGACCTCCCTCCCATTGGCTGAGATGATCGAGTTTTCGCTTGGTCGTTTCCATCTCCTCACGTTCTTCCATTCTCCCTGACTTGATCGGTCCCCTGAACATCACTCACCCATCGTCTCCTCCATCTCCTGGTCTCGTCCGTATCCTGGAATCCTCCCTCTGGTTGCCCTCTGCCAACTGATTTCCTCCACCCACATTGACCTCCATCTACATCGGTTGAGGCGAGGCTATGGGCTGATGGACCTGCTGAAGATGATGCTGAAAGTGGAGGCGAGGCTATGGGCCGGTGGACCTGCTGCTGATGATGATGTAGGTGTAGGCCAGGCTATGGGCTGGTGCAGCTGATGATGATAATGATGTTGGTGGATGGGAGGCTATCGGCTCATGGACCTGCACACTGAGGAGGGAGAGGCCCCTGTAGTTGTTACAGTATGTGCAGTCCCCCTTCTTAAGAGGGGGACCACCAGGGCATCCTTCCAATCCTGAAGAATCCATCCAGTGGTCCAGACTTTTATGATCATGTCATACAGGGCTATCTGCGCCGAAATACCACCCTCCCTCAGCATTTCGCTTGGGAGATCATGTCTGCCCGGTGCTTTGCCTGGTCTCTGACTCTGGATCACCTTCTGTGCTTCGTCACCCTACTTCTTCCAATATTTGAGGCACTGCAGCCCGAGCAGGTTCATCCCCACTTTGCCCCATGATGTTTTCCAGGCTGAGGGATTCCTCTTCCCACAAGACCTCACAGAAATGCTCAGCAAATCTGCAAACCTGTTCCTGGGGGTTGGTAATCGGATCACCTTTCTTTCCGCTAATGATGGTGATAGGTGTGGTGCTGCAAGTTACTTTTTTATAGCGTTAAAGAGTGATCGCAGGCTACTAGACTGCCTCTCCTCAGCAACCCGCGACAGCCACACATCCTTGCAGTGCCGCACGGCTCTCCGAACCTCCGAGCAAAGGCGGCAGTAAGCCTCCTCATTCTCCGACGCGGGATGTCGTAGACAGTAGGAGTGGGCCTGTCGCTCTTTCTCAGCCAGCCTGAACACCTCCTCCATCAGCCAGGGTCGCTGGGGAGGTTTTTGACCGTGTCCCCAAAGCAGCCATTCCCAGCTGCATGAGACACAGTCCAAAAACTCACCCATTTCTCCTCGGCATCAGGAGGAGGGGGGAGGACGATGCCAACCCCAGCCGCAAGAGATGATGAAATTCTAACTGCCAACTTTTATCGGCTCGCTGAGACCAGGCCACTGTGGGTTTGATCGGGGTCCCCGATGTACACCTGCCACCAGAGTGGAAGAATGGCAGCGGCCTCTCACAGGTGAAGTTCAACACACGCACGCGCAAACACACGTGTACATGCATCACCGATCTACAATAGCCGTGCCCGACGTTTTCCCTTCCTGCCTCCCGTTTCTGCTACCCTACTTTGGTCCCCACCCCCCCACCTCCAACTCACCAGGACGGCGCCACCGAACAGCAGCTTGACGTTGACGTCGCGGTCGAACCGCACCTCGACGGTTCGCGTGTACGCCACAGCCGTGGAGCCGTGCCGGTGCTCGTTCTGCACCAGGACGTGCCAAGCCGCCGGGCGAGGGCCCGCATAGCCAGGGCCTGGCGCCGCCAGCGTGTAGGTGCAGATGCCCATGAAGTCGAAGTTCTTGCCGTCGAAGGTGGTGTAGTGCGGGTCGCCCGATGCGTGGCAGTGACCTGGGGGGGGGTTGTGGCGGTGGGCAGGACGATGGGTCGGGGTGGGAAGGTCAGCGCTACGCTGCGCTACGAGCGCGGCAGCCCGAGTTCAATTCCCGCTCACGGTTATCACCGGTGACGATGATCTGAACCGGTACCTGGACGTACCCTTGGTCGACCTTGCCACAAATGAGGACTTAGTGCAATGTGTAAAAGCATTGGCACTGGGAAGACAAAGGCGGCCCTTGCGGGGTGTTGGTCACCCACCCCCTTGTATGCCATTCTGGCCTTCATAGGTGCTGGATAAGAGCACTTGCCCCAACAGTCTATTAAGGCTATCCGGGTGATCTTTGTCTTCTTGGTAGTAGCGGTGGTGGTAGCGGTGGTAGTGGTAGTAGCGGTGGTGGTAGTGGTGGTGGTGGTAGCAGTAGCGGTGGTAGCGGTAGTGGTGGTAGCGGTGGTAGTGGTGGTAGCAGTGGTGGTAGCAGTGGTGGTAGTAGTGGTGGTGGTAGCGGGAGCGGTGGTAGTGGTGATAGCAGTGGTGGTAGCGGTGGTGGTCGTAGCAGTGGTTATAGCGGTGGTGGTGGTAGCAGTGGTGGTGGTAGCGGTGGTGGTGGAAGCGGTGGTGGTGGTAGCGGTGGTGGTAAGAGGAGAATAGGGAGCGGCGGTGTAGCGGTTTGCGCGTTGCACTACGAACCCAGCGACCCGAGTTCGATTCCCGCTCACGACGATATGTTAACCACCTCGCGTGGTATGCCTAGGGGAGGCCTAAGAAAGGTTTAGATGGGGTGCCACCATGGCTAGGAGATGTTACCTCCCTCGCTTGGTGTGCAGGAGGTCGTGGGTTCGAACCCAGATGCTGACGATGCCAGCTGCTGCTGTATATTTGGAGTCTGCGTCTCTCTCTCATCATGATCATGGTGGCTATGATATGTTAACTACCTCCCTGGTATACAGGAGGTCATCATGAGCTGGCATCATTGTCATCATCATCATCAACTTCGTCATCATCATCATCGTCATCATCATCGTCATCATCGTCATTATCATCTCACCCGCGATGGCGTCGCAGCCGGCCTTGCCCCCCTCCAGCACGGCGCAGACGTAGAACTCGGGGCAGGCGAACGCCTGGCAGTCGATGCCCCCCGCGTCACACAGGCATGAGCTCGTGCAGTCGTCTGAGATGAACGATTCCCCCACCTGCCACCGAGGGAGGACACCGGTGAAACGATGGGGGGGACGGGGGGGAGGTGGGCAGGGGGGGGGCAGGTGGGGGGAGGACCCGGGGGGGGAGGGGGGCCCACACCTCCATCTGTCAATTTTCACACGATGATGACGATAGAGGACATTAGCCACTTGGTTGAGCTGATTTGCTCTTTGGTTCTTGCGGTAAAGTCGCGGGTTCTAACAACACAGTTACGGAACATCCTCCTGTGTCTGAGTCAACGTGTGCCAGGTGATCTCATGGTTACAACTAGGCCTCGGCAAGGTAAGGTAAAAGTTTGAAAGTAAAAACAACGAGCGTACCTTTACCCTACCTTTTACCTTACCACAATACAATCACTCTACCCTACCTTTTACCCTTTAGCAGGTAAGGTAAACGGTTAAAGGTAAAAAAGCTACGTGCCTACCTTTACCCTACCTTTTACCCTTACCTCATACAAATTACCCGATTACAGGGTAATTACTGAGGTACTACACATGAAAAAGGTTTATAACGGTAAATGCTATAGCTAGAGCGCTTTATACAAATATACTACTCTCGATGATTCCAATTTTACACGCTTTCTTTTAACTCTGTTGTTGTCGTTATTATTGTTGTATCCTCATATCTTGTAAATAAATTTTAACCCACTTCCTAATGTGGTATCGACTGCAAACTTGGTATACTTATGTCATACTGATGACAATACTATATTACTGTATATCATTTAAAATATATATAATTTTTAACATTATTTTGTATATGTTATGTTTCGGCTTGGGTCTAATTGTCCACGATCAACTAACGTTGGCTGTAAAGCACCACGGTCCCTTACTTCCTGGAGTCGTGGAGTTCTGCCATTACTAGTACATTTCATAAAGCATGTTTTTAATAAATATTACTTATTAAATGGAGGCCATGGACTGCGCCACGGACTGCGCCACGGAGCTTTTAGCGGTAATACTTCGTGCTAACTTTACCCTACCGGGTAATTCTTCCGAGCTACCTTTACCCTACCCTTTACCTTACCCCTTGGCATGTCGACACCTTTACCCTTTTACCCGGTAAAGAGGGTAAATTACCTTACCTTGCCGATGCCTAGTTACAACAACAACCCACAGTGGGGAGTGCATCACCTTGTAGTACTTGTTCTTGTAGACGCAGCCGCACTGGTCGGCCAGCACGCAGGCGTCGTCCTCCAGGACGTAGCCGATGTGGCAGACGCAGCCCTCGACGCAGTCTCCCTGGCACTGGCCCTCGATGGCGCCGTCCACGCACGACATGGGGCACGGCGGAGCGCAGTACGAGTAGTGGCTGTTGGCGGGGCACTGCGGGACGGCTGTGGGCGGCAGAGGAGTGGTTGGGTGAGTGAACGGGTGAGTGGGTGAGTTGGTGGGTGGGTGGGTGAGTGGGTGGGTGAGTGAACGGGTGAGTGGGTGAGTTGGTGGGTGGGTGGGTGGGTGAGTGAGTGAGTAGGTGAGTGAGTGGGTGGATGAGTGGGTGGGTGAGTGGGTGAGTTGGTGGGTGGATGGGTGAGTCGGTGAGTGAGTGGGTGGGTGGGTGAGTGAGTGAGTGGGTGAGTGAGTGAGTGAGTGGGTGGGTGGGTGAGTGTGTGGGTGGGTTGGTGAGTGAGTGAGTGGGTGAGTGGGTGAGTGAGTGGGTGGGTGAGTGGGTGGGTGGGTGAGTGAGTGGATGAGTGGGTGGGTGAGTGAGTGGGAGGGTGAGTGAGTCAGTGGGTGGGTGGGTGGGTGAGTGAGTGAGTGGGTGGGTGAGTGGGTGGGTGGGTAGGTGAGTGAGTGGGTGGATGGGTGAATGAGTGGGTGGATGGGTGAGTGAGTGGGTGAATGAGTGAGTGAGTGGATGGGTGAGTGGGTGAATGGGTGAGTGAGTGGGTGAATGGGTGAGTGAGTGGGTGAATGGCTGACAGAGAGTGAAAGATGAGTATAAGCCAGCCTAAATATTTCCAACTGGAACAGATGTTCCTTTAAAGGGGTCCAGGCTTTGCAAGCATAGATAAGGGATGGTATAACTGTGTCCAAGAACCTGCAACTTCGAATGGAGTGACAGGCCAGGTAACTTCCACACAGCGATACATAGCTTTTAACGAAATAAAGGCACTCATCTGATTCGGAGTGAGACCTCTGCTGTGAAAGGTCCTGGCAAGCAGATGTAAAAAAACGCCTCTAGATGGGGATTTTTGGAATTTCCTTTAGTTCAGTCCCTTCTGTTAGCAGCGGCATGAGCCAGCCGTTTCGCTAACCTTTGGACGATGTGTTCACACAGCTGGCTCAGGTGAGTATCGAAGGGAGAGCAGTGATTTTAACATGTAGGTTTTTACAACCAATATTAATAGAGGGTTTGGGTTCGATAACGTAACTATAAATGTATCTTTAAACCAGCCACCACCCGATACAGCGAATTAGTAAAGTTTCTCAAGTAAAGAAAACATGCTGATTCGTTACTAGTACAGCATACTGGTGTGTAAGAGAGTAAACCCACAACATTTACAATCAAGTACGATGTTTTGCCGGTAATTACAACAACCAACATAATCAGGCGACAGCCGAATTTGTGGAGAAATCCTCCTCCTGTTTCTGTTGTAAATATTATGGAGAGCCGAGATGTCGGCCCAACACTCACGGCAGAGGGCTGGACTCCGCCACGCTTCAACGGGAGCCCCGGCCTTAACACAGGCCGCGAAGTAGGCTTCCAGGGCCTTGCAGAGGATGTCGTCGGCAAAGTTCAGCAGCACCATGTCGAAGACGCAGTTGTCAATGTACGGCATGGGGTCGACGAGCGCCAGGCACGAGCCGAAGATGCCCGCAACGTCATTGAGGATCCCACACGAGTCTTTCTGCTGGGCCTGGTTGACGGCATTGGCATCAAGAACCACAGCTCTGCCGGTGTCGTCAAAACCTCTGCACGGCCCAAAAGCCACCGGGAGGGAGAGAGAGAAAAATAAATAAGAGGGCTGTCACCGGCGAAAATGCCTAAACGCAACACAACAATTTTTCAACATGGCCACTTCACGCCCCATGGCAGTCAAGGGCAATGGGAGCGACTCTGCAGTCCAATTTCAGGCCTAGTGCAGGCTTTTGCAATGTTTTGGATTTGGCTTAACGTTGCCTTGACCTAGTGCAGGCTCTGCATCGTCTAAAGTCTAATGCATTTGGTAATAGACATAGCCAGCACAGACTGTGATTTTTCTCAGGCCTATAATAGGCTCTGCATTGTCTTAGGTATAACGCTGATTATTTTTGGCCTAGCACAGGCTGTCTGTAGTCGTAAGCCTAATTAATTTGGTGCTGAATATATTGCAGGTTCCCACTTTGCCTCAGGTGCAATGCCTCCTAGGCTAAAGATTTGACATTGGGTCTGGTATTGTCGTAGGTCTCACACATTTGGCGTCTGGCCTCATATAGGCTCCCCATTGCCTTCAGGGAAATGCATCCATAAGTTGGCTGAGTACAAGTTATTGTTACAGGTAGCAGTTGCCAACCCTGAGAACACAAAAAATGGGATATATCAGAGAAAACATAAGAATATCCCACAATACCAGACAAGGGGAGTACTCCATGTGAATTCACGGTCTTGAGTGGTGCATGATTATGCAACTGACAAGAAAACGTTGGACTTTTAATGCCAGGTTGGAAAGATCTGTATGTGTCCAATAATGGCCCATTCAAAAACACAAGATGATCCAGAAAGGGGGGGGGGGTGCGGGGATGGGGGAAAAGGACAGCTTGGCAATGCTATTCCCAGGCCTAGTCCATTCAACATCGGGCCCAACACAAGCAAATACCGAAGCCACGCGAAATGTGGCATTATACAAGCCGGGCAAGCGAGGCTTATTCGTTTTCGTGAGACCACCGTAGCTCACGTGTCGATGATGCCCGGCTCCTCCACCTTCCAGCTGTTGCCGAAGTCGGAGGCGCTGGGCGTCTGCGAGCCGTCCGGGCGTGTGAAGTCGTCGGCGGGGAAGCCGTCCATGTTGCCGCAGAGGCCGCAGAGTGACGCCACAAAGGTGGTGGGCAGCTTGACGCTCGCGCGGTATATTCCGTCGTAGAGGGCATCGAGGCCGAAGTCAGCCAACACACGCATGTAGTGGCCAGAGCGAGTCACCGAAAACTCATGGCCGTTGCTGTTGTAGTAGAACGGCAGGTTCAGGCTCACGCCATTCAGCTGCAAGGGGAGAGGTAAGGCGAAGCGAGGATGGACGACGGGTGTCGGTGGGGGCTCTCTATCGGACCACGCCCGTCGTTCACTCGTCATGGGGGGTTTTCCGCCGCTCGAGTGGACGACGGTGTGGCACACCATTTTCAACTTGTTGGCAGCCCTAAGTCAATTGCGTAAATTCCGTCTGGCCATGACGGGACGAAAATAGTTCACGCAGAGCAAAAAACGGTGGGCCTCACACGCAGTGGTGGCTCCACGTTTTAGTTCAACTGTGTAGGAAGGACGCCAATGCGATGATCTAAACCCCGACTGAGGTTTAAGCCCACAGTTGTATCTGATTGAGAGTTTGGCGCTTTTTGACTATGAATATAAACATCACAATCACTGTTAAAATTGCATGCATGGAAGGGTTGGTTAAATTCTTGGGGAGGCATCGCGCAGCAGGCAATGTTGAGGGGGGGGGAGGTTGGGGTGGTGAGACACGGAGAGGGAACCCACAGATGGGGAGACAGAGAGAGAGGCGGATAAGGTGACAAGTAGGAGACAGAACACCAGGAGGAGACACAAGGGGAAAAGGAGCATAAGAACAAGAAAGCGACATGAATGACAAACTGGGCAGAAGAAAATCTCCACAAAGGGATGAATAGAACAGAGAGCAGCAGGAGATATGGTGGAGGAGACATCGACGAGGAGACACGACACGAAGGGGTGTGCAGAATCAGAGCGACTTGCGGCACTCACGAAGACGTTGGAGCCGGCCGCGAGCGTCACCCGGTACCCGTAGATGTCGACGAGGACCTCACGCGTGTACGCTACATCCCAGTTGCCCGGACGGATCTCATTCTTCACCTTCACGCTCCAGTTGGCGCCCGAGCACGGCTGCAAAGGCAAACGTCCCCCACGTAGCCTTAAGCAGATTGTTTGGGCAAGCGCTGTTGTCGTGTTGTTTGCTGCGAGCGGGAATCGAACTTCGGGTGGTAGACACGGTTCGCTGTGCAGCGCGCTAACTGCTGTGCTACCGCTCCTCACACGCACAAAAACACTGACAAAGATCCCCTGTGCAGCCTTAACAGATGCTGTTAGCGAAGTAGCAGCACCTATGAAGGCCGGAATGGTACACGGGGATGGGTGGCCAGCATCACGCCCTATGCGCCTTTGTCTCCCCAGAGGCGTATTTTACTACACACTGCTACACCACATCGTCCTTTTAGGGTGAGTCGACCTAGGTGAGGCCCAGAATTGATGCACATAATTGTCACTGGTGTTGGCCTTGAGCGGGAATCGAACTCGGGTCTGCCGGGTTTGTAGCGCAGCGCACTAACCGTTATGTTGCCGCTCCCATGCATACATACAGGAAGTCCTCATTGAATATGCTAGTTGTAGCGGTAGTAGATGCGTTCCTAAAAAGTGCCGAATGAAGCTAAAACAATTTCCCCATGTGTAATGTGACGATAAAGTTTGGCGAGATACGATGTACCACGAAGCACGCCGTGCGGTGAGATGGGACTAATAACTGAGGGTACTCCGCCGCGTTACTGTATAATTCCACATACTATATTACTACGCATACTGTATCATTCCACGTACTCTACTATTTTGCGTTACTGTATCACTCTGTGTTAAAGTATCACTTGCCATTACTGTAACATTTGACGTTACTGTATGATTTCATCACCGTACCGCTCAGCCGCGCAGCTCAAGAAACAAGTTCGTCGTCGACCGCTCAGAAACCATGTTATAACGTAGCGGCGCGTTCTGCGTTGCAATGGAGTGGTCATTAACGCGTTATAACGGAGCGCGCGTTCTGTGACATAAGCCTTGCCCAACGGAAGAAGAACCCACGTTTGCTTAGCGAAAACACATGGCGGCGGTGTGAAAACCGATGCCACGCGTTAAAGTGGGGGACTTACCGGTGGCCAAGGGGAGTAGTTAGGACGGGAGTTAGTCACTGCTCTGCGTGGCTTATACTGACGGCAGGTTCACTGGGGGCGTGTCGGTGCACCTTTTGGCGTTATCTGGTCCAACACCATGTGAGACTAGGCTCTAAGGAAAGCTGTCACGGGTGTGGACCAATCAACTTTAAGGACAGTGCATACATTATCAGAGTTATGTTTTTTGTTTGCATTATGACTGCAGGTATTGTGGTCTATGCAAACATGACTCTTGTAAAAAAAGGTGTCAGTTTTGTTGCCAGATTAAAGGGTAAAAAAACAATTATCATATTTTTTACTGGCAAATGAGGTTCCAATGGCGTGTAGGTTACTTTGTTCGGAAGCTTTTGTGAGGTGCACTTACCCTCCTCCGATAAAACCCCCCTCACGTTCCCGCTGCTCACCGTCTCTACGTGTGTGGGGCAGTGAGCGCCAATCTCCTCCCCTTTCTCAGAGGCCCCCAGGACCACTGAATTGGGACTTTGGTTGTCCCGCGGAAATTTTCTATTACCCCTTCCTTCCCTCGTTACGCTTCGTGCCTTTTCACCGGGCTCTTGTAAAGTAGAAAATAAAAAAAAAAGGTGAAGGACTTTACGTAGACATGTTCATTTTACGCACACCCTTCGAGTACGAACGCGCAGGCCACGGGTCTCACCTGCGTGAGCACGTACGTGTACGTGCCCTGGAAGTTGAACTTGCGTCCGTCAAATGTCGAGTAGTGGGGGTCGCCCCACGCGGTGCACTCCACTGGTGAGACACAACGCAGAGCTCATGGTCATCGACGGGAATACGGACGGCGACTCCTTTACTTATGAACATTCGACTTACGGACTTTCAGAGATACGAACAAACCCGTCCGTAATCTTGTATATTGGGGTCACTTTAGCTGTAGTTATTCACGTGTAACTTGGGGTGACTATAGCTGTAGTTATTCACGTAACTTGGGGTGACTTTGCTGTAGATATTTAGATAACTTTGGGTGACTATAGTTGTAGATCCTCACGCAATCTGGGGTGACTGTGGCTGTAGTTACCCACGTAACTTGGGGTGACTGACGTATCTCGGAATTACCATGGCCATCCGTGACCCCATGTGTATGCTTTAGGCTGACCGCAGCTGCAGTGACTCACAGATCTTGGGATGGCAGCCGTAGTATCCCTGGGGCCCGGCGCCGCAGTAGTTCAGGGTCAGGTCACAAGGGTTCTTCTGGCACTGGATGTTGCCCGAGGACACGCACGTGCACTGAGCGGAGCAGTCCTTCTTCCAGAAGATCTCCTTCACCTGACGGCCACACGAGGATCGGACGTATGTGTGTGAGTGGAGTGGAGCGGCAGTGTAGCGGTTAGCGTTATGCTGCGCTACGAACCTGGCCAGCCGAGTTCGATTCCCGCTCACGGCCAACACCATTGGCGATTATCTGGACCGGTTCTGGGCCTCCACTAGGTCAACTCAGCCTCAAATGAGTACATGGTGCGGTGTGTAAAACATCACCACTCGGGAGACAAAGGCGGCCGTGCGTGGTGTTGGCCACCCACCTCCTGGGGTGCCTTGCCGGCCCTCAAAGGTGCTCGCTAACAGCACTTGCTCCAACATTCTGTTAAGGCTATACGGGGGGAACTTGTTTTTGCGTGTTGAACTTTTTTTGCACCGTTCGTAGCCAACCGTGCTAATTGGAGGTGCAAGGGAAGAACAACTAACTAAACACAACAACAAAAATAAGTTCTAAAGAAATTATTATAGCAATGTTGTTTAGCGGTGTAGTGTATAATGTAATGTATAGTAGTGTATAGTAATGTAGTGTGGAGTAGTGTAGTGTATCGTAGTGTATAGTGTAATATATAGTGTAGTATATAGTAGTGTGTATGTTTAACTTCTTTCACACCGTATGTAGCCAACCGTGCTAATCGGAGGTGCGGTGTTAATCGGAGGATCGTGCATCATTGGCATTTTTGACAATGTCACGATTGCCCCTTGCCATCTTCTAGACCATCCATTGACTCGTCCCTGCCCTACCTCTCCTCTCTCATCTCACTCTACCTTCCTCTTCCATACACTCTCTGCTCCAGAAACCAAGGCTTTCTGTCTAAGTCCTCGGTCAAGGTTCGATCATTCTCCACTGCTGTCCTCCATCACTTGGAATTCCTTCCATCCAGAATTCCGTGCTGTCGACTCCCTGCCCCTGTTCAAGTCCAAGATCAAAATCTTCCCAATTTTTAAAGGCCGACAAACCGACCGCCTCTTTCTCTCTCTCCATAAGAACAGGTATCTTGCTTTCTCTATAGCGTCTTCATGAGTGATGAGACGGCAACCATTCCCTTGTTACCCCAGTCCCACATCCCCCCAACCCGAGGTGGCAGGAGTTCGCCGCGCTCACCTTGTAGTACTTGCCGTCGTTGTCCTTGCAGCCGCACAGCGCCGGGGCGACGCACTCATCCCCGTCCCACAAGTGGGTCGGGTCAAGGCACTCGCAGGTCTCGCCGCACGGGTCGGCGCAGTCCGCCGGGGCGTTGGGGTCGTAGCACGTGGCCGGGCACGCGTTACCGCAGTCCTTGAAGGCCGCGCTCGCTCCGCAGTCGATCTCTGCGGTGGTCGGTGACGGGGGTTGGTGGGTGCGGGGGCGAGAGTCAGGAAAAGACGCACTCACAAAAGGGCAGACGGAACGGAGAGTGGGCGAGTGCCACGAGGATGTGCTGTGTGTGCGATGGATGGATATGTGCGTGAGTGTGTGTGCATGGGTGATGGGGGATATATATATATATTTTTAGTTGGCACAGCAGGGGGCACAGGTGGTGCATCGGGCAGTCATCTCAGTAAGTCGACCCATGGCATCTGATGGGTCTGCCCCGTGACCTCCTGCCAGCGGGCGTTCGACACTTCACGTGGCCTCAACGTGCACTTAGCCTGGCACAAGCGCCTGGTGACGTGACTGCCACTTAGTGGAGAATGGTGGTTGTTGTTGTTGTTGTGATGGGGGAACTGCAGCTTAGCAGTTGGGGCGCTGCGCTGCGAACCAGGCGACCCGAGTTCGATTCCCGTTCACGGCCACCAACACCGGTGACGATTATTTGAACCGGTCTTGGGCCTCCCCATAGGTCGACTCGGCCTCAAATGAGTACCTGGTGTGGTATGTAGTAAACATCGTCACGAGGGAGCTAAAGGTGGCCAGGCTTGGCGCTGGCTACCCAACCCTTTGCGTACTGTGCTGGCCTTCACCGGTGCTACTCGCTAACGGCACTGGCCCCAACAGTCTGTTAAAGACTACACGGGGATCTTTGTCTTTTGTGTGTGATTGATGATAGTGTATGATATGGAAGTCAATTGTGGAGAGGTTCATGCTTTGGATTACACTGAATAAATAATGCCCATTAAATAAGCAATTATAGTACGGTGGGTTTAAGAGGCCCATGTGGAGTATAAAGGCTGTCTAGTCCTGTTTAATCCTCTTTGCTCACACACGTGGTTGGTCTATTGACTTGTAGTGACCAGGGGCAGGGGGACCTCCACAGAGGAGGTGCCAATCTGCTCCTTAACCTGGCCATGATGGCTGATGACATCACTTCCTGTTAGCACCAGGACAGAGCCAGGCTCTTACCCCAAAATAAGCCTGACCTTACACCCACCTCACCCTATCACTTCACGTATCTGTGTGTGTGCGTCACTGTATGTAGATGTCTGTGTGTGTGTGTTCGTGAAGGATGCTACCGGTCAGTTGGAGGCAGTCACCCTCCAATAAAAACTGAGGGAGAGGAGCAACGCTCACAACAACGAGCAGAGCGCTGGGCAGCTGAGATGCAGCAAGTTGGCACAGTAGGGGGTATAGCTGGTGCATCTACCAGTGATCTCAGTCAGCCAACCCATGACAGTTGGGTCTGTCCCGTGACCTCCTGTCAGCGAGCCTTCGACACTTTACGTGGCCTCAACATGTACCTGATCTGGTACAGGCGCCGTGGTGACGTCACCATCACTTAGTGATGAATAGCGGGTATTGATTGGTATTATTTGTGTGTTGTCTGTGTGAGAGACACTCTGCCTATAGTAAGGTGGAGCTAAGGGGCCTACGTGGAGTATAAAGACTGTCTAATCCTGGTTGCTCACACATGTGGTTGGTCTATTGAGCTGCAGTGACCAGCAGAATGGGTCCTCCACAGGGGGGCATAAATTTGCACTTTAATCTGGGCATGGTGGCTGACGACATCACTTCCTGTTAGTACCAAGACCGAAAAGGCCTTTAACCCCCACGTAGGCCTCTTAACCCCACCCTACCCTTCAATATTTACTCTTGAATAATGAACCAAACAAAATCTATCCTACACTCACAACACAGCCATCGGGTGTCTCCCTGGGTGTCTTTCTGTCTGGCAGTCTACCCCAGAATCAGTGGTGGAAATTAAAATATTTTTGGTGCTTTCGTTAAAGTCACGCCTGATTAAGACCGATTGTGTTGCGATCGAAACGTCGTGGTTTTTTCTTTTATTATTTTCAATGTATTAGTAAAAAAAAAAATTGACACGAATATTTATTTATTACTTTTATTTATATATATTTTCTATCTACGTGACTTTACCGAAAGAACCAAGAATATCAATGCCTGCAGTCACGAAAGTTTTAAGTCGGAAATAAAAATGCCTATTCATCCCGAAGCCCATAGCCAGCCATAGTCACTGCCGTCCCCCCCCCACGAATTGGCCAAACAGCACCCTCTTTAGGGGTGGGAAGTGTTCGCAGAAGCAGCAGTATGCACGTGTCCAGTGTTGTTTTATTAGAAGTTCCAGTGTCGGTGGTGGTGTACCGCGATGCATCATCACATTTCCCCAAATCACTTACCACCATCCCCCCCCACGACCCCCGCCTGTCGCCAGGGTAACTCAACCCCGTTACCTGCCCAGGGCTAGATTATTTAGGCCTAAGTCAAGTAAGCTACAGTTGAAGGGCTTCAGAATGTGGCTTGCCGTCGAACAAAGACGGTCATGAAGTGCCAGCCAAATACTCTTAAATGCATGGAATTGAAAATCTGGAGGACCCAGGGAAAAATCCACACGCCCACGTAGAGAGAAACATGCAAACTCCAAATAAACAGCAGGCGTCAGGGTCAGGATCTAACCAACAACCTCCTGTATACCAGGCAAGGAAATTCACATCTCCTAGCCACCATGACACCCATAGCTTCCCCCCCCCTTCCTTCCCTCCCGGAGGCACCTACCGCACTTGGTGGCATTCCTCCAGTTTTCCGTGAAGACAACGCCCTCGCCGTCGCAGGCCCTCACGTAGCCCTGCACTGCCTGGCACAGGACGGCCACGTCTAGCTTGGCGAGCACGAGGTCGTAGACGCAGTCGGCGTGGTGGGGCACCGGGTCCACGACGGCAAAGCACGGGGCCAGGGGGCTCGCCGGGTCGCTCAGGAGACCGCACTTGTCGCTGAAGCCCGCCTTGATTTTGAGGAAGTGGTCCAGGGAGGCGTTGGCCGAGACACCCATGTCGCTGCACCCGCTGAAAGGGGTGAGAGGCGCGTGAGGTGAGGTGCGTCGGCGGGGAATGCACAAGCGAGCGGGTTCGTAGCGCGCGGTGGCGTACGTGCCGCCGCCGCGTTGGCTTTTCGCTGCTTTGCTCTCCGTGACGACGGTAACAAGAACAAACTCGACGGGAGTCTCTGCGTGCACGTAATATTTTTTTGACCGCGGATCGGACGCCAATGTTCGATGGGGGGAAACTCTCGCTCTCGCACCTCTCGCTGACGGTCTTCTCCTGCAGCTCCCAGCTGTTGCCGAACTCGGCGGCGCTCGCCGCCAGCGTGCCATTGGGGGTCATGAAGTCGTCGCTGGGGTCGTTGTTCCAGAGGCCGCAGAGGCCGCAAGTTGCAGCGGCGTAGACGTCCTTGTTGAGGAGGTGGACGCGCACGCGACTCATCCCTGCACACGGCAGTGCCGAAGAGAATCAGTGGGGGTGGGGGGGGTTGATGAGCTGCCTCTCGTCCGATAGTGATACAAATGTAATTTGGAATAAAAAAATAGGCATCACAGGTTCACAAATTTTTGGCAAGGATAATACAATGCTAGCGAATTAGGGGTGAGGTTGGGGTTAAGAGGCCTTTTTTTGTTCTGGTGCGAACAGGAAGTGATGTCATCAGCGACCATGCATGTGTGCATGTACGTTGGACTTCTTTCGCACCGTACGTAGAAATGAGATTTCAATCTAGATGACTTAAAAGTGCATAGCTCCTGTGGCTTGCTAATATCGGAAGGAAGAGCGTTCCGGACGCCCGTAGAAGCGCATCTACGACCAGGTTGAGGAGCAAATTGGTGCCCTCTGATAGAGGCCCCCTGCTGCTGGTGACTGCAGCTCAAGAGACCGACCACGTGTGTGACAAACGACAGACTAAACAGGCTTTATACCCCACATAGGCCTCTTAGCCTTACCCTATGATAGGCAGTGCCTCTCACAGGGTAATGCACACACACACACACACACGCATTTTTGAACTCCACTTAGCCCTACAAGCCGAGTAAATAATTAAATCTCACGTTTGTAACAAAAACAATAACAAAAAACGCCTTTTCAGAGACGTGGCTGTGATGCAGGGCATGTCGAGTCGCTCAGAGGCTCTTCGGCAAGCGCCGCGGCGGAAAGGGCCGAGGCAAAAGAAACAAACCTCGCTGAATCCCTCACCATTGTACTCGACTTTCAAGAAGGCGCCGGTGTTGAGCTCGAAGTACTCGCCGGACTTGGTGATGCGGAAAAGCTCAGCGGGGTGGTAATACGGCACGTTCACCGCCACGCCGTCAAGCTGCGGAAGCGAAGGGTGGGGGTATGCACAAACACCGCGACCGCGTGAACATCGCCGCTGGGGAGACAAAGGCGGTCGGGCGTGGCACTGGCCACCCGCCTCCCTGCGTGTGCCGCAGTGCCGGCCTTCGTATGTGCTGCTACTCGCTAACAGTCCGGTCAGGCTACACGGGGGGACCTTTCATTTTTGTCCCTGTGCATGCACGCGCAGGTGACATGGGTTGACTGAGATAACTGGCTGAGGCACGACCTAGGCTTCCTACTGTGCAACTCACTCACTCACACACTCACCCACTGACACACAGACCCAGGTGCTATGGATTAATGAACGCGCCAGGCTGGATGACAGGAGGTCACGGGACAGACCCAGCAGGTGCCATGGGTTGATTGAGGTTACTGACAGATACACCACCTTTGCCCCCTACTGTGCCATCTCGCTATGTTGTATCTGCCCGGCGCTCTGCTCATTGTTGTGAGCATCGCTCCCCGGCCCTCCGTCGTTGCTGGAGGGCGAACTGCCACCAACTGGCCCGGTCGAAGCATCCTTTCGCGAGCCTTCTCTCTCAAACACTCGCTCGCACGCCCACACACACACACGCACGCACACGCACACACACGCATACGCACGCACGCGGCGCACGTACCCGGACTTTGTTGTCGCGGATGAAGGAGACGGTGTGGTTGTAGATTTCGGTGTGCACCTCACGCGTCCACGACACGCCGGCGTGCCGCCGGTGCTCGTTCTTCACCAGGATGCGCCACGGCACCGGCAGGTTGGAGATGCAGTTGGAGGCGAGGACGACGGTGCGCGTGCCCATGAAGTTGAAGTGGTTGCCGTCGAAGGAGCGGTAGTGAGGGTCGCCCACGCCATGGCACCACGCTACGGGCGGGCGATGAATGGGGTGCGATTACGGGCGGGTTTCTGAAGTTTAGAAAGCGCCCAGGCAGTGGAGATGGCGGCGTCGCGTGGTTAATCTGTTGCACGGCAATGCCGCCATTTTTTTAAAGGTTACGTGATCGTGCCCCTTTGTAGGGTTCCTGTCGCGCTGATATCGGGTTGCCGTTCCTGGAGTTTCTGTTATCCAACCCCGGTGTATTGTGCCGGGCTCGCGTTGAGTTGCAATTTAAAACGAAAAAAGTCACGTGATCTTTTTCCTTATGTCTACAAGGCGCCTCAACACATTAGTGGATGGCACCTTGCAAACGACCGTAAATTATGATTACTGCTGTACACAAGACACGAATGCGTTGCTCAATGAAGAACAGACGACCACTGTCTCCTCCTCCACCCCCTCCTCCTCCTCATCCTCCACCTCCTGATCCTCATCCCCATCCTCCTCCCCCTCCTCCTATTCCTCCTCCTCCTCATCGTCATCCCCCTCTCCCTCCTCCTCCCCCTCCTCCTCCTCTTCAACCCCCTCAACCTTCCTCATCTTCCTCCTCTCCCTCCTCCTCCACCTCCGTGCCACTCACCGTAATAGACCTTCTTCAGCCGGAAGCGCCAGTCCTTCTTGAGGCGCGCGTTCGTGTTGCTGACTCCTACGCCGCCGAAGGCGCCCCTCATGGCGCCCTCGTCCACCGTGATGTAGTGCTCCACGCCTCCGCTGAAGATCGACGCCGGGGTCGTGAACTGCACCTGGGTGTTGCCCGGCAGCAGCGTGGCGCTCGTCCCGTCCACCTTGACGACCTCGCGGTCGCCCCGCACCTCGAAGAAGCGGAAGAAGGCGCCACTCGCCGACGGAAGGGCGACCTGTGCGGGCGTGGTAGGCGGTAGGGATCAGCGGGGGTCAGCGGGAGGGGAGGGGGTTATAGGTCAGGCCCAGTTCAGTGTGGGGTGGGAGAGGTGGGAAGGCTGTTGTTGAATTGGAAGTCACGGGACTGATTTGGGAGATAACCTCTCTGAGGCGACGGCCATTGGTTCCACGAGACTGGCCGTTAAGTGAGTTGGTCGTTAAGCGAGTATAGGAAATGCACGTTAAAGGCTCAATTCGTTCCGGGAACATCTGAAGTCACCCCTTATTCATCCCCAAAAAATGTTTACTTTATAATCTATAATGCAGATGTTTCTTGGGTTAAATTGCGTAAATTTCTAAATGTTGCGTCGTTAAACCCGCCACCACCCGACACAACCAATTAGCAAGGTTTGTCACATAAACAGAATGTGCCAATTCGTTACTAGTACGGCACCACTGGTGTGTTGGAGAGCCAAGCCACACTATTTACAATCTGAGTACGACGTTTCGCCAGTAATTACAACGAGCATCATCAGGCGACAGCCAGATTTGTGGAGAAGTCCTGTTTTGTAAATATACTAACAAAATTATAAACACATAATATGAAAAGAAGCAAGGTTAATCAATGCATTCATTAATATTTACTGTAGCTACAATAGCCCGTCATTAACAGGGAAATGGTCGGTAAGTGAGCACATTGGGCTCTATGGAGGCACTACACTACACTATACACTACTATACACTACACTATACACTACTATACACGACACTACTATACACACCTATACACTACACGATTAGTCGTTACGGCCAACATCCGTGACAATTATCTGAATCGATCCTGGGTCTCCCCTAGGTCAACTCAAATGAATACCTGATGCGGTGTGTAAACATCGCCACTGGGGAGACAAAGGTGGCCGGACGTGGTGCTGGCCACCCACCCCCTCGTGTGCCACAGTGCCGGCCTTCATAGGTTCGGCTCCTTGCTAACAGCACTTGCCCCTCCAGTCTGTTAAGGCTACACGGGGGGATCTTTGTTCGCGTGTGCACATACCAACCGCCATTCGCCACTAGGTGGCGGTGACTTCTCCACGACGCTTGTGCCAGGCTATGTGCACGTAAAGGCCACGCAAAGTGTTGAACGCCTGCCGGCAGGAGGTCACAGGACAGACCCAGCAGGTGCCATGTGTTGACGGACCGAGTTGACTATTGGTCGATGCACCACCACCTGTGCCACCCCCCTCCGCCACCGTGCCAACTTTGCTGCGTTTTATCCGCCCGGCGCTCCGCCCATTGCTGCTGGAGGGCAACTACCTCTAACTGCGACAGCAGCATCCTTCGCGAGCCTCCTCACGTGCGCGCATGCCGCACGCCCTATCACCTCTTTGTCGAAGGTGACGGTCCACTGGATGGCAACGTCGTTGCCGGAGGTCTTGTCGAAGCTGAATGAGATGGGCATGGAAATGGCTGTGAGAAGGTTTGGGGGGGGGGGGAATTCACAAAGAAGGTTATAACCCAAAGCAGTAGTTGTTTTGATTTGGGGTTCGATCGCGTAATTATGAACGTAGTGTGGTTTAAATTCGCCCACCGTCGCCCGACGCAGCCAATCGGTGAGGATGTTTGCGTCACGTGAACAAAACGTGGCGCCAATTCGTTACTCGTTACAGCGCGACGCCGGTTGTTGTGTGTTGGAAAGTAAAACCCACTGCAGGGTTTACAATTATGGTGTAGTGTATAGTGTAGTATACTAGTTACAGCAGTACACTGGTTGTGTATTGGAGAGTGAAACCCACTTCAGTGTTTACAATTATAGTGTAGTTCATAGTGTAGTGTATAGTGTAGTATACTAGTTACAGCAGTACACTGGTTGTGTGTTGGAGAGTGAAACCCACTTCAGCGTTTACAATTATAGTGTCGTTTATAGTGTAGTGTATAGTGTAGTTTATAGTGTAGTGTATAGTGTAGTTTATAGTGTAGTGTATAGTGTAGTTTATAGTGTAGTGTATAGTGTAGTTTATAGTGTAGTGTATAGTGTGGTATACTAGTTATGGTAATGGAGCCATGGTGGCGGAGCTATGATGGTGGAGCTAGGGGTGGTGGGTGAGGTGGTGGGAGCGTGGGGTGATGGGTGAGTTGGTGGGTGGGTGAGGTGGGTGGGTTAGGGGTGGTGGGTGAGGAGGTGGGTCATGTGGTGGGTGGGATGGTGGGTGAGGTGGTGGGTGGGGGGGGTTATGGGTGACTTGGTGAGTGTAGTGGGGTGGTGGGTGAGGTGGTGGGGTGATGGGTGAGTTAGTGGGTGGGGTGATGGGTGAGTTGGTGGGTGGTGGGGGTGGCTCAGCCCGTCGAGCACTTGCCCACTCGCTGCGTTTGTTACCATGAACGACGATGGTCACGCATCGGAGCTCTGTCTCTTGTCTAGTTTCGGAGTTGAAGACACAAAACAGAAGACAGAGCGAATCATTCAGACGGCCTGGGCAGGAAAAAAACCCATGTACGAGCGATGTCATGGCTTAGTAGCAGCGCACACGCGCTGCTGGGTACGGTTACTCCGAGAAGCCTACCCATGGAGAAAGGGTGGGACGGAGGCAGGCGAGAGTGGGACAGATGGAGATTAGTCCACACTCTTTGCTGTACCACCCACGGTGTTAGATGGAGGTGCAACGTCGGAACAGATGGACACGAGGGCAGACACACACACTCAGACACACACACTCAGACACACACAGACACACACACTCAGACACACGCACACACGCACATGCACATACATACACAGACAGACACACACACACAGACACACACAGACGCACACAGACACACACACACACAGACACACACATGCACGCACACACTCACGTGGTACTCTCGGAGGCATAGAAGCAAACCCTCTGGTTGCCGATGTCTCTGCTGGTCGGCGTCCACGACACCTTGGTGTGGAAGAGTGTGGGGTTAACCGGGTCCACCACCACGGGCGCCTTGACGACTCCCAAGGGAGCGAACGTGCCCAGTCGTTGGATCGTCACTCTGGGGGCGGTGGGTGGGGGGCACATGGGGAGGAGTAGAAGTGGGGGGGCAGTAGGGAGGTGGGGGGGGCAGAGGGTGAGAGGAGGGGGAGGGTCAGAAGTGGGGGGGCAGTGGGGAGTGGGTAGGTCAGAGCGGGGGGGGGGGGTCCAAATGGAGAGAGGAGGGGAAAAAGTGGGGGCGGGGGCAGTGGGGAGAGGGGAGGTCAGGGGGGGGGGAGGCAGAGGGGGAAAGTAGGAGCAGACGCAGGGGGGAGGAGGAGTGGGGGGGGCAGAGGGGGGGTGGTCCACATGGGGAGAGGAGGGGGAGGGGCAGAGGGGGTGGGGGCAGAGGGGTGGGTGGGGGCACATAGGTAGAGGACAGGGGGGCACGCGTGGCATTACAGAAGCGTGATTGTGAATGTTTAATTATTTGCTTGTTTATCATTGTTTAATTATTATTATTATTTTTGTGCATTGCCGCGGTGGCGAGATGTTACAATGGTGATCAACACAACCCACTGCAGTAGCAGTATAGCCACCACCACCACGTATAGCAGCAGCACCATAGCCACCACCACCACCACGTACAACAGCAGTATGGCCACCACCACTACCACCACGTGCAGCAGCAGCACCATAGCCACCATCACCACCATTCGCAGCAGCAGCACCATAGCCACCACCACCACCACGTGTAGCAGCAGCATAGCCACCACCACCACCACTACCACCACCATGGCCACCACTACCACCACCACTACCACCACCATGGCCACCACCACCACCATTCGCAGCAGCACTGCGGGACGTGACGCTGACTCACGAGCTGGCGGAGTTGGCGGCCACCTCGACGTCGATCTTCATCTCGAAGAGCACCCCCTGAAAGGCGGCGAAGGAGGCGCCGCTGGCCGGGGTGACGCCCACGAAGATCGGCATCTCGCACGACAGCGCCGGCTCGACTGCGTCGCGCGCGACGGGACAGCGGCACGGCATCGCGCGGTCAGCGGTGTCGTCGGCGTCATCATCATCGTTGTCGTCACTGTCGTTGTCATCGTTGTCATCATCATCGTCGTCATCGTTGCCATTATCGTTGCCGTCATTGTCATCGTCGTCATTGTCATTGTCGTCATCGCCATCGTCATCATCGTCATCATCCTAACTATAAAACGACAGTCTCTGCTTCTCCGGTAACATGGCGGTTGCGTTCCAGAAGAACGCTGCGTTATGGAAAATATCGGCGTTCATAAATAATATACAACCTTAAGGGGGGAGAGCCGAGTCCGTGATATCGCAAGAGATGCGTAACACGGGGCCTGAACACAGACTGCGTGGGTAGAAGCATCCATCAGCATCCCAATACCCTGTGAGATGATGATGCTATACCGATGGAGCCGTACGTGCAACTGCTTATCCCTAATCGGGTTGCGTATAGAATCCGCATCTCCGTGACCTAAAAAATGCGTTCCCTAATACGTTCATCATCGTGTTATATATCCAATTCGGCGTTGTGAAAACCAAACGCAGCGTTAGAGGAGAACGTACCGAACACCAACTTTAGACCCCGCACACTCCTAATATGCCCCGCCCACCATGTTCATAGCCCCCCGCCCACTGCTCTCATACCCCGCCCACTGCGTGCATAGACTCCGCCCATTGTGTCTGTAGACACCACCCACTGCTCTTACGCCCCGCCCACTGTTCACAGCACATTTATTTCTGCGATGCGGCGGTGCCCTTGAGTACACGGAGACCACGACGAGGGCGACTCACACTCGAGGAGGACCTGCAGAGGGATGCTGGACAGAGCGTCGCCCGGAGCGAAGCTCGCCGAGCCGATGGTCAGCGACGACTTGACGGAGTCCTCGATCACCAGGGCCAGGGCCCAGAGGCCTTCGGCGTCCACGGGGGCCGTGAAGGTGATGACGCAGGCGGCCTGTGCGGAGGGTGGGGGGGTGGGGGGTGTGGCGAGGGGGAGAGGGTGGGGGGTAGTGACGTGTCAAAGGTAAAGTGATGTCATATGCTGAGTGAGCAGGTGGGTGGGTGGGCGAGCGAGCGAGTGAATTGACCGAAGTTGCTCTATTCGTGGGTGAGTGGCTGAGTAAATGAGTGGGTGAGTTAGTGGGCGAGTGGCTGAGTAAATGAGTGGGTAGGTTAGTGGGTGGGTGGCTAAGTGAATGAGTGGGTAGGTTAGTGGGTGAGTGGCTGAGTAAATGAGTGGGTGAGTTAGTAGGTGAGTGGCTGAGGAAATGAGTGGGTGAGTTAGTGGGTGAGTGGCTGAGTAAATGAGTGGGTAGGTTAGTGGGTGGGTGGCTAAGTGAATGAGTGGGTAGGTTAGTGGGTGAGTGGCTGAGTAAATGAGTGGGTGAGTCAGTGGGTGAGTGGCTGAGTAAATGAGTGGGTAAATGAGTGGGTGAGTTAGTGGGCGAGTGGCTGAGTAAATGAGTGGGTAGGTTAGTGGGTGAGTGGCTGAGTAAATGAGTGGGTGAGTTAGTGTGTGAGTGGCTGAGTAAATGAGTGGGTGAGTTAGTGGGCGAGTGGCTGAGTAAATGAGTGGGTAAATGAGTGGGTGAGTTAGTGGGTGGGTGGCTAAGTAAATGAGTGAGTAGTTTAGTGGGTGAGTGGCTAAGTAAATGAGTGGGTGAGTTAGTGGGCGAGTGGCTGAGTAAATGAGTGGGTAGGTTAGTGGGTGGGTGGCTAAGTGAATGAGTGGGTAGGTTAGTGGGTGAGTGGCTGAGTAAATTAGTGGGTGAGTTAGTAGGTGAGTGGCTGAGGAAATGAGTGGGTGAGTTAGTGGGTGAGTGGCTGAGTAAATGAGTGGGTAGGTTAGTGGGTGGGTGGCTAAGTGAATGAGTGGGTAGGTTAGTGGGTGAGTGGCTGAGTAAATGAGTGGGTGAGTCAGTGGGTGAGTGGCTGAGTAAATGAGTGGGTAAATGAGTGGGTGAGTTAGTGGGCGAGTGGCTGAGTAAATGAGTGGGTAGGTTAGTGGGTGAGTGGCTGAGTAAATGAGTGGGTGAGTTAGTGTGTGAGTGGCTGAGTAAATGAGTGGGTGAGTTAGTGGGCGAGTGGCTGAGTAAATGAGTGGGTAAATGAGTGGGTGAGTTAGTGGGTGGGTGGCTAAGTAAATGAGTGAGTAGTTTAGTGGGTGGGTGGCTAAGTAAATGAGTGGGTGAGTTAGTGGGCGAGTGGCTGAGTAAATGAGTGGGTAGGTTAGTGGGTGGCTGAGTAAATTAGTGGGTGAGTTAGTGGGTGAGTGGCTGAGTAAATGAGTGGGTGAGTTAGTGGATGAGTGGCTGAGTAAATTAGTGGGTGAGTTAGTGGGTGAGTGGCTGAGTAATTTAGTGGGTGAGTTAGTGGGCGAGTGGCTAAGTAAATGAGTGGGTAGGTTAGTGGGTGGGTGGCTGAGTAAATGAATGGGTAGGTTAGTGGGTGGGTGGCTGAGTAAATGAGTGGGTAGGTTAGTGGGTGGGTGGCTGAGTAAATGAGTGGGTGAGTTAGTGGATGAGTGGCTGAGTAAATGAGTGGGTAGGTTAGTGGTTGGGTGGCTGAGTAAATTAGTAGGTGAGTTAGTGGGTGAGTGGCTGAGTAAGTGAGTGGGTGAGTTAGTGGGCGAGTGGCTGAGTAAATGAGTGGGTAAATGAGTGGGTGAGTTAGTGTGTGCGTGGCTGAGTAAATGAGTGGGTAGGTTAGTGGGTGGGTGGCTGAGTAAATTAGTGGGTGAGTTAGTGGGCGAGTGGCTGAGTAATTTAGTGGGTGAGTGGCTGAGTAAATGAGTGGGTAGGTTAGTGGGTGGGTGGCTGAGTAAATGAGTGGGTAGGTTAGTGGGTGGGTGGCTGAGTAAATTAGTGGGTGAGTTAGTGGGTGAGTGGCTGAGTAAATGAGTGGGTGAGTTAGTGTGTGCGTGGCTGAGTAAATGAGTGGGTGAGTTAGTGGGCGAGTGGCTGAGTAAATGAGTGGGTAAATGAGTGGGTGAGTTAGTGGGTGAGTGGCTGAGTAAATGAGTGGGTAGGTTAGTGGGTGGGTGGCTGAGTAAATGAGTGGGTAGGTTAGTGGGTGGGTGGCTGAGTAAATTAGTGGGTGAGTTAGTGGATGAGTGGCTGAGTAAATTAGTGGGTGAGTTAGTGGGCGAGTGGCTGAGTAATTTAGTGGGTGAGTTAGTGGGTGAGTTGTTGAGTAATTTAGTGGGTGAGTTAGTGGGTGAGTGGCTGAGTAAATGAGTGGGTAGGTTAGTGGGTGGCTGAGTAAATGAGTGGGTGAGTTAGTGGATGAGTGGCTGAGTAAATTAGTGGGTGAGTGGCTGAGTAAATGAGTGGGTGAGTTAGTGGGTGAGTGGCTGAGTAATTTAGTGGGTGAGTTAGTGGGTGAGTGGTTGAGTAAATGAGTGGGTAGGTTAGTGGGTGAGTGGCTGAGTAAATTAGTGGCTGAGTTAGTGGGTGAGTGGCTGAGTAAGTGAGTACGTGAGCGACTAGATTAGTGGGTAGGCGGGCGGGCGAGTGAGTGAGTGAATTGACCTGAGTGAGTCCTAGCCAGTGCTGAATCACACATCCATCACCCTCTGACCTACCGACCGACCGACAGCGGTCACTCTGAATTCTATAACTATGAACAAGTTGAGCATTCCGCGTGCGTGTGGGGAGTGGTGGTGTAGTGGTTAGCGCTGCGCTACACTGGAGACAGTGATTGTCTGAACCGGTCCTGGGCCTCCTTCCCCTAGGTCGACTTAGCCTCAAATGAGTACCTGGTGGAGCGGTGTGTAGTAGTACACACTGGGGATAGACAAATGCGGCCGGTGGTGGTGTTAGCTCCCTCGTGTGCTGTGCCGGCCTTCAAAGGTGCTCGCTTCAGCGGCTTGCCCCAACAGGGGTGAGGTTCTGGCAGCAGCGAGCGTGACCCGCCCACTCACCCACCCACTTTTCCCCTCACCCACCCATTCACCTTTACACCCATCCACCCACCCACTTTTCTCCTCACCCACCCATTCACCTTTCCACCCCAACTCATCCACTACATTCCCCCCCATCCACCACCCACCCCCCTTACCCCCCCCCCCAAAGTCACCCACCCCCACCCCACCTCGTCGAGGACTCCGTAGGGGGCGACCCCGCAGATGGTTCCGCACTCGTCGCGTGCTCCGTTATCGGCGTAGCGGCACCGCACCGTGTCCCCGTCGGCATCGTACACCGGGATGTTCCACACCGTGGTGCAGCCGGCCTTCAGCCTGGGGGGGGGAGGGGCAGGCAAGGGGGGGGGACGACGACGCATGATGAATGAATGAACAATGACACATCACAAGAGTGTACGCGGACTTACTCTACTTACGCACGAGTTAGTTTTCCAGAAGCACTGTTCGTAAGTCGATTTGTTCATAAGTCCAAACTTTACTCCCTG
The DNA here is from genome assembly GCF_015708825.2 of Lethenteron reissneri. Lineage (NCBI taxonomy): Eukaryota > Metazoa > Chordata > Hyperoartia > Petromyzontiformes > Petromyzontidae > Lethenteron > Lethenteron reissneri. The sequence goes on along the minus strand of NC_083844.1, from coordinate 8,420,469 downwards.
TGGGTTCCGAACGTGTTGTACGGCGTGTACGCTAAACACGGGGAATGGCATTGAAGGTTGGATAATCTGTAGATGTAGATGTCACTGGTTCTTCACGTTCTGCAGATGTAGATGCCACCACCGCCATCACACCTCCCCCCACACTTCCCCCAACCTCCCTCCACCTCCCCCCCACCTCCCCCACACCTCCCACCCACACCCCCCACACCTCCCCCCACCTCCAACCCACCTGCACCCCCACCTCCCCCCCACACCTCCCCCCCGCACCTCCCCCCCCGCACCTCCCCCCCCCCACATCTCCCCCCACCACCCCTCTACCTCCCCCTCCACCTCCAACCCACCTCCACCCACCCACACCCCTCACCCACACCCCTCACACCTCCCCACACCTCCCCCCCCCACCCACAGCACCTGATGAGCGGCTTGGAGGCGGTGGCGGGCGAGACGTTGGGGGCCCCCGTGTCGCTGCGCACGCCCGGGTTAAGCACCGTGATGATCGACCAGGACCCCTGGGACGACTCCACGAGGCCGCCCGCCCTCTGCACCAGCGCATTGACCCAGCAGCAGTCGTCAAAGCTGCGACGAGGAGGAGGAGGATGGGGAGGACGAGGGGGAGGATGACGGAGGATGAGGAGGATTTACACACACACACAACAACAACAACCGCCATTCGCCACTAAGTGGCGGTGACGTCACCACGACGCTTGTGCCAGGCTAGGTGCACCTTGAGGCTACGTGAAGTGTCGAACGCCCGCTGGTAGTAGGTCACGGGGCAGACCCAGGTGCCACGGGTCGACTGACTGAGACGACTGGCTGATGCACCACCTGTGCCCCCTACCGTGCCAACTTGCTGTGCTTTAGCCACCCGGCGCTCCGCTCGGTGTTGTGAGCATCGCTCCTCCGCCCTCCGTTGTTGTTGGAGGGTGACTGCCTCCAACTGCCCAGTAGTGTCTTTCACGAGCCTCCTCCACAGAGGCCGATCTTGACACCGCTGGTACCAATCATCGGCAAGTCCACTCAGCTCCACGTCCTCCTGTACCATATCACTCCATCTCTTCTCTAGCCCGTGCCGCGTCCATTTAGCCCCCTCGATCCGGCTGAACAAAAGCTGTTTAGGCATGCAGTGGCTGGGCATGCGGGCTACATGACCAAGCCAACGCAGCCTTGCCTACCGGAGGAGCTCACCGATGGGACTTTTCCTAGATCTTTCAAGGATTTGTGAGCTCCTCACACAATCCAGCCTGGTTAAACCCAGGATGGATCGTAGGCAGGCCAGCCGAAATGTTTCTAACCGGCGAAGATGCTCCATTATACAGACCAGGTAGCTTCCACACAGCGTTATACAAGATGAAAATATATTGCCGCTTGACTGATTCCGAGTGAGACCTCTGCTGTTAAACTGGAGCCGGTCATAAGCACACTGCCCAGGTATTGGAAACTCTCCACTCTCTCCACAACTGCCCCATCACCGATTGCGAGTTATGTGGGTGGAGTGTCCGATGGTACAAAATACCCAGGCAGGTGCTTAGTTTTGGTGGAGCTGATGGTAGTGGCACGCTCCAGTCTCAGCAGCAGCGTCTCCAACTCCTCCTCTGAATGAGCAGCTATTACCAAATCATCGGCATACATAACGTGGTTGACCAATAGGGAGCCATCCCTTGATCGCACCCGGGCATCGATCAGCCTCCCATTATATCTGTACCAAATGCAAATTTCCTCCGTACAGCTTTTGAAGGCTTCACAGACGAAGACGTCGACTTACGATACGACGGTGGGCTGAGAGGCTGGTACGACGAACTCGAAGCTGGAGGCGCCGATCATCCAGTTGGAGTCCTCGTTCTGCTCCGTGCACACGAAGGAGAGGGCGTACGAGCCCTGGCACCCCTCAAGGCAATGCCACGTGCTCGAGGACGTGATGAGCCTTCCGTTGTCGATGTCTGCGTCCGTGCATGTCCCTCCCTCGCTCGAGGTCCTGCGCCAGGCCAGCATGTAGTTGAAGCGCACCTGTGGTGGTGGTTGTGGTGGTTGTGTTGTGGTGGTGGTGTGGTGATGGTGTGGTGATGGTGGTGTGATGGTGTGGTGGTTGTGTTGGTGGTGGCGTGGTTGTGGTGGTGGGTGGTTGTGGTGGTGGTGGTTGTAGTTGTGTTGGTGGTGGCATGGTTGTGGTGGTGGCGTGGTTGTGGTGGTGGTGGTGTGGTGATGGTGGTGTGGTGGTAGTTGTGGTGGTGGTGGTAGTTGTGGTGGTGTGATTGTGGTGGTGGCGTGTTTGTGGTGGTGTGGTGGTTGTGGTGGTGGTAGCGTGGTTGTGGTGGTGGTGTGGTGTGGGGACAAGTAGTTCAGCAGTTATTGCCACGAATCCGGCCACTCGAGTTCGATTCCCGCTCACGGCCACCAACGCCACAATGACGACCGGTCCTGGGCTTCCTCCCCTAGGTCAACTCAGCCTCAAACGAGTTCCCGGTGCTGTGTGTGTAGTAAACATCGCCACCGGGGAGACAAAGGCGGCCGGGCGTGCCGGCCTTCATAAGCGCTCGCTAACAGCACTTGCCCCAACAGTCTGTTAAGGCTACACGTGGGGGTCTTTGTCTTTGTTTGGTGTGTGGTGGGAGAGGTGTGGAGGTGGTGAGAGGTCAGAATCAGAACCAGCGTTTTATACCGCTGGAGGAGGAATCCGAAGCGCCGTAAAGCTCTCTGCTCACAAATCAGCAAATACAACAGCAGACCATCCACCCCCCCATCCTCACCGAGGCAATTCAATTGGCCCACTGAGCTTTCTAAATTCGTCGTTCCCTAAGCGACTTGGTCCATCGCAAGTCAAAGCGACTCAACAAAGCGTGGCTTATCGCGTGCTGGGGGAGGGGGTGGGTACGTGGATAGGTGGGTAGGTGGGTAGGTGTCAGGTTGGTGGAGTTGGGTGGACGGTGAGAATTGAAATAGGGCGTCGTTAGGGAGTTAAAATGATAACATAATGATCAAAAATAGTGGCGTAACTACATTAACCAGGGCGTGCCCCGGTGGCTAGGCGATGTTTACTACCTCGCCTGATGTGCAGGAGGGCCTTGGTTTCGATCCCTACCCCTGACTATGCTTGCTGCTGTATATTTGGAGTCTGCGTCTCTCTCATTATCATCACAGTGGCTAAGAAATGTTAACTAACTCGCCTGGTGGGCAGGAGGCTCTTGGGTTCGATCCCTACCCCTGACGATACCTGCTGCTGTATATTTGGAGTCAGCGTCTCTCTCTCATCATCAGTATCACAGTGGCTAGATGTTAACTACCTCGCCTGGTGTGCAGGATGCTCTTGGGTTAGATCCCTACCCCTGACGATGCCTGCTGCTGTATATTTGGAGTCTGCGTCTCTCTCATCAGCATCACGATGACTAGGAGATGTTAACTACCTCGCCTGATATGCAGGAGGGTCGTGGGTTCGATCCCGACCCTGACAACGCCTGCTGTGTATTTGGAGTTTGTGTGTGTCTCTGTCTCTCGTGGTCACGTGGATTTTGTCTCTGGGTCCTCCGGGTTGTTTCCTCTCCACAGAATCAGAATTAAAAAGTCTAAGCCCCACAATCACTACACTATACATTACACTATACACTACACTATACACTACACTATACACTACTATACAATACACTAATATACACCACACTACTGTTCACAACACTATTCAGTACACTACTATGCACGACCCTATACACTATACTGCGATACACTACTATACACTACACTATACACTACACTATACACTACCATACAATACACTACACTATACACTACACTATACACTACACTATACACTACACTATACACTGCTATACAATACACTAATATACACCACACTACTGTTCACAACACTATTCAGTACACTACTATACACGACCCTATACACTACACTGCGATACACTACTATACACTACACTACTATACACTACACTACTATGCATGACACTACTATACACTACACTAAAATGGTAAATGTTGTAGTGGGTTTTGCTCTATCCAACAAATAAGTGGTGGAGTGCTGTACTAGTATACTGCACTCTACACTATAATATACACTACGCTATAGACTACACTATACACTACATTATACACTATACACTACAGACTGTTGGGGCAAGTGCTGTTAGCGAGTACCTATGAAGGCCTGCAATGCGGCACACGAGGGGGTGGGTGGCCAACACCACGCCCGACTGTCTTTATCTCTCCCCAGTGGCCATGTTTATGACACACCGCTACACCAGGTACTCATTTCGGGCTGAGTTGACCTAGGGGGGGGCTATGACAGGGAATCTAACTCGGGCGGCTCGGTTGTCGCAGCTCAGCAGCACCGCGCTACCCACTACAAAGACAAAGCCACAGATCCCCCACCAACCCCCACCTCCCGTATAGCCTCAACAGGCTTTTGGGGCAAGTGCTGTTTGCGAGAGGGACCAAACCACTACCGCTACACACAACAAGAAAAACAACGCCACTAAGTGGCTGGGACGTCACCACGGCGCCTGTGCCAGGCCATGTGCACCTTGAGGCAGCGAGAAGTGTCGAACGCCCGATGGCAGGAGGTCAAAGGGGCAGACCCAGGTGCCATGGACTGGCCGACTGAGGTGCCCTGGCCAATGTACCACCTGTGCCCCCTACTGTGCCAACTTGCTGTGTTTTAGCAACCCGGCGCTCTGCTCGTTGTTGTGAGCATCGCTCTTCTATGCTGTCATCGCTTTTCTGCCCTCGGTTGATGTTGCTGAAGAGCGACTGCCTCCAACTGCCCAGTAGCAGCGTCCTTCACGAACCTCCTCCACAGAGGCCGTTCTTGACACCACTGGTACCAATCATCGGCAAGTCCACTCAGCTCCACGTCCTCCTGTACCACATCACTCGTTCTCTTCTCTTGCCCGCGCCGCGCCCGTTTAGCCCCCTCTATCCGGCCGAACAAAAGCTGTTAAGGCATGCGGTGGCTGGGCATGCGAGCTACATGACCCAGCCAACGCGGCCTTGCCTGCCGGAGGAGCTCACCGATGGGACTTTGTCCAGATCATTCAAGGGTTTGTGAGCTCCTCACACAATCCAGCATGGTTAAATCCCAGGATGGATCGTAGGCAGGCCAGCCTAAATGTTTCTAGCCGGCAAAGATGTTCCATTAGGGTGGGTCTTTGTTTTGCGAGCATAGAAAAGGGAGGGCATGACCATGGCCGAGAAAACCCGAAGCTTCGTGCAGAGCGAGAGACAGGCAGCTTCCACACAGCGTTACGCAACCGATGAAAAGATAATGCCGCTCAATTGATTCGGGGTTAGACCTCTGCTGTCAAACCGGAGCCGGTCATAAGCACACTGCCCAGGTATGGTAAACTCTCCACTTTCTCCACAACTGCCCCATCACCAATTGGGAGTTGTGGGGTGGAGTTTCTGATGGCACAAAATACCCAGGCAGGTGCGTAGTTTTGGTGGGGCTGATGGCAAGGCCCCACCTCTTAGTGGCACGCTCCAGATTCAGCAGTAGCGCCTTCAACTCCTTCTCTGAGTGAGCAGCAATCACCAGATCATCAACAAACCTAACATGGTTAACCAATAGGGAGCCATCCATCCCTTGACTGCACCCGGGCATCAATCAGCTTCCCATGGTATCTGTACCAGATGAAAATTCCTCTGGTACAGCCATCGAAGGATTCACGAACTATGTGGTCGAAATATATGTTAAATAATGTGGAAGCCAGAGGACATCCCTGTTGCACTCCAAGGTGAACAGGGAATGGCTCCGACTCCCGGCCACGTAGTTTTACCCGGGTCTGCTCACCATCATGAAGGTCCTTAATGATTGTGAGCAGCGAATCATGGACTCCGAAAGCACAAAGAACAACCCAGAGCCCAGGCCTTTCTGATGGTATCATAGGCCTTGACCAGGTCAATAAAGCAGAGATGTAGGTTTTGTTGGAATTCCCTACGCCTCTGCTGTAGCAAACGACATGAAATATGGCATCTGTGCAGGACCGCCCTGGCCTGAAGCCACATTGGGGCTCCTCAAGCCTCTCCACAGCGTGCCTGGCAAGGCGATATTGAATAATCCTTTCCAGGACGTGTCCCGGGACAATGAGGAGGGAGATGCCCCTGTAGTTGTTACAGTATGTAAAACACACGCTTAGACACACACAACAACAATAACCGCCATTCGCCACTAAGTGGCGGTGACGTCACCACGGCGCTCGTGCCAGGCTAGGCGCACGTTGAGGCCACGTGAAGTGTCGGACGCCCGCAGGCAGGAGGTTATGGGGCAGACCTAGCAGGTGCCATGGGTCGACTGACTGAGATGAGTGGCCGATGCACCACCCGTGCCCCCTACTGTGCCTACTCGGCACTCACACGCACGGGCACAAAAAAGGCAAAGATTCCCCGTATAGGCTGAACAGATTTTAGAGCAAGTGCTGTTAGCGGGCACCTATGAAGGCGGGCACGGCATGCGAGGTGGTGGGTGGTTAACACCACGCCTGGCCGCCTTTGTCTGCCCAGTGGCGATGTTTACACACCGCACCAGGTACTCATTTGAGGCTGAGTCGACCTAGGGGAGGCCCAAGACTGGTTCAGATAATTCACTATGTAACACGATCGATTTTTGTTCCTGGGTAATAAGTGTTATTTCCGAATTGCTTATGCCTCAAATGTGCAGAAAGTGGCTATTATTATTCCCCACTAACTTTGCTTTTGTGACCAGGACTTTACGTGAAGGAATGGCACAAATTCGCCAGTTTTTTCATTGAAAATAGCTACATTTCAAAATATCACTGTCCTGGTCACAAAAGCAAAGTTTGCGGGGAATGATAGCCACTGTCTGCACTTTTGAGGCATACGTAATTAGGAAATAACACTTACTATCCAGAAAGAAAACAAATATATTTTAGTTTCACGGTATAATAATCACTGATGTTGGCCGTGAACGGGAATCGAACTCTCGTCGCCGGGTTTGAAGTGCAGCGTAGCACTCACCGCTGCCACGACCGCTCCACAATCTGCCAACTCGACACTTCACACGCGCACACAGACACACACTCACCTTGCCACCTTCCCCCTGGATCCAGGAGATGGTGCCACCTCTCAGGTGAGAGCCTTCCACCCCCAGGGCGGCCACCATCACCACCACCACGAGGGCACCCAACGCGAGCCTCATGATGACAGTGTGAGATCAAGTTTCGTGTGGGTAGCAGCAGCAGCAGGAGGAGGATCGAGAAGCGATTGGCGGTGCGGTTGTGGAGACCTCGCACCACAAGGACAAAGATTCCCTCGTGTTGCCTTTAGCGGACTGTCGGGGGTCAGCTGTAAAGGTCACCCACATACACGCAGAGACTTCACTCACACGCACTCAGAGGGAGAGATGGAGAGATAGAGAGATGGACTGTCTGCTGTGCCAGCCTTCTCACCACCCTCGATCTCTGGAGACGTAAGGGACTGGTGGACGCTTCTTATAGATGCCACTATCGCGGGGAGTCACACCCTTGGCCGTGACTTGGCACCTATTTGGCCTAGGGCTTTGGCAAGGTCGCTCACCCACAGACATTCATCCCCGGGGGGTTGAAGACGCGAACCCAAGTTTTCAGGGCGGGAGGTTCGTGGGTTCGATCCAGACCCTGACGTTTGCTGCTGTATAATTCGAGTTCTGCATCTCTCTCTCTCTCATCGTCATCACTGTGGCCTGGAGATGTTAACTACTTCGCCTGGTATACAGGAGGTCGTGGATCCTATCCCGAGCCTGACCATGCCGGCCGCTGCTGTATATTTGGAGTTTGCGTGTCTCTCTCTCATCATCATCACTATGACTAGGAGATGGTAACGACCTCGCCTGGTATACAGGAGATCGTGGGTCCGATCCCGACCCTGACCATGTCTGCTGCTGCTGTATATTTGGAGTTTGCGTGTCTCTCTCTCTCATCATCATCACGGTGGCTAGGAGATGGTAACGACCTCGCCTGGTATACAAGAGGTCGTGGGTTCGATCCCGACCCTGACGCCTGCCACTGCTATATATTTGGAGTTTGCTTTTGCTTCCCATGGTCGCTTGGATTCTTCTCCACATTTAGCAACACGCGTTTACAGTATTCTGCTGCTACTTTAAATTTCCACGTGATGGTGATATCAGCCACTTGGTCGATCTGCTATCATTTGTGGTGGGCCAGGGTCGCTTCTGAAAAAGGGGCTATTACGTAGCTCAGAGGTGCCTTGCCTGGTAACAATAAAACATAATTTATCTCTATGGGTCTCTGTGCATCTCTATGGGTCTCTGTGTATCTATATGGGTCTCTGTGTATCTCTATGGGTCTCTGTGTATCTCTATGGGTCTCTATGTATCTCTATGGGTCTCTGCGTATCTCTATGGGTCTCTGTGTATCTCTATGGGTATCTGTGTATCTCTATGGGTCTCTGTGTATCTCTATGGGTTTCTGTGTATCTGTATGGGTATCTATGTATCTCTGTGTATCTCTATGGGTCTCTGTGTATCTCTATGGGTCTCTGTGTATCTCTATGGGTCTCTATGTATCTCTATGGGTCTCTGTGTATCTCTATGGGTCTCTGTGTATCTCTATGGGTCTCTGTGTATCTCTATGGGTATCTGTGTATCTCTATGGGTCTCTGTGTATCTCTGTGGGTCTCTGTGTATCTCAGTGGGTGAGTTGCAATCACTTGTGACAGCCAGATCATGGCTTGAGAAAAAGAGCCATTACGTAACTCAGTGGGGGGGGGGGGGGGGGGGGCTTGATTACTAACAATATCTATAACAAATAAAATCAGTAGTTTTAAATATTGAGGGTCCTGGTGAGACGATAATGATTGTCGTGGCTAGATCCAGGAAACCTGTTCTCTCCATCGCCACTCACCTGGCAGTGACCTTGCCTGATAAAAAAAAATTGACGTTAAAGCGACGTTACATTATGTTCCGATCTTTTTTTACTTGGTTTTAAACGATTTCCCTTACCCCGTGAAAAAAAGAGACAATAGAGTCACCTTCTTCAAGCCACCAACAGTACCCCCACCCACTCACGCCACGCCAAAGGCAAATGTCCCCCGTGTAGCCTTAACACACCGCTGTGGAAAGTGTTGTTAGCAAAGTAGCACCTATGAAGGCCGGCATGGCAAGCGAGGGGCTGTGGGTGGCCGGCACCACGCCCGGCCGCCTTTGTCTTCCCGAGTGACAGCGTTTACACACCGGGTACTCATTTGCGGCCGAATCAAAGGCCCAGAACCGGTTCAGATAATCGTCACTGGGTGGTGTTGGCGACCACCACTACCCCCCACCACCACCCCCCACCACCACCACCCCCCACCACCACCCCCCCACCACCCCCAACACCGCCCCCCACCACCACTCCGCCCGCGCCTAGCCCCGTGGCCATTCCGGAACGATGCCTTTGTTGTTTTATTGTTTTCTGAGTGCCACGTCAAATACTGCAGGCGGGACATAAATAATGAAAATATGACTACTAATACTATTACATGAGCATAACAACGCCGTCACCTGACAAGATGGAAATGATAAAACATGCGGCCGCAGGGCATGGGACGACGTGTGTTGAGTGGGCGGGTAGGTGAGTGAGCGGGCAGATAGGTCGATAGAAACCCATAGACTCGGAGAGCCATGGACTAAATGCGCCATAGACTCAGAAACCCATAGACTCAGAGACCCATAGACTCAGAGACCCATAGATTCAGAGGCACGTAGACCCATAGACCCGTATACAGACCCACAGACTAATCAGACAGAGACCCACAGACTCATCACACAGAAAGCCACACACTCATCATACAGACACCCACAGACTCATCAGACAGAGACCCACAGACTCATCACACAAGGACCCACAGACTCATCACACAGAGACTCGTCACGCAGAGACCTACAGACTCATCACACAGAGACCCACAGACTCATCACACAGAGACCCACAGACTCATCACACAGAGACCCACAGACTCATCGCACAGAGACCTACAGACTCATCAAACAGAGACCCACAGACTCACCACACAGAGACCCACAGACTCATCACACAGAGACCCACAGACTCATCACACAGAGACCCACAGAATCACCACATAGAGACCCACCGACTCATCACAGAGACCCACAGACTCACCATACAGAGACCCACAGACTCATCACACATAGACCCACAGACTCATCACACAGACACCCACAGGCTCATCACACAGAGACCCACAGACTCATCACACAGAGACCCAAAGACTCATCACACAGAGACCCACAGACTCATCACATAGAGAGACATCGACTCAATTGTAAAATATGTTGTGAGTTTGCTTTCCAACACAACACGACCGGTTAGGGCTAAAGTCGCAACTAATTGGGGAAGTTTTGTTCACAACGTGACCAACCGAAACCGATTCGCTGTGTCGGGTGGTGGTCGGTTTACGACACAGTTACATTTATGTGATCTCCAACCCCAACGCAAACTTCATCACAGTCGCGAAAGCTGGATTAAGAATCCTTGTTGTGTGTAGTATGGGGCCGTCCATATTTGATGTCACGCGATTTTGGACAATTTTTGACCACCCCCCCCCTCCCTCGTTACATGGCGTCACAAAAGTCAGACCCCCCCTCAAAAATGACTTCACAAAGCTCTGTCCCCCCCCCCCCCCAAAATAAAAGAATGCTTCAAATCGCTTTTAACTATTGTCATTGTAGTGCGTATCTATTGTGGCGCTGCACTCTGATGTTGTAGGAGAAAACATTTATTAAAAAGTCTGTTTAATTAGGTAGAACGTGTTGCCTATATTAATTTAAAGTTGCGCATTTTGATGTGACGTCAGATTTCTCAACCCCCCCCCTCGTCACACATTGTCACAAATGTCTGACCGCCTCCCCCCTAGGTGCGTGACGTCATTTATGGACGGCCCCTATGTTGTCCTTCCACCGCACCTCCGATTAACGTGGTTGGCTACGTACGGTGCCAAAAAAGTTCAAAGTACAGACTGTTAAACACTGCACTATATGCTACACTTCTATACACTGCACTACTATGCACTATTATACACTGCACTACTATACAATACACTACTGTACACTACTATACACTACACGACTATACACTACACTACTATAATCTGCACTACTATACAGTATTATACACGACACTACTATACACTACACTACTACAATACACTGCTGTACACCACTATATACTACACTACTATACACTACACTACTATACATTACACTATACACTACACTACTATATACTACACTATACACTACACTACTATACACTGCACTACTATACACTACACTATACACGACACTACTATACACTACACTACTACAATACACTGCTGTACACTACTATAAACTACACTACAATACACTACACTATAAACTACACTACAATACACTACACTATACACTTCACTACTATACACTACACACTACACTACTATACTACATTGAACTGCTTGTTGTTGTGTTTAGTTTGTTGTCTTTTGGAGCCTTTCTTTGCCAGTATCAAAAGTATGACCAGCAGTGTTTGCCCTTATCTATAGGGGCAGCAGTTTGCAGCTTCGTGAATGTCAAAGGAGGACCTTCCAGCCACACAAAGTGCCGCATGACGTCGTCGACGACGACAGCGATGATGATGATGAAATGGGCAATTATGGTCAGCGATGTAATAACGAGACTCGCTCAGACTGACAAATTGGCTCTCATGAGGCCTAATTACGCACGTAAAACGGAGCCTATTTTTGGCGAGCAAAGAGGTCAAAGTGTTGTTCTACTTTGACAATCACCCCCCAGGGCTGGTTAAGAATTATATTGGTGGTTTGCTAATGGAGGCCCAGCACGGTGGGATGGAGCACGGGGTCGAGCATTGGCTGGATATGCTATGGGGTTGAGCATGGGATTGAGCCTTTTAATCGAGCATGCATTTGGGAACAAGGTCAAGCATGGTCTTGATGTGTTATGGGTTTGAGCATAGGATCGAACGTGAGATTGAGCATGGGATTGAGCATGGAATCGAGCATGCGTTCGAGCCTTTTGGTCGAGCATGCATTTGGGAAGAACGTCAGACATGGTGTTGAGATGTTATGGGTTTGAGTATGGGATCGAACATAGGATCGAGCATTGGATCGAGCATGGGATCGAGCATGAGTTTGAGCACGGGATTGAGCATGGGATCGAGCCTGGGATAATTCAATAGGCCAACAGTGCCTACTGTAGCTTATTGGATAATACAGCCTTGCAACAGCAAGAGCATCTGGATCTAGACAGTGGCCTCCAGTTCCATGCGGACATACGTCGTCTGTTTAACACGTAGGCTTTCGCGACCAATGTTATTCATAATCAACGTTTTTGGGTTTAGATCGCGTTTATTTATAAATGTGTCGTAACCCTCCACCACCCGACACGGCCAATCAGTAAAAAAGTGTCACGTTGACAAAGACAAATAGTTCACTGCTTTAGCCCACCGGTGTGTTGAAGCCACAACATTTACAATTTGAGTACGACGTTTCGCTGGTAATTGCAACCAGCATCATCGGGCAATTCGCCAGAATTCTGGCGAATTGCCCGATGATGCTGGTTGCAGAATTCTGGCGAATTGCCCGATGATGCTGGTTGCAATTACCAGCGAAACGTCGTACTCAAATTGTAAATGTTGTGGCTTCAACACACCGGTGGGCTAAAGCAGTGAACTATTTGTCTTTGTCAACGTGACACTTTTTTACTGATTGGCCGTGTCGGGTGGTGGAGGGTTACGACACATTTATAAATAAACGCGATCTAAACCCAAAAACGTTGATTATGAATACGTCGTCTGGTCTGTAATAAATGCATTGTGTTGGGTTTGTATGTATGTATGTATGTTTAACTTCTTTCGCACCGTACATAACCAACCGTGCTAATCGGAGGTGCGGGGGGAAGGACAACAAACTAAACACACAAAAAAAGTTATAAAGAAACGAGTTTGTCAATGTGGATGATTTTAACAGTGCACAGCTTGAGTGGCTTCCTAATATCGGAAGAGAAGAGCGTTCCAGACGGCCGCAGAAGCAGCACAACTGAAAGCGCCGCACGAAGACGATGCAGTGACCGCCATCTTTGTTCGACGGCTAGCTATAATTGTAGTGTGTAGTAGTGTATTGTGTATAGTAGTGTATCGTCGTGTGTAATGTATTGTAGTGTATCGTGTAGTGTATATTAGTGTATCGTGTAGTAGTGTCGAGTGGAGTGTTTTTAGTCGTGTGTAGTGTATAGTGTAGTGCATAATTTAGTGCATAGTAGAGTATACTGTTGTGTATAGAAGTGTATGGTGTAATAGTGTGGAGTGTAGTGTTTTAGTCGTGTGTAGTGTATATACTCGTGTGTAGTGTAGTGTATCGCGTAGTGTATAGTGTAGTGTATAGCATCTTTGTTGGACGGCTTAGCCAGAAGCCGCCACTGCTGCTGCGCGGATGATGACCGGAGTGTCGCATGATGATGGTTTATAGCTCCTTGACGAGGTCAGCAGCGAGGTACCGTGGTTCATTCAAAGGTCGACGGTGGAGGAAGGGAGCCAAGGGAGGAAGGAAGGGCGAACCTTCAGATGATTTTGGCATCGCGGCACTGGAGTTGATGCACGTGTTAGATGTCCGCGCTGATAGCTGACTTTGCGTATTCCACGAGCCGTCATCATCATCAATCACCCGCAAACAAGTCAAGGGGTGTGGACCCACATCACACACACACAAACACGCCACACATTACACCATACACATCACGCAGACAAAATACAATATGGATTTGAAGCTTTCGTGACTGCAGGAATCTCTTTGGTTCTTTCGGTAGTCACGTAGGTTGAAAAAATAATAGATCACGACGTTTCAATCACACCTGATGACGGTCGCTTGTGTTGCGATCGAAACGTCGTGATCTATTATTTTTTCTACCTACGTGACTTTACCGAGATAACTAAAGAGTATCAAATACAATGACAAAGATCCCATCCCCGTTAGCGAGTAGCAGCAGTGCCTCCTCCACAGAGGCCGATCTTGACACCGTTGGTACCAGTCATCGGGAAGTCCACTCAGCTCCACATCCTCCTGTACCACATCACTCCATCTCTTCTCTAGCCCGTGCCGTGCCTGTTTAGCCCCCTCTATCCGGCCAAACCAAGGCCGTAGCCATGGAGTCAACATTGGGGGGTGACCATATTTTTCAGGGGGTCTGGGGGTCCCCCCCCCCCCCCAGAATTTTTTTTTTTATTTTAAAACTCATTTTCTGCCATTTTTTGCCATTTCCTGCCTAAAATATAAAACAATTCACTAACACATGGGATGGACTTTTAATTTTTTACAATAATGTCTAATATTGTATTGTATTACATTGCTCAGTTTTTTTCTTTTTTACCTTTTCTTGTTTCATTGTATGTAATGGATTCATAAAGTACAACCATAACCACAATTATATAAACGTAGATCTATTTATAGCAATATATGGGGAGGGGGGGACATTTTGAGCATATTTGAATATTGGGGGGGAGGGGATGTGTCCCCCTCAATATATATTATAATTACGGCCTTGGGCCAAACATAAGCTGCTTGGGCATACGGTGTCTTGGTATGCGGGCTACATGACTCAGCCAACGCTGCCTTGCCTGCCGGACGAGCTCACCGATGGGACTGTGCACAAATATTTCAAGGATTTGGGAGCTCATTATACAATCAAGCCTGCAGGTTAAAGTATGATGGATCGTAGGCAGGCCACTCTGAACGTTTCGAACTGGCAAAGGTGTTACATTTGAGGGGGCCCGCGTTTTGCAGACACACAGAGATACACACACAGACACATACACAGACACACACAGACACACACAACAACAACCGCCATTCGCCACTAAGTGGCGGTGACGTCACCACGACGCTTGTGCCACACACAGACACACATACAGACACACAGAGACACACACACATACACGCAGATACACACATACACACACACACGCAGACACACACATACAGAGACACACATACACACGCAGATACACACATACAGAGACACACACAGAGACACACACACGCAGATACACACATACACAGACACACACACACGCAGATACACACATACAGAGACACACAGACACACAGGCAAACACACTCGGAGTCCCGCACAAACACTTCTTTTCAAGCCATAGGCGACAGGATTCTGGGGAATGTGTGGCGTCATAGCAGAGTGAACTCACGTGTAATTAAATCGCCCACACACAATATGGAAATTCCTCCGGTACAGCTATTGAAGGCTTCACGAACTACGTGGTCGAAATAGATGTTATATAATGAGGGAGCCAGACGACATCCCTGTCGCACCCCAAGGTGTACAGGGAATGGCTCTGACTCCCAGCCACGTAGTTTTACCCGGGTCTGCTCACCATCTTGAAGGTCCTTAATGATTGTGAGCAGCGAGTCATGGACTCCGAAAGCATGAAGAACAACCCAGAGCCCAGGCCTACTGATGGTATCATAGGCCTTGACCAGGTCAATAAAGCAGAGATTTAGGTCTTGTTGGAATTCCCTACACCTCTGCTGTAGCAGATAGACAGAAAATATGGCATCTGTGCAGGACCGCCCTTTCCTGAAACCGCATTGGGGCTCCGCAAGCCTCTCCTCAGCGTGCCTAGCAAGGTGATGTTGAATAATTAATCCTTGCCAGGACCTTTCCCGGCACACTGAGAAGTGAGATGCCCCTGTAGTTGTTCCAGTCTGCACCAGGTACACATTTGAGGCTGAGTCGACCTAGGCGAGGCCCGGGACCGGTTCAGATCGTCACCGCGTTGGCCGTGAGCGAGAATCGAACCCGGGTCGCCAGGTTCGTCGCGCAGCGATTAGCTGCGCCACTGCTCCCCCGATGTACACACACACAATAAATCATTACGCATGGCATGCATTTCAATGCAGTCGCCCAATTAATGACTTATTAATTCCTGGAACGCAGCAAGGTACGGCACGCGAAGCGTCTTGAATATACCGCCTATCTATGCGCAAAGACAAAGATCCCCCCCATAGCCTTGCCAGACTGTAGGGGCAAGTGCTGTTAGCGAGCGCCTATGAAGGCCAGCACGGCGCACGAGTGGGTGGGTGGCCAGCACCACGCCCGGCCGCCTTTGTCTCTCCCCAGTGACGTTTACACACCGCACAAGGTACTCATTTGAGGCTGAGTCGACCTAAGCGAGGCCTGGGACCGGTTCAAATAATCGTCACCGGTGTTGACCGTGAGCGGGAATCGAACCAGGGTCGCCAGGTTCGTAGCGCAGTGTAGCGCTAACCGCTACACCACCAGCTGGCAGCGGACGAGCGGCGAGCGCTGTCGAGCACCTTCAAAGACAAGCGTCGTGCCGACTCAGCTCATCCAGCAGGGGAAAGAGCCTGACCAGCCACCCGTGAGGAAAAGGAGAGCGCCGACGAGAGCGCCGTGGGTTCGACCCACACACACCGACCAGCACCAGCTGGGAACCAAGACAAGAGTGAAGAACGACGACCAGCGGACGAGCTGCGGGCGCTATCTGACGACGGAATCATCGCGCACCGCCGACGGCGAGCGTCGTGCCGACTCTCTTCATCCAGCAGTGGACAAGCACCTGCAGCTGCTGCCGAGCGAGAGACAGAGCGAGGAAGCTGTTTGTATGCCCCTCCCCCACACTCACAATGCATCTGCCTGACGTCTGCTTAATCCAAAGAGTTGAACAAGGAGACAAAACCACCAACACACACATAAAGCACATATCACATTTCGTTAATTACATAATCTTACCAATGAATTCATTGAGGTCTACTTTTGCCTTCGGGACATGTTTCTTTATTGCCTTTGTATGAATATCATCACATTCAATTTTAAGGACTTTTTATTATCGCGGTATATGCTCGCGTTACGCTGAGGAATTAACCGATTCTTCTGTTACCCAGTTTAACAAACATAATCTTTGAGGGTTAAATGTACGGATCAATGAGGAGAACATCTCCAGGAGTACTGCGTTGACAATTACAAGCATAAGAGTTCGCATATTAGAGTGTTATGTTTTTGGTTAGAAATTAAAATTGCTTAACACAGAAGTTTCTGAGTGGTGCCTTCCTAAGTTCATGCATAGTAATCTTAATTATGAGAACTGTATCCTGCGGTGAGATTTGAATTTGGAGACCTGACATAAAAACACTAAGAATTACTCAGTAAATGTTAAAGCGAGAATAATTGTATGATCCTGATTGATAATAGAACCCTAGACAACGAAGCCGAGCTTGATCAGCATACTTACATCACACTTGCATAACTTCATACAATTCATCATATTATCCCGATTGATAATACAACCCTAAACAATGAAGCCGAGCCTAATCATCATAACTGCAAACATTAGCATAATCGCATATATGTGAATAACATTACACAAGTACACCTTCTTAATTTGCATAAATGATGTGCATAACTACATAGATTAGCATAAATTATGTTAATTTAGTGTTTTTCCATTTCCATTTAAACTTTATTATTTTTTCAATTATTAAGACCCGACATATACAACACTCTGACGGTTGTTATTGAGCTGATCTGTCCCATGCCTTCCAATCACTCCAGACCAGGTGCCAGCCAGCATCATGACCAACTCGGACATTGAAGTCACCCAACAAGATGACTCTATCCTGAGGGGCCACTTTAGCCAGCACCTGTGACAGGAGGTCATAGAAGGCATTTGACATATCGGCCTTGCCTGCATCCCTCCACGGATGTTCGTCTTCGGTGGGGGCATAAGTAACCACGACCACCACTCCTCGCCTCCGGTTGATGGGAAGGCGAGCCCAAAGTAGCCTGGGGCTTACAGTTTCCAACACCTCACCACCACGCTCCCATGCCCCCTTAATTTTTTTGTTCAAAAGAGCCACTCCCAGTCTCCTGCCCCGAGTAGAGGACTGCCCACCCCTCCTGGTGGCAGGAGCCAGAGCCGGTCCACTGGACCTCCTGGATGCCACATAGATCCAGGCAATACCGGTCCAACTCCCGACAGAGGAGTGGGAGCCTCTCTTCCGCAGTGAGCGTTCGAAAATTCCACGTGGCCATCCGGAGTGGCTTTTCGTTGTTTCTGGAGGAGCCCCGAGGGTAAAGATTCAATCTCCTGGCTCTGCCAAATGGGGGTTGGCCAGGAGACGTCATAGACGCCTGTCCCCCCGGGGCCTCCGGCACAAGCTTATTAGTTAGATATTTCAGTCGTGGTTTAATGGTAATTTATTGAAGGTGGAGGGGTTACCAGCCCCTCGCACCCATCCAGAGCCCCCGTTTAGCCGCTGTGGTGGTCACAGATACCATGAGGGGAAAGGCCAATCAGAATTGGCCCTCCACCCACGACACTGTCTACGACAGCATTGCCCGTCCGGCACCACGAGGAGGTAGGGGGATGTTTTGCACAGACACACGTACACACACACACACAATCAATCACTACGCATGGCATGCATTTCAATGCAGTCGTCCAATTAATGATTTATTAATTCCTGGATCGCAGCAATGCACGTCACGATAAGCATTTTAAAATACACCGCCGAAATATGCGCAAAGACAAAGATCCCCAGTAGAGCCTTACCAGACTGTCGGGGCAAGTGCTGTTAGCGAGTGCCTATGAAGACTAGAACGGCGCGCAAGGGGGTGGGTGGACAGCTCCACGTCCGGCCGCCTTTGTCTCTCCCCAGTGACGACGTTTACACACCGCACCAGGTACTCATTTGAGGCTGAGTCGACCTAGGCGAGGCCCGGGACCAGTTCAGATAATCGTCACTGGTGCTGGCCGTGAGCGGGAATCGAACCCGGGTAGCCAGGTTCGTAGTGCAGCGCAAACCCCTGCACCACCGCACCCCCGACGTACACACACACACGTACACACACGTACACACTCACACACACACGTACACACACAAACACGTGCACACAACAACCGCCATTCGCCACTAAGTGGCGGTGACGTCACCACGAAGCTTGTGCCAGGCCAAGTGCACCTTGAGGCCACGTGAAGATATAATGGGACCACCGCACCCCCGACGTACACACACACACACACGTACACACACGTACACACTCACACACACACGTACACACACACACACGTGCACACAACAACCGCCATTCGCCACTAAGTGGCGGTGACGTCACCACGACGCTTGTGCCAGGCCAAGTGCACCTTGAGGCCACGTGAAGTGTCGAACGCCCGCTGGCAGGAGGTCACGGGGCAGATCCAGCAGGTGCCACGGGTCGACTGACCGAGATGACTGGCTGATGCACCACCTGTGCCCCCTACTGTACCAACTTGCTGTGCTTTAGCCACCCGGCGCTCCGCTCGTTGTTGTGAGCGTCGCTCCTCCGCCCTCCGTTGTTGTTGGAGGGCGACTGCCTCCAATTACCCAGTAGCGTCCTTCACGAGCCTCCTCCACAGAGGTCGATCTTGACACCGCTGGTACCAGTCATCTGCAATTCCACTCAGCTCCACGTCCTCCTGTACCACATCACTCCATTTCTTCTCTAGCCCGTGCCGCACCCGTTTAGCCCCCTCGAACCGGCCGAACAAAAGCTGTTTAAGCATGCAGTGGCTGGGCATGCGGGCTACATGACCCAACCAACGCAGCCTTGCCTGCCGGAGGAGCTCACCGATGGGACTTTGTCCACATCTTTCAAGGATTTGTGAGCTCCTCACACAATCCAGCCTGGTTAAACCTAGGATGGATCGTAGGCAGGCCAGCCTAAATGTTTCTATCCGGCGAAGATGTTCCATTACGGGGGTCCACGTTTCGCAAGCATAGAGAAGGCAGGGATTGACCGTGGCTGAAAAGACCTGAGGCTTCCTGTGGAGTGATAGACCAGGTAGCTTCCACACAGCATTACGCAAACAATGAAAAGATAATGCCACTCGACTGATTCGGAGTGAGACCTCTGCTGCTAAACCGGAGCCGGTCATGAGCACACTGCCAAGGTATGGGAAACTCTCCACTCTTTCCACAACTGCCCTATCACCAATTGGGAGTTGTGGGGGTGGAGTGTCCGATGGTACAAAATACCCAGGCAGGTGTTTAGTTTATGTGGGGCTGATGGTAAGGCCCCACCTCTTGGTGGCAAGTTCCAGGTTCAGCAGCACCTCCAACTCCTCCTCTGAGTGAGCAGGAATTACCAAATCATCGGCATACATAACGTGGTTGAGCAATAGGGAGACATCCCTTGACCGCACCCGAGCATCGATCAGCCTCCCATTATATCGGTACCAATGGAAATTCCTCCGGTACAGCTATTGAAGGCTTCACGAACTACGTGGTCAAAATAAATGTTAAATAATGTGGGAGCCAGAGGACATCTCTGTCACACCCCAAGGTGTACAGGGAATGGCTCTGACTCCTGGTCATATAGTTTTACCCGGGCCCGCTCACCATCATGCAGGTCCTTAATGAGCATGAGCAGAGGGTCCGGGACTCCGAAAACACGAAGAACAACCCATAGCCCAGGCCTACAAATGGTATCATAGGCCTTGACCAGGTCAATAAAGCAGAGATGTAGGTCTTGTTGGAATTCCCTACACCTCTGCTGTAGCAGATGGACAGAAAATATGGCATCTGTTGAAACCGCATTGGGGCTCCGCAAGCCTCTCCTCATCGTGCCTAGCAAGGCGATGTTGAATAATCCTTGCCAGGACCTTTCCCGGCACACTGAGGAGTGAGATGCCTCTGTAGTAGTTACAGTCTGTGCGGTCCCGCTTCTTAAAGAGGGGGACCAGCAAGGCATCCTTCCAATCCTGCGGTACCCGTCCAGTGGCCCAGACTGTGGTTATAATGTCAGTCTACGCACATACGCCACCCTCCCTTAACATTTTGCTTGGGAGATCATCTCTGCCGGGTGCCTTTCCTGGTCTCAGACTCTGGATCGCCTTCAGTACTTCCTCAACAGATGGCACCTCAGCCAGCCACTCACAGGGGGTAACTTCCTCCTCCAATATTTGAGGCACCGCAGCCTCAGCAGGGTCATCCCCACTTTGTCCCATGAATGTTTTACAGCCTGAGGGATTTGCCCTCCCCCAGGTGATGGTGGTGGTAGGGGGGTGGTGGTAGTGGTGGGTGCGGTGGTGGTGGTGGGTGGTTGGGGTGGTGGTGGGTGGATGGGGTGGTAGTGGTGGTAGTGGTGGGTGGGGTGGTGGGTGGGTGGTAGTGGTTGGTGGGGTGGTGGGGTTGGGTGGGGTGGTGGTGGGGCTGGGTGGGTGGGGGAGGAGGCGCACAGCAGTGTTGCAATGTCGATTGAAATGCGCTCCAAGCGACCTTTCGTCGTGGGTGGGGGGTGATGCTGAAGCCACTGGCAGGCGATGCCCATCCCCAAAAACCGAGCCCACACCATTGGTCGCTGTCTTCACGAAACCCTGGCTGGTGGTGGGGGGGCACACGTGGGCGCCATGGTGGCTGGGGGATGTTAACTACCTCGCCTGGTACGCAGGAGGTCGCAGGTTCGACATGGAACCATACGCCTGCTGCTGTATACAGTATTTGGAGTGTCAACTCTCACCCTGTGGTGGTCACTGCATGGAATTTTTAGTCCTCCTCCGAATGTTTCCCTCCATCGACGTCGCAGTGGCGTTTATACCAATTTTGGCCGCTGCTATGAACCTCCCACGTGATGATGAGAGCGAAGGAGCCACCCGCCTTGCTGAGCTCTCGCCCGTGATGGGCCAGGTGGCTTCGCGAATAAGTAATATAAAAAAAAAACTTTTTTAAAAACACGCTTTTATGAAATGTACCGTACTAGTAATGGAAGAACTCCACGACTCCAGGAAGTGGCCCCGGCGCTTGCCATAACGTAAGGGACCGTGGCCAATAACAGCCAACGTCAGTTGAGCGTGGACAATTAGACCCAAGCCGAAACATACCATATAAAAAGAATGTTTAAAAATATACATTTTGTATGTTTCATGATAGAAAATAGTATTGTCATCAGTATGACATAAGTATACCAAGTTTGCAGTCGATTCCACATTGGGAAGTGGGTTAAAATTGAGTAACAAGATTTGAGGCTACGACAACAACAGAGTGAGTTAATCAAAAGCGTGTAAAAAGAAAAATGAGCTAACGCGGCAGCCGAATAGTGGGGCCTTAGACTTGGTGAAATAAGAAAACACGTCCATGATAGGGGGTTATTTTTTTTGGGGTCAGATCGTGTAAATGTGTAGGGGTGATTGTCACTCACCATTCAACAGTCTGCAGTTCCACTTACCGTTGTAATGATTGCAGTATCACTGCTGTGTACACACGCACACGTGTGACGTCATTATGGCGGGAACGTCACTACCACGTGGGTCTACACACACACACACATGACGTCATCCCGGCTGGAGGCGGGAATGACGTCAGGGCCGGTTCTCGCTAGAGTAGGTCGGTGGTCACCAACCTATGTGTAATGCACAGTGTTATAATACAGTACTTACTCTTCTTGGTTCTTTCGGTAAAGTCACGTAGAAGGGAAGTAATAAAATAATAAAAATAAAACATAATAAAATCAAATAAATGTTTTATTTTTATTATTTTATTACTTCCCTTCTACGTGACTTTACCGAAAGAACCAAGAAGATGAATCCCTGCAGTCACGAAATCTTTAAATCGAAATTTAACAGTACTTACTGTTCTAATAAATTAGTGTTGCCTCCCAAGAAGACGTGGACGGGGGAAATTAATCTTCAGGGCAGCCCCGTGGTCTGCAGTCCCGGTCAAGGAGGGAGATGGCGCTGCAGGCGGGGCAGCAGGACTCATAACACATTGCTGCTTCGCTGCCATCGAGAGAGAGAGGACGCCGCCGCTGCTGTGGGTGCCGGGGTGGCACCCACAGCAAAATGGCGGCCACGCGCGCAAAATGGCGGCCGCGCGTGCAAAATATGCGCGCGCGGCCGCCATTTTGTCGGCCGGTAGGGACGCGGTTCCCGGCATTTTCAACACCCGCGGAGGGAGATTTTCGGCAGTCTTGGTGGCATCCTGTCGCAAGAGGATGCCGTGCTCACCATCCAAGATTCTTCAAGTTCCACCCTGCCATCCTCACAGCCTCTAAGGCGAGTCGTGACACAATGCACCCGGCCCTTAAAACACACCTCACCCATCTTAAGCACGCCGGGTTGCTTTTGCGTGTTGTTTTTTTTTGCTTGCTGGGCTGTGGTACGTGTTTTTCTGGCTGTGTGAGTGTAGAATGAACGCGGCGTCTGTGTTCGTGTGTTGCTGTAGAATTTTTTTTGTGTGTGTATGGTTACGGGCTTACGGCATCGGGATCGTTATCTTGATGGGGCAGTTAATGATTAATTCGGTTGTGTTGAGTGTCCCGAGGCCCTTTAATGTCCCGTGGGTTGCCGTGTTATTGGCTCGCAGTGTGACATCGGTTTATGTTGTTGTTCAGATCTAGATTTTTTCCTTGTTGTGATTGCGATGTGCCACATTTGTTAACGATGTGTTGATTGTATGGGGCTTTTCTCGCGATCGGATGTGTGGACTGTCCGTACTGCATATACTGTCTCTCTGCACGGATACGGGTTGTGAGGTGCATTGTGACGATGACATATGGTGCCAGTGATTTGGATTGTGCTGCTGGCTGTGGCTTATCTGGGGCAAATATCCTGCACAGAAGCCCCTGTTGTGGTTTCATGTTGACACGAGTGTGGTCCCTTCATGCTATGGCTGACGGTTTGACCTGACGGCCCGGAGTCAGAGACACTCCGTGGCGTGTCTAGCCTAGTGGGCTGTGCGCTCACATGGCTCGGGGAGTTGTGGTCCCGTCATGCTGTGGCTGGCGGCTTGACCTGACGGCCCGGAGACCAAGACACTCCGAGGCGCGTCTGAAACAGTGAGACAGAGACTCGGGGAGCTTATGGTGAGTTGCTTTTGAGTTGGGTGCTGAAATCCCGTGGTTGATGTCATAAGGGATTTTTGGTTGGCAGGACCGGTGTGATTCGAACTCCCCGGTGGGTTCCTGTCTGTTGTTGCTCTCTCCGCTCGATTGCGTGCAGCCAGAGGCTGCATTGCGAGTAGGAGCGTGTGAGCAAGATGTCTTCTCAGCTCGGTTGAGACAGCTGGTTGCTGCAACGAGAGAGTCTTGGAGAGATACTGCTTAAAATTTCCCCCGCTACGGCCTTATACGTGCGGCAAACTGCGGCGACGCGCAGAGACGTCGGAGGGTGTAAACATGGGACATGGATTGTCTGTTGTGATTCCCAAAGGAGTATACTGGGATACAAGTGCGGGGAGAACCGCGGAGATATGCGTGTGCGTGGGGATTGCCTTCGAGCATTCGCCCGCCATTTTGGGAGCGCGCGGGAAGCCGTGGGGATGCGGGTCGCGCATGCGGCCGCCATTTTGTACGTACACAGGTGGCCTCGGAGATGTGGGGGTTGCACGTGTGAACCATTTCTGGGCAAGAGCAGGCATTTTTTTTTCTGCGCCACGTCGATTTCACATATTTTCACAAAAAATGTAGATACTGGGGCAACCCTGAAGTGAGACTTCTTTGTCCAGTACATGTGTAGTGGGTTCCAATCAGACGGAGACGACGTAGTCGGAGGCACACTTATTTATTTAACACCCGGGCAATAATACAATACTGGAAGGGGTAGCGGCCCTTCGTCACTAGTATGGCACTAGTGTGTAGTGTAGTGTGTAGCGTATAGTGTCGTGTATAGTGTAGTGTATAGCAGTGCATAGTGTAGTATATAGTCTCATGCATAGTGTAGTGCAGGGGTCGGCAACCTACGGCTCCGGAGCCGCATGCGGCTCTTTACGGGCTGCTTCTTGACGATATGTACGTATGTACAGTATGTACTCAGATGCATTGCGGCTCTTGAAATACTGAATTTTGTACCGAATTGGAAAGAAATGGCTCTTCTTGTTATTTTGGTTGCCGACCCCTGGTGTAGTGTATAGTAGTGTGTAGTGTATAGTGTGTAGTTTATAGCAGTGTAGTGTATAGTCGTGTATATTGTAGTGTATAGTGTCGTTCATAGTGTAGTGCATAGTGTAGTGTATAGTGAATAGTAGTGCATAGTGGTTTAGCCATATTTCTTTGTTGTAGTACAGAGTTAGACTAATAGCTTTAATATGAATTGTCTTATGGTTGTTATTGTTTGACTTGCATCCCACTGGGATCTTTGCACACAGCGTTGATATACGGTGCTTTTTCTGGAAGACTTTGCTGTTTTTTCCTGAAATGTTCAAGAGCTGCATAGCTCACAGGGTTATACCTAATAAATGATAGTGAAATGAAACTGAATTAAATGGCTCTTTATTAAACAACTCTGGGAGTAGCAACCCCAAAAAACAAAACACAAATCCGGTACCTTTCAGGAGTAACCATGGAAACTCTCTCTCGATATCCAAACCTTCCCGCAATCTCGCCAATCATCAGCACAAGCGTTAACCAGCAGCAGCATCAGTAGCAGCAGCACCTTGATCAGCATCCGTAGCATCATCGTGATCAGCAGCAGCAGAACGATTGACTTTGACAGAATCGGCGTTTTAATAAACGAGGCACTCAGTCGGCAACATCAGCACCCACGTAGCCACCACCACCACCAACACCGCCACCACCACCAACAACAACCACCATTCGCCACTAAGTGGCGGTGACATCACCACGACGCTTGTGCAAGGCTAGGTGCACTTTGAGGCCACGTGAAGCGTTGAACGCCCGCTGGCAGATCACAGGGCAGACCCAGGTGCCATGGGTCGACTGAATGAGATGACCGAGATGACTGGCTGATGCACCACCTGTACGCCCCCTACTGTGCCAACTGGCTGTGCTTTAGCCACCCGGCGCTCCGCTCGTTGTGAGCGTCGCTCCTCCGCCCTCCATTGTTGTTGAAGGGCGACTGCTTCCAACTGCCCAGTAGCGTCCTTCACGAGCCTCCTCCACGGAGGCCGATCTTGACACCGCTGGTACTAGTCATCGGCAAGTCCAACACCACCACCACCAACGCCACCAACACCGTCACCACCACCGCCACCACTGCCACCACCGCCACGATCATCACCAATACCAATACCCTGGGAGACGTCACCACGGCGTCCGAGCCAGGCCAGGTAGCACTTTGAGGCCGTCACGTGAAGTGTCGAATGCTCGCCGCTGACAGGAGGTCATGGAACAGACCCAGCAGGTGCCATGGGTTGTGGCTGACTGAGATGACCGGGAGATGCAACCACCGGCTGTACTTCCCCTACTGTGCCACCATCACCACGACCACCACCACCGCGGTCGCCACCACCAAAGTTGCATTGTCGTCACACGGTGCTTTCAGGTTCTGCTGCTGCGGCCCGTCTGGAACGCTCTCTTCCCTTCTGATGTTAGGAAGCCAGTGGGATCTGTGATGCACTTTTACATAAGCATCAACAAACTCACTTTTTTAGGACTGATTTTTTTTGGTGTGTTAAGTTTGCACAATCGTAATTACTCCGATTGGCGCGTTTGGCTACGTACGGTGCGAAAGAAGTTAAACGTACATACACACTGTCCATGGACTAATACTACCCATAGACTCAACACTGCCCATAGACTCAACACTGCCCATTGACTCAACACTACCCATTGACTCAACACTGCCCATAGACTAACACTACCCATATACTATTACTACCCATAGACTAACACTACCCATAGACTCAACATTGCCAATAGACTAACATTGCCCATAGACTATCATTAACCATAGCCTATCATTGCCCATAGACTAACATTGCTCATAGACTAACATTGCCCATAAAATAACATTGCTCCCATACTCGCTTTGCCCGATAATGATGTATGTATGTTGGACTTCTTTTTCACAGTGCATAGCCAACCGTGCTAATCGGAGGTGCGGGGTGATGATGGTGGTGGTGATGTCTTAATGATGATGTTGATTGCGTCGATCCATAGGGGTCTGCAGAAGACCTGCTGCATCTTCTGTGCAATGATCGTGTTGATATCATGATGGTGTTGATGGTGATGTTGATGGTGGTGTTGATGGTGATGATGTTGTTGATGGTAATGATGTTGTTGATGGTGATGATGTTGACGTTGATGATGTTGATGGTGATGATGGTGATGATGGTGATGATGTTGATGGTGGTCTATCTGGACGAGTAGGGAGACAGGGACGGTATCTCCTCTGCGCAACGGAGACGTTGATCTTGATGGTGATGATGGTGATGACGGTGATGATGGTGATGATGGTGATGATGATGGTGATGATGTTGATGATGATGATGATGATCTATCTGGAGTAGTGGGGAGACAGTGGCCGGTATCCTCTGCGCAAGGATCGCTTCTTGCGGTAGACAAGGGCGACCGCCACAATGAAGGCGGCGGCGATGACGGCGATCGGAGTCACGAACTGCGACACGGCCACTGTGGTGCCGGCAGAGAGAAAAGTGCACGTCGTCACCATCGCATGGTCATCATCATCGTCACCGTCACCATCAACATCATCACTGCTGTCGTCAACATCATCATAATAGCTATCACTATCAACATCGTCACTATCGACATCGTCATTACTATCAACATAATCCTCTATCAGTATCAACTTCATCACCATCACTATCAACATCATCGTCATCTTTTCCGCCACCACCACCACCAACAACGACTGCCATTCACCACTAACTGGCGGTGACATAGCCACGCCGCCGAGGCCACGCGAAGTGTTGAAGGTTCTCTGCTGACAGGAGGCCACGGACAGACCCAGGTGCCATGGGTTTACTGACTGAGATGACCGGCAGAGGTTTGGCACCTCTGCTGCCAGGCACGGAAACTTCTCCACTCTCTCCACAACTGCCCCATCACTCGTGGGAAGTTGAGACGAGTGGAGTGTTTGATGACAAAACACCCAGGCAGGCGCTTGGTTTTGGTGGGGCTGATGGTAAGGCCCCACCTCTTAGTGGCACACTCTAGGTTCAGCAGCAGCAGAACCTCTCAGACTGAGCTGCAATCGCCAGATCATCGGCATACATAACGTGGTTTACCAATGGGGAGTCATCCCTTGACCACACCCGTGCATCGTTCAGCCTCCCATTGTATCAGGACCAGATAGAAATTTCACTGGTACAGTCAATGAAATATTCTCGAACTGCGTGGTCAAAGATGATGTTAAATAATATAGCGCCCAGAGGACATCCCTGTCGCACCCCAAGGTGAACAGGGGATGGCTCTGACTCACGGCCACGCAACTTTACCTGGGCCTGCCCACCATCATGAAGGCCCTTAATGATTGTGAGCAGATAGTCAGGGACTCCGAAAGCATGAAGAACTGCCTTGACCAGGTCAGTAAAGCAGAGATGTAAGTCCCTTTGAAATTCCCTACACCTCTGCTGTAGCAGACATACAGAATATGGCGTCTGTGCAGGACCGCCCCGGCCTGAAATCGCATTGGGCTCCGCAAGCCTCTCCACAGCGTGCCTGTCAAGGTGATGTTGAATAATCCTTTCCAGGACCGTTCCCGGCACACTGAGGAGTGAGATGCCCCTGTAGTTGTTACTGTCTGTGCAGTCCCCCTCCTTAAAGAGGGGGACCACCAAGGCGTCCTTCCAATCCTGCGCAACCCATCCAGTGGTCCAGACACTTGTGATGATGTCACGTTTGACAGTCTGCACACAAACGCCACCCTCCCTCAGCAGTTCGCTTTGGAAATCATCTCTGCCCGGCGCTTTTCCTCGTCTCAGACTCTGGATCGCCCCTCGTACTTCCTCAACTGAAGGCACCTCAACCAGCCACTCACAACTCGTGCCCACCACCCATTCTTGCAGCGCCACACAGTTCTGCGAATCTCTGAACGAAGGCTGCGGTAAGCCTCCTAATTCCCCGAAGTGGGATGTTGTAGACAGTGGGAAAGGGACTGTCGTTTTTTCTCAACTTGCCGGAACACCTCCTCCTCTTTCAGTCAGGGTCTCTGAGAATGTCTGGACTGCATACCCAATGCAAGCATTGCAGCTGCACGAGCCACAGTCCAGAACCTCACCAATTTCCCCTCAGCATCAGGAGGGGGATGGGGGAAGATTCTAATCCCAGTTGCAAGCAATGCTTGGAATTCCCGCGTGCAACTATCAGACCAGGCCACTGTGGGTTTGAATGGAGTCCTAAATGGACGCCCATTCCACATGTGGCCTGTTTCCTGAGAGGGGTTTGGGGTTATCAGTCTGGATCCGTCAAATGGGATTTGGCCAGAAGGCGTCGTAATTGCCTATCCCCATGGCACAATCTTAGTTGGGTGTTTCCATCGTGTCTTGACCACCACCGTCATCATCACCATCATCAGCCACTATCATCATTATCATCACCAAAAAACAAACAACGATCCCCCGCATAGCCTGAACAGACCATTGGGGCAAGTGCTGTTAGAGAGCAACTATAAAGGCCGACAATGTGGTACAAGAGGCGGTGGGTGGCCAGCACCATGCCCGGCCACCTTCGTCCCCCCAGTAACTCATTTGAGGCTGAGTCGACCTAGGGGAGGTGCAGGACCGGTTCAGATAATAATCGTCACCACTGTCATCACCACCACCACCATCATCGCCAACAACAACAACCGCCATTCGCCACTGGGTGGCGGTGATGTTGAGGCCACGTGAAGTGTCGAACGCCCGCCGGCAGGAGGCCACCGCTACTGCCGCCGCCACCGTGATTACCGGAGGAGCGGTTTGATTCCCCGATGATGAGCGGCCCGCGGGACACGGTGTGCACCGCCGACTCGACGATCTCGCCCATGGCGCCAGCGCTCCTCCTGCGACGGGCGCTGTTCACACAGCCCTGCTGGCAGCGCGTGCCCGCCTGGCCCGCCTTGCACACCAGCACATCACAGTGCAGGAAGACCTGGGGGGGAGGAGTGGGGGGGACACGTGGGTCAGTGACGTTGCAGTGGGGGGGACACGTGGGTCAGTGACGTTGCAGTGCAGGGACACCTGGGGAGGGGAGTGTGGCGGGGGGGGTGCATGGGGGTGAAGAGCTCCAGGCGGCCACGTAAGGTCTGAAGTCAACCTAGGGAAGTTCAGCCATGGCGGCGAATCCCATTCGGGTTTGCTAGAACTCTGCTAAGCCACCACACAGTCCCCCCCCCCCCCCCGTTAAACACGAATCAGCACCCACCCCCCAACTGCCCACACGCAACAGCCAGAACAGACTGTGTGGTGGAAAGTGCTGTTAGGAGTCTACGAAGGCCGCCACTGGGTCCGGAACGGCACCAAAACCCCGGCCGCCCGGGCCGCCGTGGTCTCTCCCTCATTGTTTTGAGGCCGAGTCGACCTAGGGGGGAGCACCCAGGACCCGGTTCAAATCATCAAACTCGCGTCTCAGCCAGCCTCGAAGCGCAGCGCAGCAGATGCCCGCCGACGGCTAACTTCTGCGCCACCGCTCCCCCTCTAGCCTTGCGACACGGTGCTTGTGCTAGGCTCGGTGCACCGCTTCACCCCACTACTCTCCCCCCCACACTCCCAACCACCACGGGGTTGTCCCATCTCTTGCGCCCACCTGCTTGAACTCCCCGACGAAGGCGAAAGCGGTAAAGCTGAACTGGTTCTTCTTGAGGAAGCTGCTGTAGCTCTTCCACGTTGGGTCCAGCACACAGCTGTTTGGGGGGGGGGGTAGGGGAGGGATAGGGTAGGGGTGAAAGTTGTCACGTGGGTTCGATCCAGACCCCTGATGACGCCTGCTGCTGCTGTATATTTGGAGTCTGCGTCTCGCTCTCATCATCATCACGGTGGCTAGGAGATGTTAACTACCTCTGCTGGTATGCAGGAGGTCGGGGGTTCGATCCCGACCCTGACGATGCCTGCTGCTGCTGCTGTAGATTTGGTGTTTGCTTGTTTTTTTTTTCTCTCTCTCTCCCCGTGGTCACGCTTTGGGAGAGTATTCGGCTACCGCTATACATCTCCAATTGATGATGATGTTGATGTTGTTAGTATCAGCAATTTGGTTGAGCGGCTATAATTTGTGATAGCCAGGTAAGGTGGCTTCTGAAAGAGAGCTTCTACATAGCTCAGTGGCGGCAGGGGTTGAAAGGGCTTACGCCTGCTAAAGAAAAAAAACTAAACTTGTTCAAATAGTTCGCCAATAGTTTGACGGTCATTGTGCGACTGACGGCACGAGTCCGGGGCGTGGAAACGTCGTCAGATTCCAGCGGAGGAAGGAATTCTCGACGAGGTCACGTGACCCGCGGTGGGCCATTCCTTTGTTGTCCATTATACAGCTTTTGTTGGGTTAGATCCCGTAAATATGTAAATGTTGTAGTAGGTTTTTACCATTTTAAATTGGTACAAAACTGACACCTTTATTCAAGGCACCATGTTTGCAATGACCACAACACAAGTAGTCAAAAAAGCAAACAAAAAAAGCAACTCTGATAATTATAATAATATGCACTGTCCTTGAAGTTGATTGGTCCACACCCGAGACAGCTTTCTTTAGAGCCTAGTCCCCATTGGTGTTGGACCAGCTGACACCAGAAGGCGTACAACTCAAACACAGTGCAATATCTCTCAATACTCTAAAGAAAGCCGTCTCGGGTGTGGACCAATCAACTTCAAGGACAGTGCATATTATCATTATCAGAGTTGCTTCTTTTTGTTTGCTTTTTTGACTACTTGTGTTGTGGTCATTGCAAACATGATGCCTTGAATAAAGGTGTCAGTTTTGTACCAGTTTAAAAGGGTAAAAACCTACTACTATATTTTGCCACTGGTAAAAGAGATCTCATATTATGTAAATGTTGTGTCGTTAAACCCGCCACCACCCGGCACAGCCAATTAGTAAGGGGTTTGTCATGTAAACAGAAGGTGGCCAATTCGTTACTAGTACAGCGCTAGTGTATAGTGTAGTGCATAGTGTAGTGTATAGTGTAGTGTAAAGTGGAGTACTACACCGTTTGTGTGTTGGAGAGCAAATCCACAACAGTGCAGTGTGTAGCGTAGTGTGTAGTGTAGTGTATAGTGTAGTACTACATCGGTTGTGTGTTGGAGAGAAAATCCACAACAGTGTAGTGTGTAGCGTAGTGTGTAGTATACAGTGTAGTGTATAGTGTAGTACTACACCGGTTGTGTGTTGGAGAGCTAATCCACAACATTTACAATCTTAGTACGACATGTTGCCTGATGAAGCTACTTGTAATTACTGGCAAAACGTCGTACACACAACTGGTGTGCTGTACGAGTAACGAATTGGCCATCTTCTGTTTACGTGACAAACCTTACTAATTGTATGTATCGGGTGGTGGTGGGGTTAACGACACAACATTAATATATTTACGCGATCTAACCCAACAAAACCTGTATTGTGGATCATAGTGGTCGCGAAAGCCTACGACGTGTTAAACTTCTATTGCTCGTTCTGCCGAGGTGCTTGAGTCGAGCTCGGGATGGAGTTCGGTTGCACTGTTCACCCACATCGACTGGAGAGCAAGTCTACGGGCAATGTTAGTCTATGGGTAATGTTAGTCTATGGGCAATATTAGTCTATGGGCAATGTTAGTCTACGAGCAATGTTAGTCTATTGACAATGTTAGTCAACGGGCAATGTTAGTCTATGGGCAATGTTAGTCTACGTGCAATGTTCGTCTATGGGTAATGTTAGTCTATGGGCAATGTTAGTCTATGGGCAATGTTAGTATATGGTCAATGTTAGTCTACAGGTAATGTTAGTCTACGGGCAATTAAAGTCTATCGGAAATGTTAGTCTACAGGCAATGTTAGTCTATGGGAAATGTTAGTCTACGGGCAATGTGGGTCTACGTGTAATGTTACTCCGTGCACAATGCTATTCCACGGGCGGTGTCAGTGGTCTCCGTTCGCGTACCCGTTCTTGACAAGGTCGTATCGGATGGGGTCCTGGGGGTCCCCGCTGGGGGTCGCGAAGCAGTTCTCAGTGAAGAGCGACACGCTCAGGTTGGACTTGACGGCGAGCTGCACGAAGACGATTTCGTTCTCCTTGAAGTGCACGGGGTAGTCGTTCTTCTTGTACGGCAGCGCGAAGCGCTCGGAGTGGTACAGCTCGATGTTGAAGACAAAGTCACCAAAGCCCGTCTCCGTCACGAAGATGCTGCCCGTGTCCGGCACAAAGTTCACCGCCAGGCTGCGGCGTTTGTCGTACTTACACCTGGAGAGCAAGAGACGATGTGAGACGGTGGCAGAGATCGTGGGGATGCGATGGAGATGAGACATGAGGATGTTCACAGAGAGAGAGAAAGAGAGAGACAGTGGAGATCAGATTAAGATGAGAAACGAGAGTCAGGATGTTCACAGAGAGAGAGAGAGAAAGAGATGAGGAGAGATGGTGAGAGAGAGATCGTGGAGATGAGATGGAGATGAGAGATAAGGATGTTCACAGAGAAGTTCGAGGAGGTGAGATTCAAGATGGTCAGACAGAGATCATGGAGATGAGATGAGAGATGAGGGTGTTCACAGAGAGAGATCGTTGAGATGGAGATGAGATTCAAGATGGTCAGACAGAGATCATGGAGATGAGATGAGAGATCGTTGAGATGGAGATGAGATTCAAGATGGTCAGAAAGAGATTGTGGACATAAGAGATGAGGATGTTCACAGAGAGAGATCGTGGAGATGAGGTGGAGATGAGAGTTGATAGTCAGGATGTTCAGAGAGAAAGAGAGATGGCGGGAGTTCCCGTATGTACGTATCTGGCAGCAGCGGCATCGCGACCACTCACTCTGCCTCGCCGCGTGAAGCCGTCGTATGGATGGCGAACATCGACAATCAAACTGCAGCCGCTTCCACTCCCCCCCCCCCCCATACGACGATGAAGAAGAATATGAAGAATAAGATGATGAGAAGCAAGCGAGGCGTTGAATGAGCAAATAGACTAGGGCATGTCCATCGCCTGTCAACATGGCCGGAGCAGTGAGGTGGTCTCAATGGCGGGGGGGAGAGTGGAGGTGGTCACTCTGAGCAGAGGTCGAGGTTATGCATTCGCTTTAGGGGCCGTCCATAAATGATGTCACGCGATTTTGGACGATTTTTGACCCCCCGCCTCGTCACACGGCGTCACAAAAAGTCAGACCCCCCCCCCCTGAAATATGACGTCACAAAGCTCTGCCCCCCCCCCCCCCCCCCCGCAAAACCATATTTCCATTTTGAAAATAAAACATGCTTCAAATAACTTTAAACTATTGTCATTGTAGTGCGTATTTAATGTGGCGCTACGCTCTGATGTTGTAAGAGTGTTATAACAATTAGTATTATAATAATTCTATATTTATTTAAAGTAGCGCATTTTGATGTGATGTCACATTTCTCAAACACCCCCACCCCCTCGTCACACATCGTCACAAATGTCTGACCCCCCCCCTCCGCCCTAGGTGTGTGACGTCATTTATGGATGATGTAATACATAGTCGAGGGGGGTAAGAGCGAGGGGGGGGGGGCACGTACGTGAGCGGGACCTGGACATCTTTGAAGTTGCGGATGATGGGCAGGCTCCTGTTGGCCGACTTGAGGGTGAGCGTCTGAGAGAAGATCATCTGCGAATCCGTCTCCTAGGAAGGGGGGGGGGGGGGTGACGGTAGCGAGACGAGTTACTTACTATACACTACACTACTATACACTACAATACAATACTCTACTATACACTACACTACTATACACTACAATACAATACTCTACTGTACACTACATTACTATACACTACATTACTATACACTATACACTACTATGCACTACACTACTATACACTACACTACTATACACTACAATACAATACTCTACTATACACTACACTACTATACACTAGAATACAATACTCTACTATACACTACTATACACACCAATACTATATTATACACTACACTGTTATACCCTACACTACTATACATTACACTACCATATTATACACTACACAATTATACACTACTATACACGACACTACTATACACTATTATACACGACAACTACAATACACTACGCTACTATACAATACTATACACTACTATATACTACACTACTATACAATACTCTACACTATAATACACTACTATACACTACACTACTATATACTACAATACTATACAGTGCAATACTATATACTACACTACTATACACTACACTACGAGACACTACACTACTATATACTACACCACTATAGATGACACTACTATACACTACACTACTATATGCTACACTACTACTATAAACTACACTACTATACACTACAATACACTACACTACTATACACTACGCGACTATACATTCCACTACACTACCACATGCATCGCACCTGGCACACGGCGCCGCAATCCACGATGGCAATGTCGAAGACGATAAACTGGCCATCGTCGAGCGGCGAGCAGCCCGGGAGCGAGCCGTCGTTGAGCGCGAATTCGCTCGCGTTGTGCTTGCCCACCAGCACCTTGGGGATGCGGGCCGACATTCGCTCATCCTGGCACGACAGTTCCAGCTCGGCTGAAATGGGAGAGAGCAACGGATCGTCAGCCGTCATCGGTCGTCGCCGTCACGGTCGTCGTCTTCATTAGCGTCACCGTTGTCTTAGCGTTACCATCAATGTCTTCATTAATGTCGTCGTCACCGTTGTCATCTTCATTAGCGTTGCCCTCTTCGTCGTCTTCATTTGCGTCGAGTACCATGGCGTTTTGCCACTAATTACGAGCATCATCAAGCGACAGACAGATTTGTGGAGAAATTCTGTTTCGGTCTTAAATGGAGGGATAAATGTGATGTCGTCACTGGTGAGCCAATCAGGTTCCAAGGCCTGAGGCCTTTAGATGTTTCTTAAAAGTCAGAGTGCATTCCACAGCGAGGGGGTGACAGCAAAGAAACTGACGTGAGGCTGTGACAGTTAGAGATTCTCGGTGTCCGAAACGGTGTGTTATTGTTTGCCGTATGTGTGTGTGCGGACCCACCGGGGTGACATCCCAGCATTCCGTCCTTGAGGAAGCAGACTTCGTTGTCCAAGCACCCACCGAGGTCGTCCGAAACGTTGTACTGCGAGTAGCAGGTGTAGTGGTGCGAGCAGTCCCACGACCACCACTCCTCGCCCACCTGCACCACAGAACAAATGGACAAAGATCCCCCATGTAGCCTTAACAGACCATTGGGGCAAGTGCTGCTAGCGAGCAGCAGCACCTACGAAGGCCGACTGTGGCACACGAGTGGGTGGGAGGCCAACATCACGCCCGTCCGCCTTTGTCTCCCCAGTGGCAATGTTTTTACACACCGCTACACCAGGTACTCATTTGAGGCCAAGTCGACCTAGGGTTGGCCCAGGATCAGTTCAGATTATCGTCATCAGCATTGATAGCCGTGAGCGGGAATTTAACTCGATGCCGCTGGGTAGTGTCGTGTACACAACTGCTCCCCACAGGATAAGCACACACACACACAAACCACATTCATTTTGCCCACGACGTTCCACCACTCAGGGTCTAGGACTCGGGATTTAGGAATACAGTATTGACGAGATAAAGGTGAGTTCATTTACAAACCGTTATTTAATAATTTAATGTTCATTTTTATTTACTTTATGTGGATTATAATACATTCTGTTTGTGTCATGATAATTTCCACGTATTTAAAGGTAATGTATTAATAGATAGGTTTTCATAGGCCAATATCATTATCCGCGAAATTTGCTCTTCATGAGCATCTTCGTAACTTATCCTTTCCGAATAACGAGAGAATCCTGTACACCTACTCAGCGGTCGATGGCACTTGCAAAATTATAAATTAGTGGCGGAAGCATGACTGTGGGGTTGTAGGAGGGGGCTGAAAGGATAGAAAACATAATTTGGGGTCTTTCAGAATTTATTTAAGATCAGAGCAGAGGAGAAGATGCCAGAGTAGTAAAGGCCTCAAGGGACACAGATGCAGTAAACTAGACCTCATCTCGTAGTAGAAGAATTAAGCTCTGGCACAGATGAAGCAGACTAGGCCTCAAGGGATGGTAGATTAGGCTCTGGGCACCGATGAAGCAGACTAGGCCTCACGGGATGGTAGATTAGGATCTGGGCACAGATAAAGCAGACTAGGCCTCATGGGATGGTAGATTAGGCTCTGGGCACAGATAAAGCAGACTAGGCCTCAAGGGATGGTAGATTAGGCTCTTGGCACAGATGAAGCAAACTAGGCCTCACGGGATGGTAGATTAGGCTCTGGGCATAGATGAAGCAGACTAGGCCTCACGGGATGGTCGATTAGGCTCTGGGCACAGATGAAGCAGACTAGGCCTCGCAGGATGGTAGATTAGGATCTGGGCACAAATGAAGCAGACGAGGCCTCAAGGGATGGCAGATTAGGCTCTGGGCACAGATGAAGCAGACTAGGCCTCACGGGATGGTAGATTAAGATCTGGGCACAGATGAAGCAGACTAGGCCTCACGGGATGGTAGATGCCGTCCATGGTGCAGCCGCAGTTGGCCGCGTCCACGCAGGCGCCGTCGTGCAGGAAGAAGCCTGGGCTGCACTCGCACGCCTCGACGCACGGCTGATTCTTGGGGCACGCAAAGTTGGAGAAGCCGCACGCGCTTGGGCACGGCGATGCACACGCCTTGTACGCGCTGTTTGCCGGGCAGCTCAACGCTGTCGGGGAGCAGAGGGCGCCGGGGTGGGGTGCGGGTGTAGGTGGGGAGAAGGAGATTGAAGTTGTTGGATCAATCGGTCATTTAGAACTTAGAACTTAAACCAGGAAAGGAGGCATAGTATGTGGCTCCCTGGGCGCCACGGTGGCAAGGAGATGTTAAACACCTCGCCTGTTACAGAAACACGCGTTTAGACTATTTAGATTAATTTTGCTTCTATAAATGTCCAAATGATAGGCCACTTTGTTGAGCTATCATTTGTGGCCAGGTCGCTGTTGAAAAATAAGTTAATGCCACAGTGGGGCTTTGTCTGATAGGATGGGGATGGTTTAGTTTAATATATATGTGTTTGGGTGATTTGCTTACCTTTTTTGAAATCATGCATTTCCATCATGTTTTTGTATTGTTTGTTGTTGCTACGTTCTTACCCGCCTGACTGGACACACAGCAGCACGAATAAATAGTCTGATGCCGAGGAGGTCATGGGTTGGATCCCAACCCTGATGCCTGTATATATGGAGTTTGCGTGTCTCTCTCCCCGTGGCTGCGTGGACTTTTCTCCTGGTCCTCCGCTTTTTTCCCTCTACCTTTAAAAACACGCCTTCAGAGCATTTGTCCCTATATACATTTCAACGTGACATTCCATGATTGACCGCGAGTGATCGCCACTACCGACGAGGATGACGATGATAATATCGGAAGGAAGCAAAAGAAACTCACAGCAGCCGAGGGCATCCCTCCACTCTCCGGGCCGGACTCCGCTGCCCAGGCACGCGTCAAAGTACCCCTGCAGGTGTGAGCAGCGCAGCTCATTGCTGAGCGCTGTCATTGCCAGGTCGTAGACGCAGTTCCCGTGGTAGGGGGCCGGCGGCACCGCCTGGAAGCAGGCAGCAAGCG
The DNA here is from genome assembly GCF_015708825.2 of Lethenteron reissneri. Lineage (NCBI taxonomy): Eukaryota > Metazoa > Chordata > Hyperoartia > Petromyzontiformes > Petromyzontidae > Lethenteron > Lethenteron reissneri. Next base: position 8,382,010 of record NC_083844.1, on the reverse strand, counting down.
GGGAGGCGGCGCTCTTGAGGGGCGCGCAGAGGAGGGACGCCTTCTCCTTGCTGCGCTCGTCGGGATCCACGACGCGACCGTAGTCGCTGCCGCAGCTGCCACGGGAAGAGAGAGAGAGAGAGAGGCATGGGGGATGCCGTCACCACCTGCCCGTCCCCGCCACCCCCCCCCAAATAAATCCGGTGCGAAGTTTCTGCTCTCTCTTTCTCATCTCTCTTTGTTCGATCCACAGCACCATGGTGGGGCAGAGTGTATTTTATATATACTAGATATGTGTATATATATACATAGGTACAGGCAGACCTCGCTTAGCGCTCAAGAGGCGTTCCTGGAGAAGGTGTAGGGGCATGTGTTTATGTTAAGAGTCAAGGTGTAGGGGTATGTGCTCATGTTAGAGTCACGTGGTAGGGGTATGTGTTCATGTTGGGGTCAAGCGGCGGAGACGACTCACGCCGAGATGTTGCTGGCGACCGGGTACTGCCAGGAGCTGCCGAAGGTGTAGGCGGTGGCGTGCAGCTCCCCATCGGACCCCACGAAGTCGTCGCCCGGGTCGCCATTGAAGTCGCCGCAGAGGCCGCTGAGGTTGCGCGCGTAGTACGCCTGGAGGCGCAGGTCCACGTAGCTGTAGCCGTCGTACTTGACGGTGAGCCCCGCCGCCGGGAAGGAGAGCACCGCGAAGTTGCCGGCCCTCACCACCGTGCCGTTGGGCAGGCCCACGGGGAGGCTCACACTCTCGTCGTTCACCTGGTTGCACACGTGAGATTTTAAATGCCTCGCCTGGTACGCAGGAGGTTGCGGGTGCGATCCCAACCCTGACGACGCCTGCTGCTATGTATTCGGAGTCTGCTTCTCTCTCTCTCTTTCTCATCATCCTCTATACTCTTTGGTTTTTCGGTAAAGTCACGTAGGTAAAATATAAAATAAATGAAAAACAACTAAATAAAATCACAACGTTTCGGGCACCTGTGGGGATTGTTATATCGGGGAAACGAAAAGACATTTCTGATCGCTTTCGCGACCACAAGTCGGATTTGAAACATGGCAGGACAAATTATTTGGCCGTAGCTGACCACTGTTATAATACTACTGGTTCTCACCTTCTTCCATTCTCCATGACCTGGTCGGTCCCCTGAACATCACACAACCCTCGTCTCCTCCATCTCCTGGTCTCGTCCGTATCCTAGAATCCTCCCTCTGGTTGCCCTCTGCCAACTGATTTCCTCCACCCACATTGACCTCCATCTACGTCGGTGGAGGCGAGGCTATGGGCTGGGGGACCTGCTGCTGCTGCTGATGATGTTATAGGTGCAGACAAGGCTATGGGCTGGTGCAGCTGATGATGATAATGATGTAGGTTGAAGGGGAGGCTATCGGCTCATGGACCTGCACACTGAGGAGTGAGAGGCCCCTGTAGTTGTTACAGTATGTGCAGTCCCCCTTCTTAAAGAGGGGAACCACCAGGGCACCCTTCCAATCCTGAAGAACCCATCCAGAGGTCCAGAATTTTATTATCATGTCATACAGGGCAGTCTGCGCACAAATACCACCCTCCCTCAGCATTTCGCTTGGGAGATTATGTCTGCCCAGTGCTTTGCCTGGTCTCTGACTCTGGATCGCCTTCTGTGCTTCGTTATCAGATGGCACCTCAGCCATCCACGCACAGGGGGTGACTACTTCCAATATTTGAGGCATTGCAGCCCGAGCAGGTTCATCCCCACTTTGCCCCATGATGTTTTCCATGCTGAGGGATTCTCCCTCCTACAAGATCTCACAGAAATGCTCAGCAAATCTGAAAACCTGTTCCTGGGGGTTGGAGATTGGATCACCATTCTTTCCGCTAATGATGGTAATAGGTGTGGCGCTGCAAGTTACTTTTTAGATGGTGTTAAAGAGTGATCGCAGGCTACTGAGGCAGACTCCATCTCCTCAGCAACCTGCGACCACTACCCATCCTTACAGTGCCGCACGGCTCTTTGAACCTCCGAGCGATGGCTGCAGTAAGCCTCCTCATTCTCTGATGTGGGATGCTGTAGACGATGAGAGTGGGCCTGTCGCTTTTTCTCAGCCAGCCTGAACATGTCCTCCATCAGCCAGGGTCTCTGGGGAGGTTTTGACCGTGTCCCCAAAGCAGCCATTGCAGCTGCATGAGCCACAGTCCAAAAACTCACCCATTTCCCCTCGGCATCCCCAGCTGCAAGCTATGATTAAATTCTTGCTGCCAACTTTCATCGTCTCGCTGAGACCAGGCCACCGTGGGTTTAATCGGGGTCCCGAATGTACACCCACCACCCTAGTGGAAGAATGGCAGCCCCTCTCACAGGTGAAGTTCAACACATGCACGCGCAAACACACGTGTACACGCATCACCGATCTACAACGCCCGTGCCCGACGTTTTCCCTACCCGCCTCCCGTTTGTGCTACCTTACTTGGTCCCCACCCCCCCATCTCCAACTCACCAGGACGTCGCCACCGAACAGCAGCTTGACGTTGACGTCGTGGTCGATCTGCACCTCAACGGTTCGCGTGTACGCCACGGCCGTGGAGCCGTACCGGTGTTCGTTCTGCACCAGCACGTGCCACGCTGCCGGGTGAGAGCCCGAGTAGCTGGGTCTCGGTGCCGCCAGTATGTAGGTGCACGTGCCCATGAAGTCAAAGTACTTGCCGTCGAAGGTGGTGTAGTGCGGGTCGCCCGATGCGTGGCAGTGACCTGGGGGGGGGGGTGGCGGTGGCGGTGGAGAGGATGATGGATCGGGGTGGGAAGGTTAGCGCTAAACTGCGCTAGGAGCCCGGCGTGCCGAGTTCGATTCCCGCTCACGGTCATCACCGGCGATGATGATCTGAACCGGTACCTGGGCGTCCCCTTGGTCGACTCAGTGCGATGTGTAAAAGCATTGGCACTGGGGAGACAAAGGCGGCCCTTGCTGGGTGTTGGTCACCCACCCCCTTGTGTGCCATTCTGGCCTTCATAGGAGCTGGCTAACAGCACTTGCCCCAATAGTCTATTAAGGCTCTCCAGGTGATCTTTGTCTTCTTGGTAATGGTAGCGGTGGTAGCGGTGGTGGTTGTAGTGGTGGTGGTAGCAGCGGTGGTGGTTGTAGCGGTAGTGGTGGTAGCGGTAGTGGTGGTAGCGGTGGTCGGTGGTGGTGGTAGTGGTAGCGGTGGTGGTAAGAGGAGAGTGGGGAGCGGCGGTGTAGCAGTTCGCTCGTTGTGCTACGAACCCGGCGACCCGAGTGTAGGCGCAGCTTTCTTGTACCAGAAAATAAGCTACGCCTTAACTTGTGGGAGCAATAAGTCTGACGCGTGTTTGAGGTGTCTTAACTCAAAGTGTTTCTTTATTTCTTAGTTGCACAAAAACGAGCGTTTTCTAAAGTTATATCTTCGCCTGTTCACGTACTGTATCACCCTGTCGCACGGTATGAGACTATCCACTCACTCCCCACCCGGCTCTTCTCATAGCCCCCCATTTATACTGTAAAAACCGGAAGTGACGTCATGGGTTCAACGAACGGAGCGTCTTACCACAGGGAGGCTTCTAAACAGTTGGAATATTCCAAATCAAATACAACCAGTCTGTCAACAAATGTATGACGGTTTGTACATGAAATGTATTTCCAGAAATAATACACTCACTACCTGTCTTATGGCTCTTACAACGAGTTGGATTACCGCTCAAGACGAGATATTAACCACCTCGCCTGGTATGCCTAGGGGAGGCCCAGGACCAGTTTTGATGGGGCGTCACTGTGGCTAGGAGATGTTAACTCCCTCGCCTGGTGTGCAGGAGGTCGTGGGTTCGATCCCAGACCCTGACGATGCCTGCTGCTGTATATTTGGAGTTTGCGTCTCTCATCATCATCACGGTGGCTATGAGATGTTAACTACCTCGCCTGGTGTGCAGGAGGTTATCATGAGTTGGCATCATCGTCATCATCATCGTCATCATCATCGTCATTATCATCTCACCCACGATTGCGTCGCAGCCGGCCCTGCCCCCCTCCAGCACGGCGCAGACGTAGAACTCGGGGCAGGCGAACGCCTGGCAGTCGATGCCCCCCGCGTCACACAGGCACGAGCTCGTGCAGTCGTCTGAGATGAACGACTCTCCCACCTGCCACCGAGGAAGGACACCGGTGAAGCGATGGGGGGGGGGGGGGGTAGAGGGGGGCAGGGGGGGAGGGGAGAGGGGGGCCCACACCGGCTGACCACCTCCATCTGTCAATTTCCACACAATGATGACGATGGAAGACATCAGCCACTTGGTTGCGCTGATTTGCGCTTTGGTTCTTTCGGTAAAGTCACGTAGGTGTAAAATTAAATAAATCACGACGTTTTGGGCGCAACACAAACGCCCGAAACGTCGTGATTCATTTTATTTTCTACCTACGTGACTTTACCGAAATAACCAAAGAGTATGGATTCCTGCAGTCACGAAAGCTTCAAATCTAGTTGAAGCTGGTTGTAATTACTGGAGAAACGTTGTGGCTTGGCTCTCCAACACACAACTGGTGTGCTGCACTAGTGAGGAATTGAGCACATTCAGTTTACGTGACAACCCTCACTAATTGGCTGTGTCGGGTGGTGGCGGGTTCTAACGACACAGTTATGGAACATCCTCCTGTGTCTGAGTCAACGTGTGCCAGGTGACCTCATGGTTACAACAACCCGCAGTAGGCAGTGCACCACCTTGTGGTAGTACAGGCTGCAGTGTGTGAGTCAACGTGTGCCAGGTGACCTCATGGTTACAACAACCCGCAGTAGGCAGTGCATCACCTTGTAGTACTTGTTCTTGTAGACGCAGCCGCACTGGTCGGCCAGCACGCAGGCGTCGTCCTCCAGGACATAGCCGATGTCGCAGACGCAGCCCTCAACGCAGTCTCCCTGGCACTGGCCCTCGACGGCGCCGTCCACGCACGACACGGGGCACGGTGGAGCGCAGTACGAGTAGTGGCTGTTGGCGGGGCACTGCGGGGCAGCTGTGGGCGGCAGAGGAATGGTTGGGTGAGTGAACGGGTGAGTGGGTGAGTGGGTGGACGAGTGAGAGAAAGATGCGCAGAGGTGTGATTGGGTGAGTGAGCGGGTGAATGGGTGAGTGTGTGGGTGAGTGGGTGAGTCAATGGGTGAGTGAGTGGGTGGATGCGTGGGTGAGTCAATGGGTGAGTGAGTGGGTGGATGCGTGGTGGGTGAGTCAGTGGGTGAGTGAATGGGTGGATGCGTGGGTGAGTGAGTGGGTAGGTGTGTGGGTGGGTCAATGGGTGGATGAATGAGAGAAAGCAGATGAAGACGCGAGCAGAGGTGTGGTTGGGTGAGTGAGTGGGTGAATGGGTGGATGCGTGGGTGAGTGAGTGGGTGGGTGAGTGGGTGGGTGAGTGGGTGGATGAATGAGAGAAAGCAGATGAAGACGCGCGCAGAGGTGGAGTCGTGCAGCTTCAACAGGCTGTTGGTGAGTGACTGAGTGCGTTATAGAGTGAGCGAGTGGGTGACTGGGTGGGTGGGTGAATGGCTGAGTGGGTGGGTGGGTGAGTGGGTGTGTGAATGGATGGGTGTGTGAATGGGTAGGTAGGTGTATGAGAGAAAGCAATGAAGACGCGTTCAGAGGTGGCATGCATGCATCCTCAAAAGGCTGTTGGTGAGTGAGTGACTGAGTGGGTGAATGAGTAAGCGAGTAAATGCACGAATGGGTGGGTGAATGGGTGATCTGATAGATGGGTGAGTTAGTGAGCGAGTGAATGGCTGAGATTGAAAGATGAGCACAAATATTTTGCTTCTTTGCCCTCCGTGATTTGAGGGCGACTGCCTCCAATTGCCCATTAGCGTCCTTCTTGAGCCTTCTGCTAGCTCCTACCGGTCATCGGCAAGTAGACCCAGCTTCACATCCTCCTGCACCGCATGGTCCCATCTCTTCTCCAGCCCATGCCAAACAGAATCTGCTTGGGCATGTAGTGGCCGGGCATGCAGACTACATGACCCAGGTAACGCAGCTTTGCCTGCTGGAGGAGCTCACTGAGTCACTGTATCCGTATTTTTCAAGGATCTGTGAGACCCTCACAAAATCGAGTCTGGATAATCCCAGGATGTATGTGTGTGTGTTGAACTTCTTTCGCACAATGCGGAGCCAACCGTGCTAAGCCAGCCTAAATATTTCCAACCGGTACAGATGTTCCTTTAAAGGGGTCCAGGCTTTGCAAGCATAGATGTGGGATGGTATAACTGTGTCCAAGAACCCACAACTTCGTATGGAGCGACAGGCCAGGTAGCTTCCACACAGCGATACATAGCTTTTAACGAAATAAAGGCACTCATCTGATTCGGAGTGAGACCTGGCAAGCAGACATAAAAAACACCTCTAGATGGGGATTTTTAGAGTTTCCGTTAGTTCAGTCCCTTCTGTTAGCAGCGGCATGAGCCAGCCATTTCGCTAATCTTTGGACGATGTGCATTTGTAATGCATTTATATCACGCAAAAAATTCACACCACTGGCTCAGGTGAGTATCGAAGGGAGAGCAGTGATTTTAACACGTAGGTTTTTACGACCAATATTAATAGAGGTTTTGGGTTCGATAACGTAACTATAAATGTGTCGTTAAACCAGCCACCACCCGATACAGCGAATTAGTAAAGTTTGTCAAGTAAACAAAACATGCCGATTCGTTACTAGTACAGCACACTGGTGTGTTGGAGAGTAAACCCACAACATTTACAATTCAAGTACGATGTTTTGCCGGTAATTACAACATCCAACATCATCAGGCGACAGCCGGATTTGTGGAGAAATCCTCCTGTTTCGGTCGTAAATATTATGGAGAGCCGAGATGTCGGCCCAACACTCACGGCAGAGGGCTGGACTCCGCCACGCTTCAACGGGAGCCCCGGCCTTAACACAGGCCGCGAAGTAGGCTTCCAGGGCCTTGCAGAGGACATCATCAGTAAAGTTTAGCAGCACCATGTCAAAGACGCAGTTGTCAATGTACGGCATGGACTCGACGAGCGCCAGGCATGAGCCGAAGACGCCCGCAACGTCATTGAGGATCCCACAAGAGTCGTTCTGCTGGGCCTGGATGACGGCATTGGCATCAAGAACCACAGCTCTGCCGGTGTCGTCGGAACCTCTGCATGGCCCAAAAGCCACCGGGAGGGAGAGAGAGAGAGAAAAATAAATAAGTAAGAGGGCTGTCACCGGCGAAAACGCCGTAACACAACACATGGCCACCTCACGCCCCATGGCAGCGAGGGCAATGGGAGTGACTCTGGAATCCAATTTCAGGCCTAGTGCAGGCTTTTGCAATGTTTTGAATTTGACTTAACTTTGGCTTGACCTAGTGCAGGCTCTGCATCGTCTAAAGTATAATGCATTTGGTAATAGACATAGCCAGCACAAACTGCGATTTTTCTCAGGCCTATAATAGGCTCTGCACTGTCTTAGGCCTAATGCTGAGTATTTTTGGACTAGCACAAACTGTGCGTAGTCATAAGCCTAATTAATTTGGTGCTGGACCTATTGCTGGTTTCCACTTTGCCTCAGATTTTGACATTGGGTCTGCCATTGTCGTAGGTCTCACACATTTGGCATTCAGCCTAATATAGGCTTCCCATTCCCTTCAGGGGAATGCATCCATAAGTTGGCTGAGTGCAAGTTATTGTCCCAGGTTGCCAACACTGAGAACACAAAAATTGGGATATATCACGGAAAACAGAAGCATATCTCACAATGCCAAACAAGGGTAGTACTCCACGTGAATTCACAGTCTTGAGTGGTGCATGATTATGCAACTGACAAGAAAAAAGTGTACTTTTAATGCCAGGTTGGAAAGATCTGCAGGTGTCCAATGACGGCCACCTCAAAAACACAAGATAATCTTGAGGGGAGGGGGGTGCGGGGATGGGGGAAAAGGACAGCTTGGCAACGCTATTCCCAGACCTAGTGCATTCAACATCGGGCCCAACACAGGCATACGGCAAACGCCGAGACCACGCGAAGTGTGGCATTATCCAAGCTGGGCAAGCGAGGCTTATTCGTTTGGGGAAAGGATCTGACTGTGAGACCACAGTAGCTCACGTGTCGATGATGCCCGGCTCTTCAACCTTCCAGCTGTTGCCAAATTCGGAGGCGCTGGGCGTCTGCGAGCCATCCCGGCGTGTGAAGTCATCAGCGGGGAAGCCGTCCATGTTGCCGCAGAGGCCGCAGAGTGACGCCACAAAGATGGTGGGCAGCTTGACGCTCGCGCGGTATATTCCGTCGTAGAGGGCCTCGAGGCCGAAGTCGGCCGACACGCGCATGTAGTGGCCAGAGCGAGTCACTGAAAACTCGTGGCCGCTGCTGTTGTAGTAGAATGGCAGGTTCAGGCTCACGCCATTCAGCTGCAAGGGGAGAGGTAAGGCGAAGCGAGGTTGGACGACGGGTGTCAGCGGGGGCGATCTATCGGACTACGCCCGTCGTTCACTCGTCAGGGGAGGTTTTCCGCTGCTCGAGTAAACGACGGCATGGCGCCCCGTTTGCAAGTTGTTGGCAGCCCTAAGCTAATTGCGTAAGTTCTGCCTGCCCATGACGGGACGAAAATAGTTAACGCAGAGCAAAAAACGGTGGGCCTCACAAGTAGTGGTGGCGCCACGTTTTAATTCAACCGTGTAGAAAGGACGCCAATGCGACGATCTAAACCCCGACTGAGGTTTAAGCCCACAGTTTTATCTGATTGAGAGTTGGGCGCTTTTTGACTATGAATATAAACATCACAATCACTGTTAAAATGGCACGCATGGAAGAGTTGGTTAAATTCTTGGGAAGGCATCGCACAGTAGGCAATGTTGGTGGGACATGGAGAGGAAACCTACAAATGGGGAGACACAGAGAGAGAGAGGAGGATAAGGTGACGAGTAGGAGACAGAACACCAGCAGGAAACACAGGGGGAAAAAGAGCATACGGACAAAAAAGCTACATGAATGACAAAACTGGGCAGAAGAGAAGCTCCGCAAAGGGATGAATAGAACAGAGAACAGCAGGAGATACAGTGGGGGAGACATAGAGAAGGAGGAGACATGGAGGAAAGAACGAGATTCATTGGAGAAGACATAGAGAGATGAAGGAGGATACATTGATGAACAGACAAAGACACAGAAGGGATTACTTCGAGATTGAAGAGACCCTGAGGAGCAGACGAGGCCACGGGGGATTAGAGATTGAGGGGACAATGAGTAGCAGATGGAGACACGACACACTGGGCGAGACATCGACGAGGAGACACGGCAGGAGCAGAAGGGGGGTTTGGGGTCAGAGTGACACGCGGCACTCACGGAAACTTTGGAGCCGGCAGCGAGTATCACCCGGTACCCGTAGATGTCGACGATGACCTCACGCGTATACGCCACCTCCCAGTTGCCCGGACGATTCTCGTTCTTCACCTTCACGCTCCAGTCGGCGCCCGAGCACGGCTGCAAAGGCAAACGTCCCCCACGTAGCCTTAAGCTGACTGTTGGGGCAAGCGCTGCTGTCGTGTTGTTTGCCGCTAACGGGAATCGAACCTCGGGTCTGCCGGGTTTGTAGCGCAGCGCACTAACCGTTATGCTGCCGCTCCCATGCGTACATACAGGAAGTCCTCATTTAATACGCTAGTCATAGCGGTAGTAGATACGTTCCTAAAAAGTGCCGAATGAAGCTAAAACAATTTCCCCATAAGTAATGTGAGATACGATGTACCACGAAGCACGCCGTGCGGTGAGATGGCGGGACTAATAACTGAGGGTATGCCGCCGCGTTACTGTATAATTCCACGTACTGTATTACTATACATACTGTATCATTCCGTGTACAGTACTATTCTGCGTTACTGTATCACTCTGTGTTAAAGTATCACTCAGCGTTACCGTATTATTTTATGTTACTGTATGATTTCATCACCATACCGCCCAGCCGCGCAGCTCAAGAAACTAGTTCGTCGTCGACCGCTCAGAAATTCTGTTATAACGGAGCGGAGCGCTCTACGTTGCAACGGAGCGGTCATTAACGTGTTATAACGGAGCGCGCGTTCTGTGACATAAGCCTTGCCCAACGGAAAATGAACCCACGTTTGCATAGCGAAAATGCATGGCGGCGGTGTGAAAACCAACGCCACGCGTTAAAGCGGGGTACTTACCGGTGGCCAAGGGGAGTCGTTAAGACGGGAGTTAGTCACTGCTCCGCGCGGCTTATACTGATGGCATGTTATGCCTCGGCAAGGTAAGGTCATTTACCATTTTTACCGGGTAAAAGGGTAAAGGTGTCGACATGCCAAGGAGTAAGGTAAAGCGTAGGGTAAAGGTAGCTTGGAAGAATTACCCGGTAGGGTAAAGGTAGCGCGAAGTATTACCCGGTAAATACGGTACCTCGTTTACCGCTAAAAGCTCCGTGGCACAGTCCGTGGCGCAGTCCGTGGCCTCCATTTAATAAGTAATATTGGAAAAAACTTTTTTAAAAACACGCTTTTATAAAATGTATGAGTAATGGCAGAACTCCACGACTCCAGGAAGCGGCCCCGAAGCTTGCCACAACGTAAGGGACCATGGCCAATTACAGCCAACATCAGTTGACCATGGACAATGAGACCCAAGGCGAAAAATAACATATAAAAATTATGTTTAAAATATATATTTTTTATGAGAATATATTGTCATCAGTATGACATAAGTATACTAAGTTTGCAGTCGATACCACATTGGGAAGTGGGTTAAATTTGAGTTACAAGATTTGAGGATACAACAACGACGACAACGACAACAAGCGTGTACAATTGGAATCATCGAGAATATTCTATATGATTAAAGCGCTCTACCTAGCATTTACCATTATAAACCTTTTTTATGTGTAGTAGTACCCCAGTAATTACCCTGTAATCGGGTAATTTGTATGGGGTAAGGGTAAAAGGTAGGGTAAAGGTAGGCTCGTTGTTTTTACCTTTTAACTTTTACCTTACCTTGCCGAGGCCTACGTCAGGTTCACTGGGCGGGTGTAGGTTACTTTGTTCGGAAGCTTTTGTGAGGTGCACTTGCCCTCCTCCGAAAAAAACCTCCCTCACGTCCCCACTACTCGCCGTTTTTACATGTGTGGGGCAGTGAGTGCCAATCTCCTCCCCTTTCCCAGAGGCCCCCAGGAGCACTGAGTTTGGACTTCGATCGTCCCGCGGAAATGTTCTGTTACCCCTTCCTTCGCTCGATACGCTTCGTGCCTTTTCACCGGGCTCTTGTAAAGTAGAAAATAAAAAAGGCGAAGGACTTTACGTAAACACATTAATTTTACGCACACCCTTCGGGTACGAATGCGCAGGCCACGGGTCTCACCTGCGTGAGCACGTACGTGTACGTGCCCTGGAAGTTGAACTTGCGTCCGTCGAACGTCGTGTAGTGGGGGTCGCCCCAAGCGGTGCACTCCACTGGTGATACACAACGCGGAGCTCATGGTCAAAGACGGGAATACGGACGGCGATTCCTCTTCTCATAAACATTCGACTTACGGACTTTCAGAGATACGAACAAACCTGTCCGTAATGCATCTTGGGGTGACTTTGGCTGTAGTTACTCACGTAACTTGGGGTGACTTTGGCCGTAGTTACTCACGTAACTTGGGGTGACTTTGGCTGTAGTTACTCATGTAACTTGGGGTGACTATGGCTGTAGATACTCACGTAACCTGGGGTAACTATGGCTGTAGTTATTCACGTAACTTGATGTGATTTTGGTTGTAGTTACTCATGTAACTTGGGGTGACTATGGTTGTAGTTATGTAACCTAGGGTAGCTATGGCTGTAGTTATTCACGTAACTTGGGGTAGCTATGGCTGTAGTTATTCACGTAACTTGGGATGACTATGGCTGTAGTTACTCACTTAGCTTGGGGTGACTATGACTGTAGTCACTGACGTATCTCGGAATTACCATGGTCATCGGTGACCCATGTGTATGCTGCGGGCTGACCGTGGCTGCAGTGACTCACAGATTCTGGGCTGGCAGCCATAGTCTCCCTGGGGCCCGGCGCCGCAGTAGTTCAGGGTCAGGTCACAAGGGTTCTTCTGGCACTGGATGTTGCCCGAGGACACGCACGTGCACTGAGCGGAGCAGTCCTTCTTCCAGAAGATTTCCTTCACCTGATGGCCACACGAGGATTGGACGTATGTGTGTGAGTGGGGTGGAGCGGTGGTGTAGCGGTTAGCGCTACGCTGCGCTACGAATCTGGCCAGCCGAGTTCGATTCCCGCTCACGGCCAACACCATTGGCGATTATCTGGACTGGTCCTGGGCCTCCCCTAGGTCGACTCAGTCTCAAATGAGTCATGGTGCGGTGTGTAAAACATCACCATACACTCTCTGCTCCAGAAACCAAGGCTTTCTGTCTAAGTCCTCGGTCAAGGTTCGCTCATTCTCCACTGCTGTCCCCCATCACTAGGAATTCCTTCCATCCAGAATTCCGTGTTGTCGACTCCCTGCCCCTGTTCAAGTCCAAGATCAAGATCTTCCCAATTTTTAAAGGCCGACAAACCGACCGCCTCTTTCTCTCTCTCCATAAGAACAGGTCTCTTGCTTTCTCTACAGCGTCTTCATGAGTGATGAGACGGCAACCATTCCCTTGTTACCCCAGTCCCACATCCCCCCAACCCGAGGTGGCAGGAACTCGCCGCACTTGCCACGCTCACCTTGTAGTACTTGCCGTCGTCGTCCTTGCAACCGCACAGCGCCGGGGCGACACACTCGTCCCCGTCCCACACGTGGGCCGGGTCAAGACACTCGCAGGTCTCACCGCACGCGTCAGCGCAGTCCGCTGGGGCGCTGGGGTCGTAGCACGTGGCCGGGCACGCGTTACCGCAGTCCTTGAAGGCCGCGCTCGCTCCGCAATCGATCTCTGCGGTGGTCGGTGACGAGGGTTGGTGGGTGCGGGGGACAAGAGTCAGGGAAAAGACGCACTCACAAAGGGGCAGACGGAACGGAGAGTGGGCGAGTGCCACTAGGATGTGCTGTGTGTGCGATGGGTGGATATTTTAGTTGGCACAGCAGGGGGCACATGTGGTGCATTGGCCAGTCATCTCAGTCAATCAACCCATAGCATCTACTGGGTCTGCCCCGTGACCTCCTGCCAGAGGGCGTTCGATACTTCACGTGGCCTCAATGTGCACTTAGCCTGGCATAAGTGCCCTGGTGACGTGACCGCCATTTAGTGGTGAATGGCGTGATGGGGGAATTGCAGCTTAGCGGTTGGGGCACTGTGCACGGCCACCAACACCACTAGGTCGACTCGGCCTCAAATGAGTACCTGGTGTGGTGTGTAGTAAACATCGTCACAAGGGAGATAAAGGTGGCCAGGCTTGGCTTGGCGCTGGCCACCCACCCCTTTGCATACTGGAGCTGGCCTTGATCGGTGCTACTTGCTAACGGAACTTGCCCCAACAGTCTGTTAAAGGCTACACGGGGATCTTTGTCTTTTGTGTGTGATTGGTGATAGTGTGTGAGATGGAAGTCGATTGTGGAGAGGTTCATGCTTTGGATTACACTGAATAAATAATGCTCATTAAATAAGTAATGATAGTACGGTGGGTTTCAGAGGCCCATGTGGAGAATAAAGCCTGTCTAGTCCTCTTTGCTCAAACACGTGGTTGGTCTATTGACTTGTAGTGACCAGGGGCAGGGGGACCTCCACAGAGGGGGTGCCAATCTGCTTCTTAACCTGGCCATGGTGGCTGATGACATAACTTCCTGTTAGCACCAGGACAGAGCCAGGCTCTTACCCCAAAATAGGCCTGACCTTACACCCACCTCACCCTATCACTTCACGTATCTGTGTGTGTGCATCACTGTATGTGGACCTCTGTGTGTGTGTGTGTTTGTGAGGATGCTACCGGTCAGTTGGAGGCAGTCGCCCTCCAACAAAAACTGAGGGCAGATGAGCGACGCTCACAACAACGAGTGGAGCGCTAGGCAGCTGAGATGCAGCGAGTTGGCACAGGAGCTGGTGCATCTAGCAGTCATCTAAGTCAGCCAACCCATGGCAGCTGGGTTTGTCCTGTGACCTCCTGTCAGCGAGCCTTCGACACTTCACATGGCCTCAACGTGTACCTGGTCTGGCACAGGCGCCGTGGTAACGTCACCATCACTTAGTGGCGATTAGCGGGTAAGAGGCCTACGTGGAGTTTAAAGACTGTCTAATCCTGGTTGCAGTGACCAGCAGCAGGTGTCCTCCACAGGGGGGCGCCAATCTGCACTTCAATCTGGGCATGGTGGCTGATGATATCACTTCCTGTTAGTACCAATACCGAAAAGTCCTTTAACCCCCACGTAGGCCTCTTAACCCCACCCTACCCTTCAATAATTACTCTTGAATAATGAACCAAACAAAAACTATCCTACACTCAATCTTGATTTGAAGCTTTCGTGACTGCAGGAATTCACACTCTTTGGTTCTTTCGGTAAAGTTACGTAGGTATAAAATAAAATAAATCACGACGTTTCGGGCGCAACACAAGCGTCTGTCATCAGGTTTACCTGATGAAGAGTATCCTACCCTCAAAACACAGCCATCGGGTGTTTCCCTGGGTGTCTTTCTGTCTGGCAGTCTACCCCAAAATCAGCGGTGTGAATTTAAATATTCTTGGTTCTTTCGGTAAAGTCACGCCTGATGAAGATCGCTTGTGTTGCAATCGAAACGTCGTGGGTTTTTTGCGTTTATTCTTTTACATTTATTAGTTTTTTAGTATTTTATGCAATTTTTTATGTATTACTTTTTTTTCTATCTACGTGACTTTACCGAAAGAACCAAGAATATGAATGCCTGCAGACACGAAAGTTTTAAGTCAGAAATTAAAATGTCGACGTGCCTATTCATCCCGATGCCCATAGCCAGCCATAGTCACGGCCGCCCCCCCCCCCCCCAATTGGCAAAACAGCACCCTCTTTAGGGGTGGGAAGTGTTCGCAGAAGCAGCAGTATGCACGTGTCCAGTGTTGTTTTGTTAGAAGTTTCAGTGTTGGTGGTGGTGTACCGCGATGCATCGTCACATTTCCCCAAATCGCTTGCCACCATCCCCCCCCACGACCCCCGCCTATCGCCGGGGTAACCCAACCCCGGTACCTACCCAGGGCCAGATTATTTAGGCCTAAGCCAAGTAAGCTACATCTTAAGGGCTTCAGAATGTGGCTTGCCGTCGAACAAAGACGGTCACGAAGTGGCAGTCAAACACTCTTAAACGCATGGAATTGAAAGTCTGGAGGACCCAGGGAAAAATCCGCACGACCACGTGGAGAGAAACATGCTAACTCCAAATAAACAGCAGGCATCAGGGCCAGGATCGAACCAACAACCTCCTGTATACCAGGCAAGGAAGTTAACATCTCCTAGCCACCATGACATCCATAACCCCTCCCCCCCTTCCTTCCCTCCCGGAGGCACCTACCGCACTTGGTAGCATTCCTCCAGTTTGCCGCGAAGGCAACGCCCTCGCCATTGCAGGCCCTCACGTAGCCCTGCACTGCCTGGCACAGGACGGCCACGTTCAACTTGGCGAGCACGAGGTCATAGACGCAGTCGGCGTGGTGGGGCACCGGGTCCACGACGGCGAAGCACGGGGCCAGGGGGCTCGCCGGGTCGCTCAGGAGGCCGCAGTTGTCGCTGAAGCCCGCCTTGATGTTGAGGAAGTAGTCCAGGGAGACGTTGGCTGAGACACCCGTGTCGCTGCTCCCGCTGAAAGGGGCGAGAGGCACGTGAGGTGAGGTACGCGTGTGGGGCGTGGTGCGTCGGCAGGGAATGCATAAGCGAGCGGGTTCGTAGCGCGTGGTGGCGTACGTGCCGCCGCGTTGGCTTTTCGCTGCTTTGCTCTCCGCGACAACGGTAATGAGTACAAACTCGACGGGTGACTCGCGCACACGTAAGTCTTTTTTTTGACTGCGGATCGGACGCCAACGTTCGACCGGGGGAAACTCTCACTCTCGCACCTCTCGCTGACGACCTTCTCCTGCAGCTCCCAGCTGTTGCCGAACTCGGCAGCGCTTGCCGCCAGCGTGCCGTTGGGGGTCATGAAGTCGTCGCTGGGGTCGTTGTTCCAGAGGCCACAGAGACCGCACGTGGCAGCGGCGTAGACGTCCTTGTTGAGGAGGTGGACGCGCACGCGACTCATCCCTGCACACGGCAGTGCCGAAGAGAATCAGTGGGGTGCGGGGTGGAGGGGGGGTGGTTTCTGAGCTGCCCCTCGTCCGATCGTGATACAAATGTAATTCGGGATAAAAAAAATAGGCATCACAGGTTCACCAATTTTTGCCAAGGACAATACAATGCTAGCGAATTAGGGGTTAAGAGGCCTTTTTTTGTCCTGGTGCAAACAGGAAGTGATGTCATCAGCGACCATGCATGTGTGTATGTACCTTGGACTTCTTTCGCACCATACATAGAAATGAGATTTCAATCTAGATGACTTAAAATTGCATAGCTCCTGTGGCTTTCTAATATCGGAAGGAAGAGCATTCCAGACGCCCGCAGAAGCGCATCTATGATCAGGTTGAGGAGCAAATTGGTGCCCTCTGATAGAGGCCCCCCTGCTGCTGGTGACTGCAGCTCGATTCAAGAGCCGAATGGCTCACAGGGCTATACCAAATAGACTGAAAACTAAACATCATACACTGACTCACTTATCATACGCTGACTCACACATCATACACTGACTCACTCATCATACTCTGACTCACACATCATACACTCACTCACACTACCACTGACTCACTCACACATCATACGCTGACTCACACATCATACACTGGGAGTGGCATGCTGCCAGCTATGGCTGCAAGTTTGGTCGTACGTGCTATGCATATCGTTTATTGTTAAAATTTTAATCACAGTTCCTATGATTACTGTTGTAACATTGTTTTTATAGCTTTATTTTGGTGATTCGAAAACATATGGTTCATCTAAATTGTCTTATGGTTGTTATTGTTGACTTGCACCACAGTGGAATTTTTGCACACAGTGTTTTAATACGTTTTTTTTTTATATTTGCTGGTTTATTCCAGGATGTTTCTGTTACACGTCGTCGCTTTAATATGTTCTGTGTTCATATTTTGTTTGTTGTGGTTGCACCCGACTTAAGAGCCGCATGGCTCACAGGGCTATACCTAATAAATGAACTTGAACTTGAAGAGACCGACCACGTGTGTGACAAACGACAGACTAAACAGGCTTTATACCCCACATAGGCCTCTTAGCCTCACCCTATGATAGGCAGTGCCTCTCACAGGGTAATGCACACACACACACATGCATTTTTGAACTCCACTTAGCCCTACAAGCCGAGTAAAGAATTAAATGTCACGTTTGTAACAAAAACAATAACAAAACAACGCCTTTTCAGAGACGTGGCTGTGATGCAGGGCATGTCGAGTCACTCAGAGGCTCTTCGGCAAGCCGAGGCAAAAGAAACAAACTTCACTGAATCCCTCACCATTGTACTCGACTTTCAAGAAGGCACCGGTGTTGAGCTCGAAGTACTCGCCAGACTTGGTGATGCGGAAAAGCTCAGCAGGGTGGTAATACGGCACGTTCACCGCCACGCCGTCAAGCTGCGGAAGCGAGGGGTGGGGGTATGCACAAACACCACGACCGCGTAAACATCGCCGCTGGGGAGACAAAGGCGGTCGGGCGTGGCACTGGCCACCCGCCTGCCTGCGTGTGCCGCAGTGCCGGCCTTCGTATGTGCTGCTACTCGCTAACAGTCCGGTCAGGCTACACGGGGGACCTTTCGTCTTTGTCCCTGTGCATGCACACGCAGGTGACATGGGTTGACTGAGATAACTGGCTGAGGCACGACCTATGCTTCCTACTGTGCAACTCACTCACTCACACACTCACCCACTGACACACAGACCCAGGTGCTATGGATTAATGAATGTGCCAGGCTGGATGACAGGAGGTAACAGGACAGACCCAGCAGGTGCCATGGGTTGATTGAGTTGACTGACAGATACACCACCTTTGCCCCCTACGGTGCCAACTCGCTAAGTTTTATCTGCCCGGCGCTCCGCTCATTGTTGTGAGCGTCACTCCCCGGCCCTCCGTCGTTGCTGGAGGGCGACTGCCTCCAACTGGCCCGGTCGAAGCATCCTTTCGCGAGCCTCGTCTCTCAAACACTCGCTCGCACGCACACACACACACGCACGCACACACACACGCATGCATACACACACACGCGGCGCACGTACCCGGACTTTGTTGTCGCGGATGAAGGAGATGGTGTGGTTGTAGATCTCGGTGTGCACCTCACGCGTCCACGACACGTCGGCGCGCCGCCGGTGCTCGTTCTTCACCAGGATGCGCCATGGCACCGGCAGGTTGGAGATGCAGTTGGAGGCGAGGACGACGGTGCGCGTGCCCATGAAGTTGAAGTGGTTGCCGTCGAAAGAGCGGTAGTGAGGGTCGCCCACGCCATGGCACCACGCTGCGGGCGGGCGATGAATGGGGTGCGATTACGGGCGGGTTTCCGAGGTTTAGAAAGCACCCGGGCGGTGGGGATGGCGTTGTCGCGTGGTTAATCTGTCGCACGGCAATGCCGCCATTTTTTAAAAGGTCACGTGATCGTGTCCCTTCGTAGGGTTCCTGTCGCGCTGAAATTGGGTTGCCGTTCCTGGAGTTTCTGTGTCCAACCCCGGTGTATTGTGCCGGGCTCGCTTTGAGTTGCAATTTTAAACGAAAAAAAGCCACGTGATCTTTTTCTTTATGCATACAAGGCGCCTCGAGACATTAGTGGATGGCACCTTGCAAACGACCGTAAATTATGATTACTGCTATCCACCTCCTCATCGTCATCCCCCTCCTCCTCCCCCTCCTCCTCTCCCTCCTCCACCTCCGTGCCACTCACCGTAATAGACCTTCTTCAGCCGGAAGCGCCAGTCCTTCTTGACGCGCGCGTTCGTGTTGCTGACTCCTACGCCGCCGACGACGCCCCTCATGGCGCCCTCGTCCACCGTGATGTAGTGCTCCACGCCACCGTTGAAGACCGACGCCGGGCTCGTGAACTGCGCCTGGGTGTTGCCAGCCAGCAGCGTGGCGTTTGTCCCGTCCACCTTGAAGACCTCGCGGTCGCCCCGCACCTCGAAGAAGCGGAAGAAGGCGCCACTCGCCGACGGAAGGGCGACCTGCGCAGGCGCGGTGGGGGGCGGGGATCAGCGAGGGTTAGTGGGGGGGAGGGGGTTATAGGTCAGGCCCAATTCAGTGTGGGGTGGGAGAAGTGAGAAGGCTGTTGTTGAATTGGAGGTCACGGGACAGACCTGGGATATAACCCCTCTTAGCCGACGGCCATTGGTTCCATGAGACCTGTCGTTAGTGAGTTGGTCATTAAGCGAGTATAGGAAATGCACGTTAAAGGCTCAATTCGTTCTGGGAGCATCTGAAGTTACCCCTTTTTCAAACCCCAAAAAATGTTTACTTTACATAATGCAGGTGTTTTTTGGGTTAAATTGCGTAAATATATAAATGTTGTGTTGTTAAACCCGCCACCACCCGACACAGCCAATTATCAAGGTTTGTCACGTAAACAGAATGTGCCAGTTCGTTACTAGTACAGCACACCGATGTGTTGGAGAGCCAAGCCACAACATTTAAAATCTGAGTACGACGTTTCGCCAATAATTGAAACGAGCATCATCAGGCGACAGCCAGATTTGTGGAGAAATCCTCCTGTTTTGTAAATATACTAACAGCATTATTAACACAATATTAAAATAAGCAAGGTTAATCAATGCATTCATTAATATTTACTGTAGCTACAACAGCCCGTCATTAACAGGGGAATGGTCGGTAAGTGAGCACATTGGGCTCTATGGAGGCACTACACTACACTATACACTACACTATACACTACTATACACGACACTACTATACACTACACAATTATATACACTACACATTGGGCTCTATGGAGGCCCGTCGATTAGTCGTTACGACCAACTACCGTGACGATTATCTGAATCGGTCCTGAGTCTCCCCTAGGTCGACTCAAATGAGTACCTGATGCGGTGCGTAAACATCGCCACTGTTCGCGTGTGCACACAACAACAACCGCCATTCGCCACTAGGTGGCGGTGACTTCTCCACGGCGTATGCGCCAGGCTATGTGCACGTAAAGGCCACGCAAAGTTTTGAACGCCTGCCGGCAGGAGGTCATGGACAGACCCAGCAGGTGCCATGTGTTGACGGACCGAGTTGACTATTGGTCGATGCACCACCACCTGTGCCACCCCCCTCCGCCACTGTGCCAACTTTGCTGCGTTTTATCCGCCCAGCGCTCCGACCATTGCTACTGGAGGGCGACTACCTCTAACTGCGACGGCAACATCCTTCGCGAGCCTCCTCACGTGCGCGCATGCCGCGCGCCCTATCACCTCTTTGTTGAAGGTGACGGTCCACTGGATGGCAACGTCGTTGCCGGAGGTGTTGTCGAAGCTGAATGAGATGGGCACGGAACCGGCTGTGAGAGGGTTTGGGGGGGGGGTGAAATCCACAAAGACAGCTGTTACCCACAGCAGATGTTGTTTTGTTTTGGGGTTAGATCGCGTAAATATGAACGTGGTGTCGTTTAAATCCGCTGACCGGCGCCCGGCGCAGCCAATCGTTGAGGATGTTTGTGTCACGTGAACAAAACGTGGTTCCAATTCGTTACTCGTTACAACGCGACGCCGGTTGTTGTGTGTTGTAGAGTAAAACCCACTACAGGGTTTACAATTATGGTGTAGTGTATAGTGTAGTGTATAGTGTAGTATACTAGTTACAGCACTTCACTGGTTGTGTGTTGGAGAGTGAAACCCACTACAGCGTTTACAATTATAGTGTAGTGTATAGTGTAGTGTAGTTTATAGTGTAGTGTATAGTGTATCTTATAGTGTAGTGTATAGTGTGGTATACTAGTTATGGTAGTGGAGCCATGGTGGTGGAGCTAGGGGTGGTGGGTGAGGTGGTCGGTCAGGTGGTGGATGGGGTGGGGTTGTGGGTGCGTTGGTGGGTGGGGTGATGGGTGAGTTGGTGGGTGGGGTGGTGGATGGGTAAGGTGGTGGGTGAAGTGGGTTAGGGGTGATGGGTGAAGTGGGTGGAGTGATGGGTGAGTTGGTGAGTGGGGTGAGGTGGTGGGTCAGATGGTGGGTGGGGTGGTGGGTGAGGTATGTGGGGTGATGGGTGAGTTGGTGGGGGGGGGAGTCGGGTGGTGGGTGCGTAAGGTGGTGGGTGAGGTAAGTGGGTTGATGGGTGAGTTGGTAGGTGGTGTGGGGTGGTGGGTGGGACAGGTGGTGGGTGAGGTAAATTAGGGGTGGTGGGGGTGGCTCAGCCCATTGAGCACTTGCCCACTCGCTGCGTTTGTTACCTTGAACGACGATGGTCACGCATCGGAGCTCTGTCTCTTGTCTAGTTTCGGAGTTGAAGACACAAAACAGAAGACAGAGAAAAGAGCGAATCATTCAGACGGCCTGGGCAGGAAAAAAAACTTGTACGAGCGATATCACGGCTCAGGGAGAGACGGAGGCAGGGAGAGTGGGACAGATGGAGATTAGTCCACAATCTTTGCTGTGCCACCCACGGTGTTAGACGTAGGGGCAGCGTGGGAACAAATGGACATGAGGGCAGACACACAAAGATCCCCCGTATAGCCTTAACAGACTGTAGGGGCAAGTGCTGTTAGCGAGCACCTATGAAGGCCGGAACGGTACACGAGGGGGTGGGTGGCCAGCACCACGCCCGACCGCCTTTGTCTCCCCAGTGGCGATGTTTACACACCGCACCAGGTACTCATTTAAGGCTGAGTCGACCTAGGGGAGGCCCAGGACCGGTTCAGATAATCGTCACTGGTGTTAGCCGTGAGCGGGAATCGAACCCGGGTCGCCAGGTTCATAGCGCAGCGCGCTAACCGCTACACTACACACAGACACACACAACAACAACCACCATTCGCCACTAAGTGGCGGTGATGTCACCACGACGCTTGTGCCAGGCCATGTACACCTTGAGGCCACGTGAAGTGTTGAACGCCCGCTGGCAGGAGGTCACGGGGCAGACCCAGGTGCCACGGGTCGACTGACTGAGATGACTGAGATGACTGGCTGATGTACCACCTGTGCCCCCTACTGTGCCAACTTGCTGTGCTTTATCCACCCAGCACTCCGCTCGTTGTTGTGAGCGTCGCTCCTCCGCCCTCCGTTGTTGTTGGAGGGAGACTGCCTCCAACTGCCCAGTAGCGGCGTCCTTCACGAGCCTCCTCCACTGAGGCCGATCTTGACACCGCTGGTACCAGTCATCGGCAAGTCCACTCAGCTCCACGTCCTCTTGTACCACATCACTCCATCTCTTCTCTAGCCCGTGCCGCGCCCGTTTAGCTCCCTCTATCCGGCCGAACAAAAGCTGTTTGGGCATGCGGTGGCTGGACATGCGGGCTACATGACCCAGCCAACACAGCCTTGCCTGCTGGAGGAGCTCACCGATGGGACTTTGTCCAGATCTTTCAACACACTCACACAGACACACACACAGACACACTGACACACACAGACACACACACTGACATACACAGAAACACAGACACACACACACATGCACACACTCACGTGGTACTCTCGGAGGCGTAGAAGCAAACCCTCTGGTTGCCGATGTCTCTGCTGGCCGGCGTCCACGACACCTTGGTGTGGAAGAGTTTGGGGTTGCCCGGGTCCACCACCACGGGCGCCTTGACGACTCCCACGGGAGCGAACGTGCCCAGCCGTGGGATCGTCACTCTGGGGGTGGTGGGTGGGCAGCGGGCGTGCACATGGGGACGGGAGGGGTAGGAGCGAGGGGGCAGTACGGAATTGGGGGACAGAGGGGGAGAGGAGCAGCAGATGTAGGGGGGGGCAGTGGGGGGGCAGAGAGGGGAGGGTCCACATGGGGTGAGGAGGGGGAGGAAGGGGTGGGGGAAGGCGGGCGGGGGGGGGGGGGCACATAGGTAGAGGAGAGGGGGGCACGCGTGGCATTACAGAGGCGTGATTGTGATTGTTGAATTATTTACTTGTATATTATTTTTGCATTGCCGCGGTGGCGAGATGTTATAATGGCAATCAACACAACCAACTGCAGTAGCAGTATAGCCACCACCACCACCACGTATAGCAGCAGCAGCACCATAGTCACCACCACCACCACGTGTAGCAGCAGCACAATAGCCACCACCACCACTACCACCACCACATGTAGCAGCACCATGACCACCACCACCACCAGCACGTGAAGCAGCAGCATAGCCACCACCACCACGTGTAGCAGCACCATGGCCACCACCACTACCACCACCACGTGTAGCAGCACCATGGCCACCACCACCACCACCACGTGTAGCAGCAGCATAGCCACCACCACCACCACCACGTGTAGCAGCAGCATAGCCACCACCACCACCACCACCATTCGCAGTAGCAGCAGCACCATAGCCACCACCACCACCACGTGTAGCAGCAGCATAGCCACCACCACCACCATTCGCAGCAGCATAGCCACCACTACCACCACCACTACCACCACCATGGCCACCACCACCACCACCACCATTCGCAGCTGCATAGCCACCACCACCACTACCACCACCATGGCCACCACCACCATTTGCAGCAGCATAGCCACCACCACCACTACCACCACCATGGCCACAACCACCACCATTCGCAGCAGCACTGCGGGACGTGACGCTGACTCACGAACTGGCGGAGTTGGCGGCCACCTCGACGTCGATGTTCATCTCGAAGAGCACCCCTTGGCTGGCGGTGAAGGAGGCGCCGCTGGCCGGGGTGACGCCCACGAAGATCGGCATCTCGCACGACAGCGCCGGCTCGACTGCGTCGCGCGCGACGGGACAGCGGCACGGCATCGTGCGATCAGCGGCGGCGTCGTCGGCGTCGTCGTTGTCGTCATTGTCATCATTGTCATTGTCATCGTCGTCATTGTTATGGTCGTCATCATCGTCGTCATTGTTGTCATCATCGTCGTCATCGTTGTCATCATCGTCGTCATCGTTGTCATCATCGTCGTCGTCATCATTGTCATTATCGTTGTCGTCTCTGCCGTTGTCATCGTCGTCATTGTCATCGTCATCATCGTCATCATTGTCATCATTGTCGTCGTCATCGCCATCGTCATCGTCGTCATCATCATCAACGTCGTCATCATCGTCATAATCGTCGTCATTGTCGTCATCATCATCATCGTCATCGTCATTGTCATCATCGTCGTCGTCATCACCATCGTCATCGTCGTCATCATCATCAACGTCGTCATCAACGTCGTCATAATCGTCATTGTCGTCATCATCATCATCATTATCGTCATTATCATTGTCGTCGTCATTGTCATCATTGTCGTCGTCATCACCGTCGTCATCGTCGTCATCATCAACATCGTCATCATCGTCATAATCATCGTCATTGTCGTCATCATCATCATTATGGTCATCAACATCGTCATCATCGTCGTCATCATCGTCGTCATCATCGTCATAATCGTCGTCATTGTCGTCATCATCATCATCGTCATCGTCGTCATCCAAACTATAAAACTACAGTCTCTGCTTCTCCGGTAACGTGGCGGTTGTAGTAGCGTTCCAGAAGAACGCTGCGTTACGGAAAAATCTCGCGATCATAAATAATATACAGAGCCGAGTCCGCGATATCGCGAGAGATGCGTAACACGGGGCCTGCACACAGGCTGCGTGGGTAGAAGCATCCATCAGCATCCCAATACCCAGTGGGATGATGATGCTATACCGATGGAGCCGTACGTACAACTGCTAATCCCTAATCGCGTTACGTATATAATCCGCATCCCCGTGACGTAAAAAATGCGTTTCCTAATACGTTCATCATCGCGTTATATATCCAATTCGGCGTTGTGAAAACCAAACGCAGCGTTAGAGAACGGATCGAACACCAACTTTAGGCCCCGCACACTCCTAACAAGCCCCGCCCACCGTGTCCATAAACCTCGCACACTGCTCTCATGCCCCGCCCACAACTCACAAGCCCTGCCTACTCTGTTCATAGGCCCACCCACTGCTCTCACGCCTCGCCCACTGCATTCACAGCACCCTCTGCACATTTATTTCTGCAATGCGGTGGTGCCCTTGAGTCAGAGGTCGCAACCAGGTACCCGATACCCGTACCCTACCCGATACCCGGCTACCCGTACCCGGCCGGGTACGGGTACGGGTAGCCGTTTGCAACCCTGGTGCGGCCGGGTATGGGTACGGGTAGGCCGTGAGTCACTGGTGAGTAACCGTTTGTCACTCATTTCGGGTAGGGTACAGGTAGGGAACGGCTACCCGTACCCGGCCGGGTACAAGTACGGGTAGCCGTTTGCAACCCTGGTGCGGCCGGGTATGGGTACGGGTAGGCCGTGAGTCACTGGTGAGTAACCGTTTGTCACTCATTTCAGGTAGGGTACGGGTAGGGAACGGCTACCCGTACCTGGCCGGGTACGGGTATGGGTACCCGTTTGCGACCCTGGTGCAGCCGGGTACGGGTAAGGAATCAAAACCTGTTTGCGACCTCTGCCTTGAGTACACGGAGACCACGGCGAGGCCGACTCACACTGAAGGAGGACTTGCAGCGGGATGCCGGACAGCGCGTCGCCCGGAGCGAGGCTCAGTGAGCCCACGGTCAGCGACGAGTTGACGGAGTCCTCGATCATCAGGGCCAGGGCCCAGAGGCCGTCGGCGTCCGCGGGGGCCGTGAAGGTGATGACGCAGGCGGCCTGTGCGGAGGGTGGGTGGGGGGGTGTGGCGAGGGGGGGAGGGTGGAAGGTAGTAACATGTCAAAGGCAAAGTGATGTCATATGCTGAGTGAGTGGGTGGGCGAGCGAGCGAATGAATTGACCGAAGATGCTCGATTTGTGGGTGAGTGGTTGAATAAATGAGTAGGTGAGTTAGTGGGTGAGTGCCTGAGTAAATGAGTGAGTGAGTTAGTGGGTGAGTGGTTGAGTAAATGAATGGGTGCGTTAGTGGATGAGTGGGTGAGTAAATGAGTGGGTGAGTTAGTGGATGAGTGGGTGAGTAAATGAGTGGGTGAGTTAGTGGATGAGTGGGTGAGTAAATGAGTGGGTGAGTTAGTGGATGAGTGGGTGAGTAAATGAATGGGTGAGTTAGTGGATGAGTGGGTGAGTTAGTGGGTGAGTGGCTGAGTAAATTAGTGGGTGAGCTAGTGGGTGAGTGGCTCAGTAATTAAGTGGTTGAGTTAGTGGTTGAGTGGCTGAGTAAATTAGTAGGTGAGTTAGTGGGTGAGTGGCTGAGTAAATTAGTGGGTGAGCTAGTGGGTGAGTGGCTGAGTAAATTAGTGGGTGAGTTAGTGGGTGAGTGGCTGAGTAAATTAGTAGGTGAGTTAGTGGGTGAGTGGCTGAGTAAATGAGTGGGTGAGTTAGTGGGTGAGTGGCTGAGTAAATTAGTGGGTGAGCTAGTGGGTGAGTGGCTGAGTAAATTAGTGGGTGAGTTAGTGGGTGAGTGGCTGAGTAAATTAGTAGGTGAGTTAGTGGGTGAGTGGCTGAGTAAATGAGTGGGTAGGTTAGTGGGTGAGTGGCTGAGTAAATGAGTGGGTGAGTTAGTGGGTGAGTGGCTGAGTAAATTAGTGGGTGAGCTAGTGGGTGAGTGGCTGAGTAAATTAGTAGGTGAGTTCGTGGGTGAGTGGCTGAGTAGGTAAGTGCGTGAGCGACTAGATTAGTGGGCGGGCGGGCGGGCGAGTGAGTGAGTGATTTGTCTGGAGTGAGTCCTAGCTAGTGCTCAATCACACATCCATCACCCTCTGACCTACTGACCGACCGACAGCTGTCACTCTGAATTCTATAAATATGGACAGGTTGAGCACCCATCACCCACCCCCCTTACCCCCCCCCCAAGTCACCCACCACCACCCCCCACCTCGTCGAGGACTCCGTAGGGGGCGACTCCGCAGATGCCTCCGCACTCGTCGCGTGCTCCGTTCTCGGCGTAGCGGCACCGCACCGTGTCCCCATCGGCATCGTACACCGGGATGTTCCACACCGTGGTGCAGCCAGCCTTCAGCCTGGGGGGGGGGGAGGGGGGTCGGCACGAAGCATGATGAATGAATGAACAATGACGCATCACAAGAGTGTACGAGGACCACTTACGCACGAGTTAGTTTTCCAGAGGTACTGTTCGTAAGTCGATTGGACTCCCTGTCGGTTGCAAACGTGTTGTACGGCATGTACACTAAACACGAGGAATGGCTTTGAAGGTTGGATAATCTCCTGTAGATGTAGATGCCACTGGTTCTTCACGTTCTGCAGATGTAGATACCACTGGTTCTTCACGTTCTGCAGATGTAGATGTCACTGGTTCTTCGTGTTTTGTAGATGTAGATGCCACTGGTTCTTCACATTTTGCAGATGTAGATGCCACTGGTTCTTCACGTTCTGCAGATGTAGATGCCACTAATTCTTCACGTTCTGCAGATGTAGATGCCACTGGTTCTTCACGTTCTGCAGATGTAGATGCCACTGGTTCTTCACCTTCTGCAGATGTCGATGCCACTGGTTCTTCACGTTCTGCAGATGTTGATGCCACTGGTTCTCCACGTTCTGCAGATGTAAATGCCACCATCGCTACCAAACCTTCTCCCACACCTCCCCCCACCTCCCTCCACCTTTCCCCACACTTACCCCCATACCTCCCCCCCCCCCCACCTCTCTCCACACCTCCCCCCACACTTCCCGCCACACCTCCCCCCCCCCCACATCCCACCCACATCCCATCCACCTCCCCCCACCTCTCCCCCACCACCCTCACACCTCCCCCCACACCTCTCCCCACACCTCCCTCCACACCTCCCCCAACACTTCCCACCCACTCCCCACCCACCTCCCCCCCACCTCCCACCCACCTCTCCCCAAACCTCCCCCACACCTCCCACCCACCTCTCTCCACACCTCCCCCCACCTCCCCCCCACCTCCCCCACACCTCCCCCCCACCTCCCCCCACACCTCCCTCCACACCCCACACACCTCCACCCACCTCCCACCCACCTCCCTCCCACCTCCCACCCACCTCTCCCCCACCTCCCCCCACACCTCCCTCCACACCCCACCCACCTCCCACCCACACCTCCCCACCCACACCTCCCTCCACACCCCACCCACCTCCCACCCACCTCCCACCCACCTCCCTCCCACCCACCTCACCACACACCTCCCACCCACCTCACCACACACCTCCCTCCCACCTCCCCACACACCTCCCCCCCCACACCTCCCCCCCACACCTCCCCCACACCTCCCCCCCCCCCACCTCCCCCTCACACCTCCCCCTGCCCCTCCCCCCACACCTCCCTCCACACCTCCCCCCACCTCCCACCCACCTCCCTCCCACCTCCCACCCACCCCACCACACATCTCCCTCCACACCTCCCCCACACTTCCCACCCACACCTTTCCCCACACCTCCCCCTCACACCTCCCCCCCCACCTCCCCCTCACACCTCTCCCCAAACCTCCCCCACACCTCCCACCCACCTCACCACACATCTCCTCCCCCACCTCCCCCACACCTCCCCCCCCCCACCCACGGCACCTGATGAGCGGCTTGGAGGCGGTGACGGGCGAGACGTTGGGAGCCCCCGTGTCGCTGCGCACGCCCGGGTTGAGCACAGTGATGAGCGACCAGTCCCACTCGGACGCCTCCACGAGGCCGCCCGCCCTCTGCACCAGCGCATTGACCCAGCAGCAGTCGTCAAAGCTGCCGGGAGAGATGGGCGACGAGGAGAAGGGGGATGAGGAGGATGAGGATGTACACACACACACGTACACATGTGGTGACACAGCAACGGAGCAACTCCACCAGCGCTGCCATCTCCACGCACCCCTCCACACGAACGCACGGGCACCGCGCGTCCACGCAGCCACCTCCGCATGAGTGGTGGTGTACGTGGGGAGTGTGTGTGGGATAACTCCGGGCGGTGGGGAGCCAACCGCTTAGCCATGTCCCTCAGATTTGAAGCTTTCGTGACTGCAAGGATTCATGCTGTTAGGTTTTTTCGGTAAAGTCACGTAGGTAAAAAAAATAAAATTAAAATTAATAAAAGTAATAAAATAATTATTTATATTATTACTTTGATTGATTTTACTTTTATTTTTTTAAATAAAGTAAAATTAATAAAAGTAATAATAGAAATAACATAACAATTAATATTATAACTTTTATTAATTTTTTTTACCTACGTGACTTTATAAAAAAAAAAAAATTATTAATAAAAGTAATAATAGAAATAACATAATAATTTCTATTATTACTTTTATTAATAAAATTTTTTTTTACCTACGTGACTTTACCGACAAAACCTAAGAGTATGTCCCTCAGAGAGGACGCTGGTGCGAGGGGCCGATCACCAGATCGGGGTGGGCCCGGCGAGAAGTGGCCGAAGAGGGGGTAGTGGAGGGGGTGGACGTCGCGCCCTGCCCGCTCACGGGGAGCGGGGAGGTGGGTGTCAGCCTCCACACACACGTACACACACGTACACAACAACACCAGCCATTCGCCACTAAGTGGCGGTGACGTCACCACGACGCTTGTGCCAGGCCATGTGCACCTTGAGGCTACCACGTGAAGTGTCGAACGCCCGCTGGCAGGAGGTCACGGGGCAGACGCAGATGCCACGGGTCGACTGACCGAGATGACCGAGATGACAGACGTACATACACACACGTACACAGACGTTCACACACGCACACACACACATACGTACAGACACGTACACAAACACGTACACATGTACACACACACGTACACAGACGTTCACACACGCACACACACATACGTACAGACACGCGTAAACACACACGTACAGATGTACACACACGTACACAGACGTTCACACACACACGCACACACACATACGTACAGACACGTACACACACACGTACACATGTACACACACACGTACACACACACGTACACAGACGTTCACACACACACGCACACACATACGTACAGACACACGTACACGCACACGTACACATTTACACACACATGTATACAGACGTACACACACACGCACACACACACACATACGTACAGACACACGTACACACACGTACACATGTACACACACATGTACACAGACGTTCACACGCACACACACACATACGTACAGACACGTACACACACACGTACACATGTACACACACATGTACACAGACGTTCACACACACACGCACACACATACGTACAGACACACGTACACACACACGTACACACGTACACACACACGTACACAGACGTTCACACACACACACATACCTACAGACACACGTACACACACACGGACACACGTACACACACACGTACACAGACGTTCACACACACACGCACACACATACGTACACACACACGTACACATGTACACACACACGTACACAGACGTTCGCACACACACACGTACGTACAGACACACGTACACACACACAGACGTACAGACACGTACACACACACACGTACACACACAGACGATGACGGCGACTCACGATACGACGGTGGGCTTAGAGGCTGGCACGTCAAACTCGAAGCTGGAGGCACCGATCATCCAGTTGGAGTTCTCGTTCTGCTCCGTGCACACGAAGTTGAGAGAGTACGAGCCCTGGCACCCCTCCCGGCATTTCCACTTCTGCTTGGACTTGATGAGCGCTCCGCTGTCGATGTCTGCGTCCGTGCATTTCGCTCCCTCGTCCGAGGTCCTGCGCCAGGCCAGCATGTAGTTGAAACGCACCTGTGGTGGTGGTGGTTGTGTTGTGGTGGTTGGGTTGTGGTGGTGTTGTGGTGGTTGTGGTGGTGGCGTGGTAGTGGTGTGGTGGTGGTGTGGTTGTGGGTGGCGTGGTAGTGGCGTGGTGGTTGTTGTAGTGGTGGCGTGGTGGTGGCGTAGTGGTTGTGGTGTGGTGGTTGTGGTGGTGGCGTGGTGGTGTGGTGTGGTGGTGGTGGCGTGGTGGTTGTGGTGGTGGCGTGGTAGTGGTGTGGTTGTGGGTGGCGTGGTAGTGGCGTGGTGGTTATTGTAGTGGTGGCGTGGTGGTGGCGTAGTGGTTGTGGTGGTGGTGTGGTGGTTGTGGTGGTGGCGTGGTGGTGGCGTGGTGGTTGTGGCGTGGTGGCGTGGTGGTTGTGGTGGTGGTGTGGTGGTTGTTGTGGTGGTGGCGGCGTGGTGGTTGTGGTGGTGGTGTGGTGGTGTGATGGTGGCGTGGTGGTTGTGGTAGTGGTGGCGTGGTGGTGGTGTGGTGGTGGTGTGGTGGTGTGATGGTGGCGTGGTGGTTGTTGTGGTGGTGGCGGCGTGGTGGTTGTGGTGGTGGTGTGGTGGTGTGATGATGGCGTGGTGGTTGTGGTAGTGGTGGTGTGATGGTGGCGTGGTGGTTGTGGTAGTGGTGGTGTGGTGGTTGTGTTGTGGTGGTGGTGTGGTGGTGGCGTGGTGGTTGTGGTAGTGGTGGTGTGGTGGTTGTGTGGTGGTGTGGTGGTGGTGGTGGCGTGGTGGTGTGGTGGTGTGGTGGTGTGGTGGGGGGAAAAGTAGTTCAGCAGTTAGTGCGCTGTCGCCACGAACCCGGCCACCCGAGTTCGATTCCCACTCACGGCCACCAACGCCACAATGACGACCGGTCCTGTGCATCCTCCCCTAGGTCAACTCAGCCTCAATCGATTACCCGGTGCGGTAGTGTACTAAACATCGCCACCGGGGAGACAAAGGCGGCCGGGCGTGGTGCTGGCCACCCAACCCCCTCGTGTATCGTGCCGGCCTTCATAAGCGCTCGCTAACAGCACTTGCCCCAACAGTCTATCAAGGTTACACGCGGGGGCCTTTGTCTTTGTTTGGTGTGTGGTGGGGGAGGTATGGAGGGAGGCGAGAGGTCAGAATCAGCGTTTTATACCGCTGGAGGAGGAATCCGAAGAGCCGTAAAGCTCTTTTCTCAGGACAGCAAACGGTTACGCGTCAGGTTAAACAAATCCGCTGTGTCACTTCCAGATACAACAGCAGACCATCCACCCGCCCCCTCCATCCTCACCGAGGCAATTTGCCCACTGAGCTTTCTAAAGTCGTCGTTCCCTAAGCGACCTGGCCCATCGCAAGTGACAGCCACTCAACAAAGTGTGGCTTAGGGGCCGTCCATAAATTACGTTGCTGGAGGGCGACTGCCTCCAACTGCCCAGTAGCAGCGTCCTTCACGAGCCTCCTCCACAGAGGCCGATCTTGACACCGCTGGTACCAGTCATCGGTAAGTCCACTCAGCTCCACGTCCTCCCGTACCACATCATTCCATCTCTTCTCTAGCCCGTGCCGCGCCCGTTTAGCGGTGGCTGGGCATGCGGGCTACATGACACAGCCAACGTGGCCTTGGCTGCTGGAGGAGCTCACCGATGGGACTTTGTCCAGATCTTTCAAGGGTTTGTGAGCTCCTCACACAATCCAGCATGGTTAAATCCCAGGATGGGTCATAGGCAGGCCAGCCTAAATGTTTTTAGCCGGCAAAGATGTTCCATTAGGGTGGGTCTTCATTGAGGCTGAGTCGACCTAGGGGAGGCCCAAGACCGGTTCAGATAATTCACTATGTAACACGATCGATTTTTGTTCCTGGGTAATAAGTGTTATTTCCAAATTGCTTATGCCTCAAATGTGCAGAAAGTGGCTATTATTATTCCCCACAAACGTTGCTTTTGTGACCAGGACTTTACGTGAAGGATTGACACAAATTTACCCTTTTTTCTCATTGAAAATAGGTACATTTCAAAATATCACTGTCCTGGTCACAAAAGCAAAGTTGGTGGGTAATAAGAATAATAGCCACTTTCTGCACTTTTGAGGCATAAGCAATTAGGAAATAACACTTACAACCCAGGGACAAAACAAATATATTTTTGTTTCAAGGTATAACAATCACTGATGTTGGCCGTGAGCGGGAATCGAACTCGGGTCGCCGGGTTCGAAGCGCAGCTTAGCGCTGGCCACTGCCCGCTGCCACGACCACTCTGCCAACTCGACACTTCACACGCGCCCACAGACACACACTCACCTTGCCACCTTCCTCCTGGATCCAGGAGATGGTGCCACCTCTCAGGTGAGTGGCTTCCACCCCCAGGGCGGCCACCATCACCACCACCACGAGGGCACCCAACGCGAGCCTCATGATGACAGTGGGAGATCAAGTTTCGCGTGGGTAGCAGCAGCAGAAGGAGGATCGAGAAGCGATTGGCGGTGCGGTTGTGGAGACCTCGCACCACAAGGACAAAGATTCCTTCGTGTTGCCTTTAGCGGACTGTCGGGGGTCAGCTGTCAAGGTCACACACACACACACAGACACCCACCAACTTCACTCACACGCACTCAGAGGGAGAGATGGAGAGAGAGAGATGGACTGTCTGCTGTGCCAGTCTTCTCACCACCCCCCGGTCTCTGGAGAGTTCAGGGAGTGGTTGACGCTTCTTATAGATGCCACCATCGCGAGGGGTCACACCCTTGGCCGTGACTTGGCGGCTATTTGGCCCAGGGCTTGGGCAAGGTCGCTCACCCACAGACATTCGTCCCCGTGGGTTTGGAGACGCGATCTCAAGTTTTCAGGGCAGGAGGTTCGTGGGTTCTATCCCGACCCTGACGTCTGCTGCTGCTGTATATTTCGAGTTCTGCATCTCTCTCTCATCAACATCACTCTGGCTAGGAGATGTTAACTACCTCGCCTGGTATACAGGAGGTCGTGGATCCTATCCCGAGCCTGACCATGCCGGCCGCTGCTGTATATTTGGAGTTTGCGTGTCTCTGTCTCTCATCATCATCACGGTGGCTAGGAGATGGTAACGACCTCGCCTGGTATACAAGAGGTCGTGGGTTCGATCCCGACCCTGACGCCTGCCGCTGCTGTATATTTGGAGTTTGCGTGTCTCTCTCTCATCATCATCACGGTGGCTAGGAGATGGTAACGACCTCGCCTGGTATACAAGAGGTCGTGGGTTCGATCCCGACCCTGACGCCTGCCACTGCTATATATTTGGAGTTTGCATTTTCTTCCTGTGGTCGCTTGGATTCTTCTCCACATTTAGCAACACGCGTTTAGAGTATTCTGCTGCTACTTTAAATTTCCACGTGATGGTGATATCAGCCACTTGGTCGATCTGTTATCATTTGTGATGGGCCAGGGTCGCTTCTGAAAAAGGGGCGATTACGTAGCTCAGAGGGGCCTTGCCTGGTAACAATAAAACATAATTTAGTTGAATCTATGGGTCTGTATGTATCTCTATGGGAGTGTGTGTATCTCTATGGGTCTGTATGTATCTCTGTGGGAGTGTGTGTATCTCTATGGGTCTCTATGTATCTCTATGGGTCTCTGTGTAAATCTATGGGTCTCTATGTATCTCTATGGGTCTCTATGTATCTCTATGGGTCTCTGTGTATATCTATGGGTCTCTATGTATCTCTATGGGTCTCTATGTATCTCTATGGGTCTCTGTGTATATCTATGGGTCTCTATGTATCTCTATGGGTCTCTATGTATCTCTATGGGTCTTTATGTATCTCTATGGGTATCTATGTATCTCTATGGGTCTCTGTGTATCTCTATGCGTTGAGAATATTTGGCTGCCGCTATGAATATCCACGTGATAAGTCACCATTTGGCTGAGTTGCAATCATTTGTGATAGCCAGGTCAGGGCTTGTGAAAAAGAGCCACGCCATATCTCAGAGGGGGGCCTTGATTAGTAAGAATATCTATTAAAAAAAATTATTCAGTAGTTTTAAATATTGAGGGTCCTGGTGAGACGATAATGATTGTCCTGGCTAGATCCAGGAAACCTGTTCTCTCCATCGCCACTCACCTGGCAGTGACCTTGCCTGATAAAATAAAAAAAATATATTTTTAATTGACTTTAAAGCGACGTTACATTACGTTCCGATCTTTTTTTTTACTTGGTTTTAAACGATTTCCCTTACCCCGTGAAAAGAGACAACAGCGTGACCTTCGTCAAGTCACCAACAGTACCCCCAGCCACTCACGCCACGCCAAAGGCAAAGGTGCCCCGTGTAGCCTGAACACACCGCTAGGGAAAGTGCTGTTAGCGAAGGATCACCTATGAAGGCCGGCACGGCAAGCGAGGGGCTGTGGGTGGCCAGCACCACGCCCGGCCGCCTTTGTCTTCCCGAGTGACGGCGTTTACACACCGGGTACTCATTTTCGGCCGAGTCGACCTAGGGGAGCTAGAGGACATCCCCCACCACCACCGCCCCCCACCACCACCGCCCCCACCACCGCCCCCCACCACCACCCCCCAACACCACCGCCCCCCACCACCGCCCCCCACCACCACCCCCCAACACCACTACCCCCCACCACCACTCTCCCACCATCACCCTCCCACCACCGCCCCACCCACACCACAGCACCCGCGCCCAGCCCCGTGGCAATTCCGGAGCGATGCCTTTGTTGTTTTTTCGTCTTCTTGGTCGCTGAGCGCGACGGCAAATACTGCAGGTGAGACAGAAATAATGATAATAATACTACTACTAATACTACTACATGAGCATAACAACGCCGTCACCTGACAAGATGGAAATTATAAGACATGCGGCCGCGGGGCGTAGAACGACATGTGTTGAGTGGGCGGGTCGGCAGGTGGGTAGGTAAGTAGGTCGATAGAAACCCCTAGACTCAGAGACCCATAGACTCAGAGATCCATAGACTCAGAGACCCATAGACTCAGAGACCCATAGACTCAGAGACCCATAGTCTCAGAGATCCATAGACTCAGAGACCCATAGACTCAGAGACCCATAGACTCAGAGACCCATAGTCTCAGAGATCCATAGACTCAGAGACCCATAGACTCAGAGATCCATAGACTCAGAGACCCATAGACTCAGAGACCCATAGACTCAGAGACCCATAGACTCAGAGATCCATAGACTCAGAGACCCATAGACTCAGAGACCCATAGACTCAGAGATCCATAGACTCAGAGACCCATAGACTCAGAGACCCATAGTCTCAGAGATCCATAGACTCAGAGACCCATAGACTCAGAGATCCATAGTCTCAGAGATCCATAGACTCAGAGACCCATAGACTCAGAGACCCATAGTCTCAGAGATCCATAGACTCAGAGACCCATAGACTCAGAGACCCATAGACTCAGAGACCCATAGTCTCAGAGATCCATAGACTCAGAGACCCATAGACTCAGAGACCCATAGACTCAGAGATCCATAGTCTCAGAGATCCATAGACTCAGAGACCTATAGACTCAGAGACCCATAGTCTCAGAGATCCATAGACTCAGAGACCCATAGACTCAGAGATCCATAGACTCAGAGACCCATAGTCTCAGAGATCCATAGACTCAGAGACCCATAGACTCAGAGACCCATAGACTCAGAGACCATGTCGACTCAAAGACCCATAGAAACTGAGACCCGTAGAATCACGGACCCATAAGCACGTAGACCCATAGACCCTAATACAGACCGACAGACTCATCACACAGAGACCCACAGACTCGCCACACAGAGACCCACAGACTCACCACACAGAGACCCACAGACTCATCACAGAGACCCACAGACTCACCACACAGACACCCACAGACTCACCACACAGAGACCCACAGACTCACCACACAGAGACCCACAGACTCACCACACATATCAACAAACTCATCACACAGACACACACAGACTCATCACACAGAGACCCACAGACTCACCACACAGAGACCCACAGACTCATCACACAGAAAGCCAGAGACTCACCACACAGAGACCCACAGACTCACCACACATAGATCAACAAACTCAGCACACAGAGAGACATCGACTCAATTGTAAAATATGTTGTGAGTTTGCTCTCCAACACAACACGACCGGTTAGGGCTAAAGTCGCAACTAATTGGGGAAGTTTTGTTCACAACGTGACCAACCGAAACCGATTCGCTGTGTCAGGTGGAGGTCGGTTTACGACACAGTTACATTTACGTGATCTCTAACCCCAACGCAAACGTCATCGCTATACTATATACTACACTACTATACACTGCACTACGATACACTATTATACACTACTATACTATACACTACACTACTGCACAATACACTACTGTACACTATTAGACACTACACTATACACTACACTATACACTACACTACTATACACTACACTATACACTACACTACACCACACTACTATACACTACAATACTATACACTACACTATACACTACACTACTATACACTACACTATACACTACACTATACACTACACCACACTACTATACACTACACAATACACTACACGATACACTACACTACTATACACTACACTATACACTACACTACACCACACTACTATACACCACTACTATACACTACAATATACACTACACTACTATACTACATTGAACTGCTTGTTGTTGTGTTTAGTTTGTTGTCCTTCCCCCGCACGTACAGTGCGAAATAAGTTCGACATACGTACGTATATCAGTGTCTGATCCATCAACCCTCGCTGATGCTGTTGCCTGTGAGTAGCAATATCTTCGGGACCTTTTTTGCCAGTATCAAAGTGTGACAAATAAGAGTAGGGGTTGTGCCCTTTCTGGCAATAAAACAGGAGTCGTGTTAAGATGTTCAAACACCAAAAATAAACCTTTTGAAAGGATTCATACTCTTAGGTTTTTTCGGTAAAGTCACGTAGGTAAATACCGAAAAAACCCAAGAGTATGAATTCTTGCAGTCACGAAAGCTTCAAATCTACAACTTTTGCAAGGAAGTTATCGCATTAACCACACGCAGTGCTTGTGGTGGACATGCAAACAGACAGGCTCTGATAATAATGTAACTATAATGTTATAGGCATTGTCTATAATAATATACATATATAATAGCCCAGATTTGTCACTCTGTGACTGTGATTAACGCCCCCGGATTGGTTGAAGTGCGTCACGTGACCGCGAGCTAGCAGCCAACCAGAGGTGCGCCCCTCCCAAACATGTAAGCTCCCGGATTGGTTGAAGTGCGTCACGTGACCGCGAGATGTCCACTTCCTGTTGTGTTGCGCCCCGAACCTCGGAGTTCCGAGAAGCAGCAATATGGCGGCCACAGCGCCGGAGACGCAGCCACGGAAAGCTGACGGTCGATCCACTCACACACGGCTCACTCATACACACGGCTCACTCACACTCACTCACACACACAGCTCACTCACACTCACTCACACACGGCTCACTCACACTCACACAATCGCATGCAGCTCAGAGGAGATGGGTGAGAGTGAGGCAGAGCCATGCTCCGTCCACTGCTGCCCTGAGGGACCCCCATCCTCTCCACTGCTGGCTTGAGGAAGAGCCGCGGTATCTCCACTGCTGCCCTGAGGGAGAGCCACGCTCTCCCCACTGCTGCCCTGAGTGACCCCCGTGCTCTCCACTGCTGGCTTGAAGGAGAGCCGTGCTCTGTCCATTACATTGATCCTCGAGTTTTTTTGGTGCTTAAATCCACTGCTGGATGAAGGCCCACCGCACGCTGTGCGAGTGGATCGTAAGAATTTACTTGACCAGTCTGTTGGGGGCCGCCGCACGTTGTGGTTGTTCGGGGACGCTGCAGGCTGTGGTTGTGAGGGGGCGCCATAGGTGCCCCCTTCTACGTGACTTTACCGAAAGAACCAAGAACATGAATCCATGCAGTCACGAAAGCTTTACATCGAAAAATAATAATGTAACTATAATGTTATATGGCATTATCTATAATAACAATGTAACTATACTATTAGAGGCATTGCCATTAATGACAATGTAACTATCATTTTATATGGCATTGTCTATAATAATGTAACTATAATGTTAGAGGCATTCTCATTGAAACTGATTGACCTACAGCAGAGACAGCTGCTGCCGCCTTTATGGCCTCGTCTCACCACCAGTGTCAGATGAGAGAACAACGCCAAAAGGCGAACAGGTCCAGCAGTTATATCTTTGGGAGCCTTTCTTTGCCAGTATCAAAAGTATGACCAGCAGTGTTTGCCCTTTTCTATAGGGGCAGCAGTTTGCAGCTTCGTGAATGTCAAGGGAGGACCTTCGAGCCACACAAAGTGCCGCATGACGACGACGACGGCGACAGCGATGATGATGATGAAATGGGCAATTAGGGTCAGCGATGTAATAACGAGACTCGCGCAGACCGACAAATTGGCTCTCATGAGGCCTAATTACGCACGTATAACGGAGCCTTTATTTGGCGAGCAAAGAGGTCAAAGTGTTGTTATACTTTGACAATCACCCCCCAGGGCTGGTTAAGAATTATATTGGTGGTTTGCTAATGGAGGCCCAGCACAGTGGGATGGAGCACGGGGTCGAGCATCTGATTGAGCATGTGGTCGAGCATTGGCTGGATGTGTTATGGGGTTGAGCGTTTTGATCAAGCATGCATTTGGGAACAAGGTCAAGCGTGGGCTTGATGTGTTATGGGTTTGATCATGGGATCGAACATGAGATTGGGCACGGGATCGAGCGTGTCATCGAGCATGGGATCGAGCCTTTTAATCGAGCATGCATTTGGGAACAAGGTCAAGCATGGGCTTGAGGCGTTATGGGTTTGAGCATGGGATCGAGCACGGGATTGAGCACGGGATTGAGCATGGGATCGAGTCTGAGATAATTCAGGAGGCACTGTTGGCCTATTTGATAATACAGCCTTGCAACCGCAGCAGCATCTGGATCTAGACAGTGGACTGCAGTTCCATGCTGACATACGTCGTCTGGTCTGCAATAAATGCATTTTTTTTGGTTCGTATGTGTGTATGTATGTTGAACTTATTTCGCACCGTACATAACCGTTTTAATCGGATGTGCGGGGGTTGAAGGACAACAAACTAAACACACAAAAAGCAGTTCTAAAGAAACGAGTTTGTCAATGTGGATGATTTTAATAGGACACAGCTTGAGTGGCTTCCTAATATCAGAAGAGAAGAGCGTTCCAGACGGCCGCAGAAGCAGCACAACTGAAAGCGCCGCTCGAAGATGATGCAGTGACCGCCATCTTTGTTCGACGGCTAGCTATAAGTGTAGTGTGTAGTAGTGTATCGTGTAGTAGTGTGGAGTGTAGTGTTTCTAGTAGTGTATAGTGTAGTGCATAGGAGAGTACACTGGAGTGTATAGTCGTGTATCGTAGTGTGTAATGCATTGTCGTGTGTTGTGTATCGTGTAGTGTATAGTCGTGTATGGTGTAGTAGTGTGGAGTGTGTTTTTAGTCGTGTGTAGTGTATAGTGTAGTGCATAGTAGAGTATACTGTTGTGTATAGAAGTGTATGGTGTAGTAGTGTGGAGTGTAGTGTTTTAGTCGTGTGTAGTGTATTTTTTCGTGTGTAGTGTAGTGTATCGCGTAGTGTATAGTGTATAGCATCTTTGTTCGACGGCTTAGCCAGAAGCCACCACTGCTGCTACGCAGGTGACAGCCGGAGTGTTGCATGACGATGGTTTATAGCTCCTTGACGAGGTCAGCAGCGAGGTACCGTGGTTCATTCAAAGGTCGACGGTGGAGGAAGGGAGCCAAGGAAGGAAGGAAGGGCGAACCTTCAGATGATTTTGGCATCGCGGCACTGGAGTTGATGCACGTGTTAGATGTCCGCGCTGACAGCTGACTTTGCGTATTCCACGAGCCGTCATCATCATCAATCACCCGCAAACAAGTCAAGGGGTGTGGACCCACATCACACACACACGCCACACATTACACCATACACATCACGCAGGCAAAATACAATGTTGATTTGAAGCGTTCGTGACTTCAGGAATCCATACTCTTTGGTTATTTCGGTAAAGTCACGTAGATAGAAAAAATAATAGATCACGACGTTTCAATCACAGCAGGGAAACTGCTGAAACGTGAACTGTTTCAACAGTTTCCCTGCTGTGATTGTCTCACCTGATGACGGTCGCTTGTGTTGCGATCCGAAACGTGATCTACGTGACTTCACAGAAAGAACCAAAGAGTATAAAATACAATGACAAAGAGCCCCCCCCCCGCACGGCCGTCACAGACGTAGGGGCAATTGTCGTTAGTAGCAGCAGCGCCTCCTCCACATAGGCCGATCTTGACACCACTGGTACCAGTCATCGGCAAGTCCACTCAGCTCCACATCCTCCTGTACCACATCACTCCATCTCTTCTCTAGCCCGTGCCGTGCCCGTCTAGCCCCCTCGATCCGGCCGAACAAAAGCTGTTTGGGCATGCGGTGACTGGGCATGCGGGCTACATGGCCCAGCCAACGCAGCCTTGCTTGCCGAAGGAGTTCACCGATGGGACTGTGTCCAGATCTTTCAGGGATTTGTGAGCTCATTACACAATCAAGCCTGCAGGTTAAACACATGATGGATCGTAGGCAGGCCACCCTAAACGTTTCGAACTGGCAATGATGTTCCATTTGAGGGGCCCGCGTTTTGCAAGCAAAGAGAAGGGAGGGCATGACCGTGGCCGAGAAGACACACACAGACACACAGACAGACACAGACACACAAACACAGACACACACATAGACACAGAGATACACATAGAGACATAGAGACACACACATACACAGACACACGCAGATACACACATACAGAGACACAGACACACAGGCAAACACACTCGGAGTCCCGCACAAACACTTCTTTTCAAGCCATAGGCGACAGGAGGATTCTGGGGAATGTGTGGCGTCATAGCAGAGTGAACTCACGTGTAATTAAATCGCCCACACAATATGAAGAGAGAATACAAAGGTTCCTCACGTATAGCCTAGACTAACATTGCCCATAACCGAGCACTGCACTTTTCATATAGACGAACATTGCACATAGACTAACATTATACATAGACTAACATAGCCCATCGACTAACATTGCAGATAGACTAACATCACGCATAGACTAACATTGCCCATAGACTAACATTACACATAGGCTAACACTGCACATAGACTAATATTGCCCAAAGACTAGCATTGCACATAGTCTAACATTCCCCACAGACTTACATTGCCCATATACTAACATTGCCCATAGACCAACATTGCACATAGTCTAACATTCCCCATAGATTAACATTGCACATAGTCTAACATTGCCCATAGACTAGCATTGTTCATATTATAACATTGCCCATAGGCTAACATAGCCCATAAACTAACATTGCACATAGTTTAACATTGCCTATAGACCAGCGGTCGGGAACCTATGGCTCGCGAGCCATAAATGGCTCTTC
Source organism: Lethenteron reissneri (assembly GCF_015708825.2). NCBI lineage: Eukaryota > Metazoa > Chordata > Hyperoartia > Petromyzontiformes > Petromyzontidae > Lethenteron > Lethenteron reissneri. The sequence goes on along the minus strand of NC_083844.1, from coordinate 8,339,777 downwards.
CAGTGACGGAATATGGCTCCCAGACAATTTTGAGTTGGAAAAAAAATCAGTTTGGAACTGATTTTAAAATACTGCTTAATAATACTATGTCATTTTAAAGTAAACAGAAATTAGTTTTGAAGATAACTTTCACGGGTCACGCCTGCACGAAGCTCAACCTCACCACGTATGAACCTGACTACAAGGCCATCAGCAAAACCACGTAGCACCAGAAGTGGCATTAAAAGTAAGACATATTTCATTTATTATACGTTAAAAATACTATATGGCTCTCAATGAAATATATTTAGAAATATTTGGCTTTTATGGCTCTCCCAAGTTAAAAAGGTTCCCGACCCCTGCCATAGACTAACATTGCCCATAGACTAACATTGCCCATAGTCTAACATTGCCCATAGACTAACACTGCACATAGACTAATATTGCACATCGGCTTCTGCGGCCGTCTGGAACGCTCTTCCTTTTGATATTAGGAAGCCAATACGAGTTGTGATGCACTTTTAAATCATCATCTAGGTTGACAAACTAATTCATCTAGAACTGCTGCTTGTTGTTGTGTTCAGTTTGTTGTCCTTTCCTCCACACCTCCGAACGAATTAAGATCAACGTACACAGACAAACACAAAGATCCCCCGCATAGCCTTACGCAGGCTGTTGGGGCAAGTGCTGTTAGCGAGCACCTCTGAAGGCCGGCACGGTACACGAGGGGGTCGGTGGCCAGCGCCACGCCCGGCCGCCTTTGTCTCTCCCCAGTGACGACGTTTACTACACACCGCACCAGGTCCACATTTGAGGCCGAGTCGACCTAGGCGAGGACCGGGACCGGTTCAGATAATCGTCACCGCGTTGGCCATGAGCGAGAATCGAACCCGGGGCGCCAGTTTCGTAGCGCAGCGTAGCGCTAACTGCTGCGCCACCGCTCCCCCGACGTACACACACGTTACAACAACAACCGCCATTCGCCACTAAGTGGCGGTGACGTCACCACGACGCTTGTGTCAGGCCATGTGCATCTTGAGGCCACGTGTCGAACGCACGCTGGCAGGTCACGGGGCAGACAAAGGTGCAATGGGTCGACTGACTGAGATGACTGAGATGACTGGCTGATGCACCACCCTGTGCCCCCTTGCTGTGCCAACTTGATGTGCTTTAGCCACCCGGCGCTTCGCTCGTTGTTGTGAGCGTACACACACACGCGCACGCACTCACCCGCAATCAATCATTTCGCTTGGCATGCATTGCAATGCAGTCGCCCAATTAATGACTTGTTCATTTCGGTGTCGCGGCAATGCACGACACGATAAGCGTCGTGCATACACCACCTGTATATAGACACACAAACACGAACTATGGGTGGATGGGGTGGTAGTGGTGGTAGTGGTGGATGGTGGGTGGGGTGGTGGGAGTGATGGGGGTGGGGTGGTAGTGGTGGGTGGGGTGGTGGTGGGTGGGTGGGGTGGTGGGGGTGGATGGAGTGGTAGGGGTGGTGGGAGTGATGAGGGTGGGGTGGTAGTGGGTGGGGTGGGTGGGTGGGTGGTTGGGGTTGTGGGTGGGGTGGTGGGGGTGGATGGGGTGGTAGGGGTGGTGGTAGGGGTGGTTGGGGTGGTGGTGGTAGGGGTGGGTGGGGTGCTCGGGGAGGATCGGGGTGGTGCTGAGAGTGATGGGGGTGAGGTGGTAGTGAGTGGGGTGGGGGGGGGTGTTGGGTGGTGGTTGTGGGTGTGCGTGGGGTGGTGGTGGGGCTAGGTGGGGGAGGAGGCGCACAGCAGTGTTGCAATGTCGACTGAAATGCGCTCCCAGCGAACTCTCGTCGTCGGTGGGGGAGGTGATGTTGAAGCCACCGGCAGGCAATGCCCATCCCCAAAAACCGAGCCCACACCCTTGGTCGCTGTCTTCACGAAACCCTGGCTGGTGGTGGGGGGGGGGGGTACACGTGGGCGCCACGGTGGCTAGGAGATGTTAACTACCTTGCTTGGTACGCAGGAGGTCGCAGGTTCGACGTCGAACCATATGCCTGCTGCTGTATATTTGGAGTCTGCGTCTCTCTCTCATTATCATCACGGTGGCTAGGAGATGTTAACTACCTCACCTGGTGCGCCTGAGACCGTGGGTTCGATCCCAGACCCTGACCGACGCCTGCCTACTGCTGTATATTTGGAGTCTGTGTCAACTCTTACCCCGTGGTGGTCACTGCGTGGAATTTTTGGTCCTCCGAATGTTTTCCTCCATTGACGTCGCAGCGCCGTTGATACCAGTTTTGGCCGCTGCTATGAATCTCCACGTGATGATGAGGACGAAGGAGCCACCGCCTCGCTGAGCTCTCGTCCGTGATGGGCCGGGTGGCTTCTCGAATAAGTAATATTTTAAAAAACTTTTTTAAAAACACGCTTTTATCAAATGTACTAGTAATGGAAGAACTCCAAGACTCCAGGAAGTGGCCTGAAGCTTGCCATAACGTAAGGGACCGTGGCCAATTACAACAAACGTCAGTTGAGCGTGGACAATTAGACCCAAGCCGACACATAACATAAAAAAAGAATGCTTAAAAAAATATATATTTTATTTCCTATGATAGAATATAGTATTGTCATCAGTATGACATGAGTATATCAAGTTTGCAGTCGATACTACATTGGGAAGTGGGTTAAAATTGAGTTACAAGATTTGAGGATACAACAACAGACAGAGTGAGTTAAATGAAAGAGTGTAAAATAATATTTAAAAATACCTTTTAAAAACATAGCTTTAATGAAATGTACCATACGAGTAACGGCAGAACTCCAGGAAGTGGCCCCGAAGCTTGCCATAACGTAAGGGACCGTGGTGATTTACAGCCAACGTTAGTTGAGCGTGGACAATTACACCCAAGCCGAAACATAACATATGTAACGGGTTCCGGAGACACTTGTAGAGGTAACTTATTTATTACAATCCAACACTCCAACTCTCCAACTCTCCAACACTCCTGATACTCTGTTACAGCCTAGGTACACAGCCTAGGTACACAGCCTAGATACTCTACTCTGGCTACGCTCTGGAACTCGCCCTCACAAGGTCGTAGAGTCGGGAGTTCCAGAGTCCCACCACTGGCTCTCACAACATCCCAGGGTCCTCAGATGGCTGGTCTTGTGTCTTGGGTCTTGAGCTACGACTGGCCCTGATCGTCCAGGGAGCTCCCCTTTTATGCCTAGTCCAACGAGGGGTGGGGCCATGTGCGCCACCAGACATCCCACAGAGCACACACAGCCCCCCCCCCCCCCCCCCGTTGGCGGCGCCAAGAGGCTTAAATGCCTGGCGCCAAGAGGCTTAAGCGTCTGGACCCGCCTGGGAACCCAGCACCTGGTGCCAAGAGGCTTAAGCGCCTGGCCCGCCCAGGGTCCCAGAGCCCCCAGCAGCCCCTCCCTTCTTATGTCACTACACATATAACAAATATTGTTTAAAATTTGTATTTCTTTATCCTTTTTTTTTATAGAATATGGTATTGTTATCAGTATGACATAAGTGTAGTGCTGAACTTTACGCGGACAACTTCTTATTTTTCCGTCATCACTTTATTTTCATCAAACTCAGCATAGTCCACAACCAAGACTCCAGCGCGTTCTCTGCTCGCTCGCCGCACTCCGCTGGCCGAGCTCGCTCCGTTCCCTCCCTCTCTTTCTCCGTCTCTTTCTCCCCCAACTCTCCTCTCTGCCCCGCCCGTCTCGGCTTCGATCGTCTCGCTCTCCCTCGACTTCTCCGTCTCACTCCAACTGTCTCTCTCTCGTCTCCGTCTCACTCCGACTGTCGCTCCCTCCCTTGGCTTCTCCGTCTCACTCCGACTGTCTCTCTCTCTCGTCTCCGTCTCACTCCAACTGTCGCTCCTTCTCTTGTCTCCGTCTCACTCCAACTGTCTCTCTCTTGTCTCCGTCTCACTCCGACTGTATCTCTCTCTCTCTCGTCTCCGTCTCACTCCAACTGTTGCTCTCTCAGCTTCTCCGTCTCACTCCGACTGTCTCTCCCTCGGCTTCTCCGTCTCACTCCAACTGTCTCTCTCTCGTCTCCGTCTCACTCCGACTGTCGCTCCCTCCCTTGGCTTCTCCGTCTCACTCCGACTGTCTCTCTCTCTCGTCTCCGTCTCACTCCGACTGTCGCTCCCTCCCTTGGCTTCTCCGTCTCACTCCGACTGTCTCTCTCTCTCGTCTCCGTCTCACTCCAACTGTCGCTCCCTCTCTTGTCTCCGTCTCACTCCGACTGTCTCTCTCTGTTCCCGTTCCACTGCTAGCCTATTCTATCTCTCATCTCTTCTTCTTTTCCGTCTCGACTGCTAACCTATTCTTCTGCTCCAACCGTCTCCGTCCAGCTCCCAGCACAACTCCTCGTCTCATTCTCACGCTCCCGTATTTATCCCGGTCCTCATTAATTTCCAATTAATTAACCGGCGTCTCCCCCCCCAGGCCCCGCGCCCGCGGCCCCCGCCGCCACCTGCTCCCATCCCCAGACTTACTGGCGCCATCTTGTCCCTGACAACAACAACCGGCCAATCACTGCTCTGCGTCCCATAATTACCTAACGAGCCGTCTCTCTCCGGCCGTTGTCTCCCAGCAACACCTGCTTGTCCTGATGCGACCCCACTGTCCATAACCCACACGTGTTTACAATTTCCCCCCTTGGCAGCGTTAATCTACTATGTAAGTATACCAAGTTTGCAGTCGATACCACATTGGGAAGTGGGCTAAAATTGACTTACAAGATTTGAGGATACGACAACAACAGACAGAGTATGTTATTAGAAAGCGTGTAAAAAGATTGTTTAATTTTTTTAATGATAAAACACAGTATTGTCGTCAGTAAGACGTAAGTATACAAAGTTTTCAGTCGATACCACATTGGGAAGTGAGTTAAAATTGAGTTACAAGATTTGAGGATACGACAACAACAAAAGACAGAGTGAGTTAATAGAAAGCGTTTAAAAAGATTGTTTAAAAATATACAGTATTTTTAATGATAGACTATAGTATTGTAATCAGTATGACATAAGTATACGATGTTTGCAGTCGATACCACATTGGGAAGTGGGTTAAAATTGAGTTACAAGATTTGAGGATACGACAACAACAGAGTGAGATAAATAAAAGCGTGTAATAATAGAAATGCGCTATCACGGCAGCTGAGTAGCAGGGCCTTAGACTTGGTGAAATAAGAAAACACGTCCATGATAGGGGTTATTTTTTGTGGGTCAGATCGCGTAAATGTATAAATGTTGTGTCGTTAAAACCCGCCGCCACCCGACACAGCCAACTAGTGAGGGTTGTCACGGTAACAGAACGTGGCCAATTCGTCACTAGTACAGCACTAGTGTGTAGTGTAGTGTGTAGTGTATAGTGTAGTATATAGTGTAGTGTATAGCAGTGTAGTGTATAGCAGTGCATAGTATAGTATATAGTGTAGTGCATAGTGTAGTATATAGTGTAGTGCATAGTGTAGTGCATAGTGTAGTGTATAGTAGTGTGTAGCGTAGTGCATAGTGTAGTGTATAGTGTAGTGCATAGTGTAGTGTATAGTGTGGTGCAGTTTATAGCAGTGTAGTGTATAGTCGTGGATATTGTAGTGTATAGTGTCGTGCATAGTGTAGTGCATAGTGTAGTGCATAGTGGTTTAGCCATATGTTTGTTGTAGTACAGAGTTAGACTGATAACTTTAATGGTTTTGAACACAGCATTGATATACGATGCTTTTTCTGGAAGACTTTGCTGTTTTTTCCTGAATTTTTCTGTTGCACGTAATCACTTGAAGATGTTCCTTGTTCATGTTTTTGTTTTGTTGCGGTTGCGCCCGAGTCAAGAGCCACATGGCTCATAGGGTTATACCTAATAAATGATAGTGAAATGAAACTGAATTAAATGACTCTTTATTAAACAACTCTGGGAGTCATCGGCATCAGCGTTAAACAGCAGCAGCATCAGTAGCAGCAGCACTTTGATCAGCATCAGTAGCATCATCATGATCAGCAACAGCAGCAGAACGATCGATTTTGACAGAAAATGACGATCGGAATCGGTGTTTTAATAAACGCGGTACTCATTCGGCAACATCAGCACCCACGTAGCCACCACCACCAACACCGCCACCACCGTCACTATCATCACCGGCCAGGCCAGGTAGCACTTTGAGGCCGTCACGTGAAGTGTTGAATGTTCGCCGCTGACAGGAGGTCACGGGACAGACCCAGCAGGTGCCATGGGTTGTGGCTGACTGAGATGACCGGCAGATGCAACCACCGGCTGTACCCCCCTACTGTGCCACCATCACCACCACCACCACCGTCGCCACCACCAAAATTGCATCGTCGTCACGCGGCGCTTTCAGGTTCTGCTGTTGCTGCGGCCCGTCTGGAACGCTCTCTTCCCTTCCGATGTTAGGAAGCCAGTGGGAGCCGTGATGCACTTTTAGATCAGCATCATCGTAACAAACTCACTGATTTTTTTTGGTGTGTTAACTTTGTGCATCCTGCAATCGCAATTCCTCCGATTGGCGCGGTTGGCTACGTACAGTGCGAAAGAAGTTAAACGTACATACACACTGCCCATGGACTAATACTACCCATAGACTCAACACTACCGATAGACTCAACACTGCCCGTGGACTCAATACTACCCATAGACTCAACACTATCCCACAGACTCAACACTACCCATAGACTCAACACTACCCATAGACTAACACTGCCCATAGACTCAATAATACCCACAGACTCAACACTACCCACAGACTCAACACTACCCATAGACTCAACACTACCCATAGACTAACACTGCCCATAGACTCAACACTACCCCTAGACTCAACTCTGCCCATAGACTAACACTACCCATATACTATTACTACCCATAGACTCAATATTGCTCATATACTAACATTGCCCATAGACTAGCATTGCCCATAGACTGCCATTGCCCATAGACTATCATTGTGCATAGACTAACATTCCCCATACACTGACATTGCATATAGACTACCATTGCCCATAGACTATCATTGCCCATATAATGACATTTCTCATAGACTAACACTGCTCATAGACTATCATTGCCCTTAGACTAACATTGCTCACATACTAACTGTGCTCGATGATGATGTATGTATGTTGGGCTTCTTTTGCACAGTGCATAGCCAACTGTGCTAATCGGAGGTGCGGGGTGATGATGGTGGTGGTGGTGATGTCTTAATGATGATGTTGATTGCGTTCATCCATAGGGGTCTGCAGAAGACCTGTTGTGTCTTCTGTGCAATGATCGTGTTGATGTCGGTGATGGTGTTGATGTTGATGGTGGTGTTGATAGTGATGATGTTGATGGTGATGATGTTGATGGTGATGATGTTGATGGTGATGATGTTGACGATGGTGATGTTGATGGTGATGATGTTGATGGTGATGATGTTGATGATGATGGTGATGATGTTGATGATGGTGATGATGATGATGTTGATGATGTTGATGTTAATGGTGGTCTACCTGGACGAATGGGGAGACAGGGGCCGGTATCCTCTGCGCAACGGTGACGGGGATTTTGATGGTGATGATGTTGATGGTGATGTTGATGATGTTGTTGGTGGTCTATCTGGACGAGTGGGGAGACAGTGGCCGGTATCCTCTGCGCAAGGATCGCTTCTTGCGGTAGACGAGGGCGACCGCCACGATGAAGGCGGCGGCGATGACGGCGATTGGAGTCACGAACTGCGACACGGCCACTGTGGTGCCGGCAGAGAGAAAAGTGCACTTCGTCACCATCGGATCGTCATCATCATCGTCACCATCAACATATTCACTGCTGTCGTCAACATCATCATAATCGCTATCAGTATCAACATCGTCACTATCGAGATCATCATCACTATCAACATAATCTTCACTATCAACATCATCACTATCAACATCATCGTCATCTTCACCACCACCAACAACGACCGCCATTGACCACTAACTGGCGGTGACATCGCCGCGGCACCGAGACCACGCGAAGTGTCGAAGGCTCTCCGCTGACAGGAGGCCACTTGACAGACCCAGGTGCCATGGGTTTACTAACCGAAATGACCGGCAGAGGTTTGGCACCTCTGCTGCCAGGTCATAAGCACACTACCCAGGTACGGAAACCTCTCCACTCTCTCCACAAGACACCCAGGCAGGTGCTTAGTTTCGGTGGGGCTGATGGTAAGACCCCACCTCTTAGTGGCACACTCCAGGTTCAGCAGCAGCAGAACCTCTCAGAGTGGGCTGCAATCGCAAGATCATCAGCATACATAACGTGGTTTACCAATGGGGAGTCATCCCTTGACCACACCCGTGCATCGTTCAGCCTCCCATTGTATCTGTACCAGATAGAAATTCCACTGGTACAGTCATTGAAATATTCTCGAACTGCGTGGTCAAAGATGTTAAATAGTGTAGCGGCCAGAGGACATCCCTGTCGCACCCCAAGGTGAACAGGGGATGGCTCTGACTCACGGCCCCGCAACTTTACCTGGGCCTGCCCACCATAATGAAGGCCCTTAATGATTGTGAGCAGATAGTCAGGGACTCCGAAAGCATGAAGAACTGCCCACAGCCCTGACCTGTTGATGGACTAATAGGCCTTGACCAGGTCAATAAGTCCCTTTTAAATTCCATACACCTCTGCTGTAGCAGACAGACAGAATATGGCGTCTGTGCAGGACCGCCCCGGCCTGAAATCGCATTCGGGTCTCCGCAATCCTCTCCTCAGCGTGCCTGTCAAGGCGATGTTAAATAATCCTTGCCAAGGCACACCGAGGAGGCAGATGCCACTGTAGTTGTTACAGTCTGTGTGGTCCCCCATATAGCCTGAAAAAACTGTTGGGGCAAGTGCTGTTAGAGAGTAACTATAAAGGCCGGCAATGTGGTACAAGAGGCGGTGGGTGGCCAGCACCATGCCCGGCCACCTTCTACTCCCCAGTGGCGATGTTTACTACCCTACACCGCTACACCAGGTAACTCATTTGAGGCTTAGTCAACCTAGGGGAGGTGCAGGACCGGTTCAGATAATCGTCACCACCGTCATCAACAACAACCGCCATTCGCCACTGGATGGCGGTGACGTCACCATGACGCTTGTGCCAGGCGACGCGCACGTTGAGGCCACGTGAAGTGTCGAACGCCCGCCGGCAGGAGGCCACGGGGCAGACCCCAGCAGGTGCGCCACGGGTCGACAGACTGAGACGACGACTGGCCGATGCACTACCACCTGCGCCCCCCCGCCCCCGCCCCTACTGTGCCGACATCACCGCCACCGCCGTCGTGATTACCGGAGGAGCGGTTCGGTTCCCCGATTACGAGCGGCCCGCGGGACACGGTGTGCACCGCCGACTCGACGATCTCGCCCATGGCGCCGGCGCTCCTCCTGCGACGGGCGCTGTTGACGCAGCCCTGCTGGCAGCGCGTGCCCGCCTGGCCCGCCTTGCACACCAGCACGTCACAGTGCAGGAAGACCTGGGGGGGAGGAGTGGGGGGGACACGTGGGTCAGTGACGTTGCATTGCAGGGACACCTGGGGGGGGAGCAGGGGCACGGGGGGAGGGGGACATGGGGCGACACGCGGAGGGGGGGGGTGGACCACGTGGGTCAGTGTAGACACGTAGACCAGCACGTCACAGTGCAGTGACACGTGGGGAGTGTGGGGGGGGGTGTGGAGAGCTCCAGGTGCCCACAGAAGGTCTGAAGTCAACATAGGTAAGTTCAGCAGTGGCGGCAAATCCCACTCGGGTTTGCCAGACCTCTGCTAAGCACCACACAGTCCCCCCCCCCCCGTTAAACACGAATCAGCACCCACCCCCCAACTGCACACACGCAACAGCCATAACAGACTGTGTGGTGGCAAGTGCTGTTAGGAGCCTACGAAGGCCGCCACTGGGTCCGGAACGGCACCAAAACCCCGGCCGCCCGGGCCGCCGTGGTCTCTCCCTCATTGTTTTGAGGCCGAGTCGACCTAGGGGGGAGCACCCAGGACCCGGTTCAAATCATCAAACTCGCGTCTCAGCCAGCCTCGAAGCGCAGCGCAGCGCAGCAGATGCCCGCCGACGGCTAACTTCTGCGCCACCGCTCCCCCTCTAGCCTTGCGACACGGCGCTTGTGCCAGGCTAGGTGCACCGCTTCACCCCACTACTCTCCCCCCCACACTCCCAACCACCACGGGGTCGTCCCATCTCTTGCGCCCACCTGCTTGAACTCCCCGACGAAGGCGAAAGCGGTGAAGCTGAACTGGTTCTTCTTCAGGAAGCTGCTGTAGCTCTTCCATGTCGAGTCCAGCACACAGCTGTTGGGGTGGGGGGGGGTAGGGGAGGGATAGGGTAGAGGTGAAAGTTGTCACGTGCATTTTCCCCTCCATGTTTGGAATCTAAGTCTACCTCGCCTGGTGTGCAGGAGGGTCGTGGGTTCGATCCAGACCCCTGACGATGCCTGCTGCTGCTGTAGATTTGGAGTCTGCGTCTTTCTCTCATCATCATCATCACTATGGCTAGGAGATGTTGACTACCTCGCCTGGTGTGCAAGAGGTCGTGGGTTCGATCCCGACCCCTGACGATGCCTGTTGCTGCTGTATATTTGGAGTCTGCGTCTCTCTCATCACCATCACGGTGGCCCAGGAGATGTTGACTACCTCGCCTGGTGTGCAGGAGGTCGTGGGTTCGATCCAGACCCCTGACGATGCCTGCTGCTGCTGTTGTAGATTTGGTGTTTGCATGTTTCTCTCTCTCTCCCCGTGGTCACGCTTTGGGAGAGTATTCGCCTACCACTATGGATCTCCACGTGGTCAATGACGATCGATTTAAGGCTTTCGTGACTGCAGGAATTAATATTCATTGGTGGGTCTTTCGGTAAAGTCACGTACATAGATTGAAATTAATACGAATAAATTAACAAAAACTATGACGTTGCGATCACAACACAAGCGATTGTCAGCTCTCTTTCCTCCTGACGACGGACGCTTGTGTTGTGATCGAAACGTCGTGTTTTATTGTTTATTTTTATTAATTTGAACCTATCTACGTGACTTTACCGAAAGAGCCAAAGAATGTAAAAATTAAATAGTCAAAAGATTTAAAACTTTCGTGACTACAGGGATTCATCTTCTTGGTTGTTTCGGTAAAGTCACGTAGAAGGGAAATAATAAAATAATACAAATAAAACATAATAAAATACAATTCTCACGACGTTTCGGCCACAACGCAAGCATCCGTCCTCAGGTGAAGAACAGGTCTGTCGGAAAGACAGCGTCTGAATGAACACCTTCCTCCTCTAACCCAGCTTAAATATATGCTGCCAAGCCTGGTGGTGTTCATTCAGACGCTGTCTTTCCGACAGACCTGTTCTTCACCGGAGGACGGCTGCTTGTGTTGTGGCCGAAACGTCGTGAGAATTGTATTTTATAATGTTTTATTTTTATTATTTTATTATTTCCCTTCTACGTGACTTTACCGCAAGAACCAAGAAGATGAATCCCTGTAGTCACGAAAGCTTAGTTAAAAGTTCCGTTCATGCATTTTTCTCCGGGTGCACCAGGTTTTTTCTCCTCCATATTTCGAATCGACGTCGCGCTTTGAGAGAGCATTCGGCTACCGCTATACATCTCCACGTGATGATGATGTTGATGTTGCCAGTATCAGCAATTTGGTTGAGCGGCTATCATTTGTGATAGCCAGGTCAGGCGGCTTCTGAAAAAGATCTACTACGTAGATCAGTGGCGGGGGGAGGGGGGTTGAATGGGCGTATGCCTGCTAAAGTTACAAAACTTAAATTGTTAAAATAGTTTGACGGTCATCGTGCGACTGACGGCACGAGCCCGGGGCGTGGAAACGTCGTCAGATTCCGGCGGAGGAAGGTATTCTCGACGCGGTTACGTGACGCGCGGTCCCGAGACGGGCCATTCCTTTGTTGTCCATTATACAGCTTTTGTTGGGTTAGATCGCGTAAATATGTAAATGTCCTGTCGTTAAACTCGCCATCACCCGGCACAGCCAATTAGTAAGGGGTTTGTCACGTAAACAAAAGGTGGCCAATTCGTTACTAGTACAGCGCTAGTGTATAGTGTAGTGCATAGTGTGGCGTATAGTGTCGTGTATAGTGGAGTACTACACCGGTTGTGTGTTGGAGAGCAAATCCACAACATTTACAATCTTAGTACGACGTATTGCCTGATGAAGCTAGTTGTAATTACTGGCAAAACGTCGTACTAAGATTGTTAATGTTGTGGCTTTGCTCTCCGACACACAACTGGTATGCTGTACTAGTAACGAATTGGCCACCTTCTGTTTACGTGACAAACCTTACTTTTTGTCTGTGTCGGGTGGTGGCGGGGTTAACGACACAACATTAATATATTTACGCAATCTAACCCAACACAACTTGGATGATAGTGGTCACGAAAGCCTACGACGTGTTAAACTTCCATTGCTCGTTCTGCCGAGGTGCTTGAGTCGAGCTCGGGACGGAGTTCAGGCAATGTTAGTCTATGGTCAATGTTAGTCTACAGGTAATATTAGTCTACGGGCAATGTAAGTCTATCGGAAATGTTAGTCTACAGGCAATGTTAGTCTACGGGCAATGTTAGTCTACGAGCAATGTGGGTCTACGTGCAATGTTACTCCGTGCACAATGCTAGTCCACGTGCGGTGTCAGGGGTCTCCGTTCGCGTACCCATTCTTGACGAGGTCGTATCGGATGGGGTCCTGGGGGTCCCCGCTGGGGGTTGCGAAGCAGTTCTCGGTGAAGAGCGTGACGCTCAGGTTGGACTTGACGGCGAGCTGCACAAAGACGTTCTGGTTCTCCTTGAAGTGCACGGGGTAGTCGCTCTTCTTGTACGGCAGCGCGAAGCGCTCCGAGTGGTACAGCTCGATGTTGAAGACGAAGTCGCCGAAGCCCGTTTCCGTCACGAAGATGCTGCCCGTGTCCGGCACGAAGTTCACCGCCAGGCTGCGGCGCTTGTCGTACTTACACCTGGAGAGCGAGAGACGATGTGAGGCGGTGGCGGAGATCGTGAAGATGAGATGGAGATGAGTGATGAGGATGATCACAGAGAGAGATTGTGGAGATGAGAGAGATGACAGTCAAGAAGTTCACGGACAGACAGACGAGAGAGAGACGGCAGAGGTGAGACAAAGAGGGACACGAGAGTCAAGATGTTCACAGCGAGATATCGTGCAGATGACATTGAGATGAGACAGATGAGAGATCAGAGTGAGGATGTTCACAGAAAGAGGGATGAGAGTGACCGTGGAGATGAGATGGAGATGAGACAGAGAGACGACAGTCGGGATGTTCACACAAAGACCGCATCCTTAAAACCTTAACCATCGTGTTATAGCGAGAATTCCATCATGCGCTAGACTCGCGTTGTAGCGAGTAGTCCATCACATGCTAGACTCCCATTACAGCGAGTATTCCATCACATGCTAGACTCCCGTTACAGCGAGTAGTCCATCACATGCTAGACTCCCATTACAGCGAGTATTCCATCACATGCTAGACTCCCGTTACAGCGAGTAGTCCATCACATGCTAGACTCCCGTTACAGCGAGTAGTCCATCACATGCTAGACTCCCGTTACAGCGAGTAGTCCATCACATGCTAGACTCCCGTTACAGCGAGTAGTCCATCACATGATAGACTCGCGTTGTAGCGAGTAGTCCATCACATGCGAGACTCCCGTTACAGCGAGTAGTCCATCACATGCTAGACTCCCATTACAGCGAATAGTCCATCACATGCTAGACTCCCATTACAGCGAGTAGTCCATCACACGCTAGACTCCCATTACAGCGAGTAGTCCATCACATGCTAGACTCCCATTACAGCGAGTAGTCCATCACATGCTAGACTCCCGTTACAGCGAGTAGTCCATCACATGCTAGACTCCCATTACAGCGAGTAGTCCATCACATGCTAGACTCCCGTTACAGCGAGTAGTCCATCACATGCTAGACTCGCGTTGTAGCGAGTAGTCCATCACATGCTAGACTCCCGTTACAGCGAGTAGTCCGCCATGCGCGGGTTTGTAGCGAGTAGTAAAAAAATATATAAACCACGTTAAAGCGGAAAGACGTCGTGCGAACGGACGCGCATTAAACGAGGATTTACTGCACGTTGGTGTTCGGACAGAAGGAACCGCACCGCATGCGTGATCTCGTGACGGCTCTAAGTTGAACGCGCTTACGTACGTGAGCGGGACCTGGATGTCGTTGAAGTTGCGGATGATGGGCAGGCTCCTGTTGGCCGACTTGAGGGTGAGCGTCTGGGAGAAGATCATCTGCGAGTCCGTCTCCTGCAGGGACGGCAGATATCACCGACAGCCACATCAACTCGCGCTGTTGCGGACCCGACGTGGTCGCGCGATCCCTCAATGGGAGGATGAGGAACGGCAATGCTACACGAGCCCTCGCCTTCTGCTGAACCTGTCTCTTTCACCGTGGCCAGAGGCAGCGGCCGCTGAACCTCCACATTGGGCATCTTAGCTCTTGAACGACATCTCTGCTTTCATCATCATTGCAAGAATCTAATCATTTACGGACAATGTAAGTCGAGTGCAATATTAGTCTATGGGCAGTGTTAGTCTATGTGCAATGTGAGTCTATGGGTAATGGGAGTCTATGGGCAATGTTAGTCTATGTGCAATGTGAGTCTATGGGTAATGTGAGTCTATATGCAATGTGAGTCTATGGGCAATGTGAGTCAATGTGCAGTGTTAGTCAATGGAAAATGTGAATCTACGCGCAATGTTAGTCTCCATGCAATGTTTGTCGACGTGCAATGTTAGTCTATGGGCAATACTAGTTTATGGGTAGTGTTAAGTCTACTGTCAATTTTAAGTCTATGTGCAGTGTTGAGTCTATGGCGCAGTGTTGAGTCTATGGCGCAGTGTTGAGTCTATGGCGCAGTGTTGAGTCTATGGTGCAATGATGAGTCTATGGCGCAGTGTTGAGTCTATGGTGCAGTGTTGAGTCTGCGGTGCAGTGTTGAGTCTACGGTGCAGTGTTGAGTCTATGGTGCAGTGTTGAGTTTATGGTGCAGTGTTGAGTCTATGGCGCAGTGTTGAGTCTATGGCACAATGTTAAGTCCACGGTTGAGTTTAAGAGCTGTTGCACACCGCACCTGGCACACGGCGCCGCAGTCCACGATGCCGATGTCAAAGACGATGAACTGGCCATTGTCGAGTGGCGAGCAGCCCGGGGGCGAGCCGTCATTGAGCGAGAAGTCGCTCGCGTTGTGGCCCGCCACCAGCACCTTGGGGATGTAGGCTGACATCCGCTCATCCTGGCACGACAGCCGCACCTCAGCTAAAGGGGGGGGGGGGTGGGGAAAGAGCGACGGACACGACAATGGTGAAGAGGATGTCGGCGCATGTAAAAGTGGCTGGAGCACGATAATTTAATCGAGTTATTTTATTACGGCAAGTCCTCATTTAATGTGGCGGCGGTCGTAGATGCGTTCCCGAAAGGTGTCGCTTAAAGCGATAAAACGCATTGAGTGAAAACAATTTCCCCACGAGCAATGTACCGATAATGTTTGGCGAGATACAACGTACCACTGTGCACGCCGCGCCATGGGATGGCGGGACCAGTAACTGAGGGTACACACTCGAGTTTTTTTCCCCTCCAGAATTTAGAAACGTGCACTCGGAGAATTTGGCTGCTATAAATGTCCACGCGACAATCCACTTCGTTGACCTAGCATTTGTGATAGCCAGGTCGCTTCTGAAAGAGAGCTAATGGCTCAGGTAGCTCTGCATGGACAGTGTTAGTTTGAGTGCAATATAAGTCTGTGCAAAGTGTTAGTCTATGCTCACTGTTGGGTGATGTGTAATGCCAGTCTAAATGGACATTGTTAGTTTATGTGCAATGTAATCATGAATTCTAGATTTGAAGCTTTCGTGACTGCAGGGATTCATATTCTTAGGTTTTTTCGGTAAAGTCACGTAGGTAAAAAACATTAAAAAGTAAAATAAAAAAAATAAAAAATAAAAAATCACGACGTTTCAGAGGCAACACATGTAATCATGATCGCTGCCACCACGCAACCTACCAGGGTGACATCCCAGCATTCCGTTCTTCAGGAAGCAGACTTCGTTGCCCATGCACCCGCTGGGGTCTTTCGAGATGTTGTACTGCGAGTAGCAGGTGTAGTGGTACGAGCAGTCCCATGACCACCACTCGTCGCCCACCTGCACACACACAAACGGCCGTTTGGATTGTCGGCTTGAACGATCTAAAATGTAATATCCACCGGTTGGCCTGCGGACGCATCTGCTGCACATATTTGATGCTATAGGTCTATTACCTTAAATCAGCAGGGTATTTCGACCTCTAGTAGTGCCTTGCCCTTCCTCGGTTTGACCTGGCCCTTCCGCATTATGACATGCTCCGTCCCCTTTATGTAGGGGCAGAGGTTTAGGTAATTAAATAGGAGTTGAAGATGTCTTATGTCGTGTTAGAGAAATAGGCTTTGTGATAGATGAGTAGACTAGGCCTTGTGTGGCGGTAGAGGACTTAGGCTCTGACACAAATGACGTGAACTAGGCCTCACTTGATGATGAAGGAATTGGGCTGTGACACAGATGACATAAACTAGGCCTCATGTGGTTTGTAAAGGAATTATGCTTTGAAGCAAACTAGGCCTCGCATGGCGATAGATACATTCCCCTCTGGGCACAGATGAAGCAGACTAGGCCTCACGGGATGGTAGATTAGGCTCTGGGCACAGATGAAGCAGACTAGGCCTCATGGGATGGTAGATTAGGCTCTGGGCACAGATGAAGCAGACTAGGCCTCATGGGATGGTAGATTAGGCTCTGGGCACAAATGAAGCAGACTAGGCCTCACGGGACGGTAGATTAGGATCTGGGCACAGATGAAGCAGACTAGGCCTCACAAGATGGTAGATTAGGCTCTGGGCACAGATGAAGCAGACTAGGCCTCATGGGATGGTAGATTAGGCTCTGGGCACAGATGAAGCAGACTAGGCCTCACAGGATGGTAGATTAGGCTCTGGGCACAGATGAAGCAGACTAGGCCTCACGGGATGGTAGATTAGGCTCTGGGCACAGATGAAGCAGACTAGGCCTCACGGGATGGTAGATGCCGTCCATGGTGCAGCCGCAGCTGGCCGCGTCCACGCAGGCTTCGTCGTGCAGGAAGAAGCCCGGGCTGCACTCACACGCCTCGACACATGCCTGCCGTTTTGGGCACGCGGCGCTGGGGAAGCCGCACGCGCTCAGGCACGGCGATGCGCACGCCTTGTACGCGCTGTTCGCCGGGCAGCTCAGCGCTGCCGGGTGGACCAGGGCAGGTGAAAGGGAAGAAAAAAACGAAAGAAGGATGAGAAAAATAATCTTTCAACATGCTCAAATTTCCGTCACGCTTCCTCAACGTGCGTTCGCCATCAGCTCTGCTTGGACGTGTGCAAGACGTTAATAATTCTTCCAACTTGTAAGGCGCCAGGTCATCCGAGCGATTGAGAGCTTCATTCGAGGGGGGGGGGGGGTGGCTGTCAATTCTTGGACACGTCGCCCATCTCGATGCGCAAACTCCAGCAAACTTCCCGCTTCAGTTGTCGGTTGACGTTTCGTAGCAGACTGTGACTCTATAAAGATTGGTGCTGCCCCCCCCCAATCCATGGTCACCGCCGTGATATGTGCATCAATCACTTCCTGGGAGGAAGCAATGAATTGGCGTGGAGGTTGGTAGTGTATATATCTATAGATAAGTCGCAAGTGTCCTTTTGCCACGCTCAGAATCTGTTCATGAGTCAATGTTAATTTATGAGTTGACGTTTGCATCCGCGACCCCCGCTTTGCACTCAGGTTAAGTTGGCACGGTCCAGATCTTTCTCGAATTGGTGGTGTGGTGTAGCGGGGGGATGTATGACTTCCTCCACCAGTTTTTATATTTTTTCCAATTCCAACTCGGCTTGTTAGATATCCCACGTCGTAACAGTAACAACAATCATTGTCCTTACACATTTAAACGAAAAACAGAAAAAAACCCCACTCACGGCAATTCAAGGACGCCCTCCACTCGCCGAGGCTCACGCCGCTGCCCAGGCATGTGTCGAAGTACCCCTGCAGGTGGGAGCAGCGCAGCTCATCGCTGAGCGCTGTGAGCGCCAGGTCGAACACGCAGTTGCTGTGGAAGGGCTCGGGCGGCACAGCGTTGAAGCACGCGGCGAACGGTGACGTCGCGCTCTTGAGGGGACTGCACGGCCCGGCGGCACTGTCCAAGTCGGCATTGTTTGGCTTCACCATTCGGCCGTAGTCGAACCCGCAGCTGTGGTGGTGGTGGGGAGAGCAAAAGCACTTCACCATCATCATCATCATCAAGTTGAGTTGCTGCTGGCCAGGAGCTGCCCTGGTTAAGGTCAAGGGGTAGGGACAATGCTACAGTTAGGGTTACGTGGAGGGTTCCAACGGCGGAGACGACTCACGCCGAGTTGTTGCTGGCAACCGGGAACTGCCAGGAGCTGCCGAAGGTGTAGGCGGTGGCGTGCAGCTCCCCATCGGGCCCCACGAAGTCGTCGCCCGGGTCGCCATTGAAGTCGCCGCAGAGGCCGCTGAGGTTGCGCGCGTAGTACGCCTGGAGGCGCAGGTCCACGTAGCTGTAGCCGTCGTACTTGACGGTGAGCCCCGCCGCCGGGAAGGAGAGCACCGCAAACTTTCCGGCCCTCACCACCGTGCCGTTGGGCAGGCCCACGGGGAGGCTCACACTCTCGTCGTTCACCTGCGTTTCGCCAGACGGAGAAGCGAAACGACGGACTCGTTCCGATTTCGTCTCGCGACTCACAGCCGCCACCGCACCGTATCCACTTGCTCTCGGAGAGGGAGAGAGGGTGACTCGAGAGACAGTGACAGCAGCAGCCACGCGGTGCGGAGCCAGTGCATCAACAATTTCCCAAGCTCTGCACTCCACTATAGATGGAGTGGGAAGAAACCGGAGCGCCGGGAGAAATCCCGCAAGTACGAGTGAGGGTGAAACACTCTATCTCCATGCAGACAGACCAAGTGGAGTCAACATCTTTACTGAGTTCTGCCTTCTAGCTGGCAAAACAAGGGGGTACGGCTCCTCATCGACACCCACCCATGAGTAGAAGGCAGTGAGATGGAACGTATGGAGATTAGACTACACACTTTGCTGCTGTGCCACTTTCTAGCTGGCAGAGCCAGGGGGTATAGGCTCCTCCTCGACGCACCACTCACAAAAATATAGTTTCACAGAACAATCTGCGTGTGATTCACCAACTCGCGCTGTTGCTGCCTCCGCCTCCACAGCGCTAGGCAACAGCCTGCCACGTGCAGCGGCTTAGCCATGCCCATGCCCTCCACTCTTCCCCCATGCCACCCCCCCTCCCCCTGACAACTCACTCCCCCACCGCCCCAACTCTCAACTCACCAGGACGGCGCCACCGAACTGCAGCTTGACGTTGACGTCGCGGTCGAGCCGCACCTCGACGGTGCGCGTGTACGCCACGGCCGTGGAGCCGTACCGGTGCTCGTTCTGCACAAGGACGTGCCACGCCGCCGGGTGCGAGCCCTTGTAGCTGGGGCTCGGCGCTGCCAGCATGTAGGTGCACGTGCCCATGAAGTCGAAGTACTTGCCATCGAAGGTGGTGTAGTGCGGGTCGCCCGACGCGTGGCAGTGCTCTTTAGGCGTGGCGGGGGGGGGGATGGCCACCACGTGGAGAAGGGAAAGAAGAGAGATAGTGAGATGTGTCCGACAGCCGCCAACCTGCCCACCCACCCACTCGTCCACCCAACCACCAAACCAACAGCACACCCAACCACCCAACCACCTACCCAACCTCCAAACCCAACCACCCACCCACTCACCCATCCACCCACCAAACCACCTGCCCACTCACCCAACCACCCACCCAACCACCTGCCTACTCACCCAACCTCCAAACCCAACCACCCACCCACTCACCCATCCAACCACCTGTCCACTCGCCCAACCTCCAAACCCAACCACCCACCCACCCACTCACCCAACCACCCGCCCACTCATGCACCCACCTATTCACCCACCCAATTACCAAACCCACCAACCCACCAAACCCGACCCAGGGTATGGCCCCTCCCTGACGACCACCCATGGGAAGGGACTTTCACGCAAACAACTCTCCGCGTGCGATCCAACAACCTCTGGTGCCGCTGCCGATGCCTCACAGTGCTGGCTTACGGGCTGCCGCGTGCGGCGTAGCCATCACCGCCACCCGGCACCGAGTGGTCATCGTGTGGCGCGCCTGTTGCTAAGGTTTCTGTCTTTGACTGCGGACGTATCCACGGGAGTGGTGGAAAGCCTCCTCATCCTTGCCCATGGGATGTTGCAGATGGTGGGGGTCTGGGCCTGTGGCTTTCACTTGGCTATCCGGAACAACCGTCTCCATCAGCCAGGGTTCTCTGGGGAAGTCTGGCGTATGCGGCCATTGCAGCTGCGTGAGCCACAGTCCTGAAACTCGCCCATTTCCCCTCGGCATCGAGACGAGAAAGAGGATGATGCCAACGCCCATCCTCTCTGACGCGGGATGCTGTAGACGGTGGGAGTGGGCCTGTCGCTTTTTCTCAGCTAGCCGGAACACCTCCTCCATCAGCCAGGGTCTCTGGGGACGTCTGGACCGTGTATCCAAAGCAGCCATAGCAGCTGCATGAGCTACAGTCCTAAACCTCGCCCATTTCCACTCGGCATCGAGACGAGAAAGAGGACGATGCCAACCCCCATTCTCTCTGACGCGGGATGCTGTAGACGGTGGAAGTGGGCCTGTCGCTTTTTCTCAGCCAGCCAGAACACCTCTTCCGTCACCCGGGGTCTCCTGGCCGGCTTAGACCGTGCACCCAAAGCAGCCATTGCAGTTGCATGAGCCACAGTCCTAAACCTCCCTGGTTTCCCCCTCGGCAGTAGGAGGAGGTGGGGACGATGCCAGCCCCAGCTGCAAGCGATGATGACATTTCCAATTTTCAACTGAGACCATTGGAACTGGGTTCGAATGGGGTCCTAGGTGGACAGCCACCATCGCAATGGGAGATTTTCAGGCGCATCAATACAGACCCCCTGCTACACGAAAGGCCTTCGACACTTCACGTGGCCTCAAAGTGCACCCAGCGTGGCACGAGCGCCGCGGTTGACGACGTCGCCACCACTTAATGGCGACAGGTGGCTGCTGCTGCTGTCGTTGGTGTTGTCGTTTGGAGCGGCGGTGCAACCCGCGACAGCCGCCGCGCCCCGTCACGCCGCCCCGTCACCCCCCTCCCGCCCCAGGGCCGGGCCTCACTCGCGTTGGCTTGGCAGCCGGCCTTGCCCCCCTCCAGCACGGCGCAGGTGTGGAACTCCGGGCACGTGAACGCCTGGCAGTCGATGCCCCCCGCGTCGCACAGGCACGAGCTCGTGCAGTCGTCTGAGATGAACGTGTCGCCAACCTGCAGCGAATCAGGAACGGGGTCATCTTTAGTTCGTGAAGGGGGGGGGTGGGTGTTTGTGGGGCAAAAGTTTTCAATGAAGATGATAATGAACCTTGTTTTTTTTTTACGATTTTTTAGCGTACTATTAGATCGCTTTGAAACTACTCCAAACATTCGGTATTTTCCCGCAAAAACTTTAATGTGTTGACGACTTTTATTCAACTTCTTCTATTTAAAGACGTACCCATCACGGTAAGCCGCTCGATTTAAAGATCCCGTTCTTTTTTGTTATTCGAAAGCACAAACATTAATTCACTTAATAGTCTATGAGGGGAAGCTGTCCTCTACCGTGTACCGTTTTCAAATTATTCAGATGTGAACATCATAAAATGCCGATGTTTCATTCAAAACCGATTGAATCCTAAATATCTCAAACACCATAAAAGATGGAACCCCAAAACTTTCTCGCTTTCATTTAATTTGCTGTTTAAGGCTCTATCAACCGAAAAAAATCGCACTGTTATATTTCGAACGGTTTCTGAATGACACCATGCACACAAACATGTTTACGAGGAACTTAAACATTGAGGTTTGGGGGCCTTAAAATAAAAAATATGACATTTTCAGGGTTTTCCTGTTTGTAGCCTAAAGCTACATATATACAGAATGTCGGTTTTCTACCTTGTCGGGAAGTGCCCGAAAGGTTTTTGAAACATACACATTAAGGTCTTTGTTTAGATAGAAGATTGTTATCAGGTTTAAGGCTCCACTGAGCTATGTATCTGGTTTCTTTCGGAAGTGACCCTCGCTATCACAAACGATAGCAGATCATAATAATAGGTTTTTACCCTTCCAACTGGTACAAAGACTGACACCTTTATACAAGGCATCATGTTTGCAATAACCACAACACAAGCAGTCAAAATGCAAACAAAAAGAAACAACTCTGATGATGATAATGATATGCACTGTCCTTGAAGTTGATTGGTCCACACCCGAGACAGCTTTTCTTAGAGTCTAGTCTCCATTGGTGTTGGACCAGATGACGCCAAAAGGCGTACAACTCAAAGACAGCGCACTATCAGAGTATTGAGAGCTCGGGGTAAGCATTTACACTATGTTTGCATTTGACTGCTTGTGTTGTGGTTATTGCAAACATTATGCCTTGTATAAAGGTGTCAGTTTTTGTACCAGTTGAAAGGGTAAAAACCTATTACTATATTTTGCCACTGGTAAAGGAGGTCTCATATTGTGATATCAGATCAACCAAGTGACTGATATCATTATCACCTGGAAATTTATAGTAGCCGCCAAATACTCTAAATGCGCTGTGATGTTGATTCCAAACATGGAGGGAAAAACCCGTAGGAGCTGGAGACATATCCGCACAGTGACCATGGGGAGAGAGACATGTAAACTCCAAATATACAGCAGCAGGCGTCATTGTCAGGATAGAACCCACGGCCTCCTGCATACCAGACGAGGTAGTCAACATCTCCAAGTGACCGTGATGATGATGATGAGAGAGAGAGAGAGATGCAGAATCCAAATATACAGCAGCAGCAGGCATCGTCAGGGTTGGGATCAAACCAACGGCTTCCTGCATACCAGGAGAGGTAGTTGACATCTCCTAGCCACCATGATGGTGATGTACGGTGTGAAAGAAGTTCCACATACAATACATGACCTCATGGTACAACAACAACAACCCACAGTGGGGAGTGCATCACCTTGTAGTACTTGTTCTTGTAGAGGCAGCCGCACTGGTCGGCCAGCACGCAGGCATCGTCCTCCAGGACGTAGCCGATGTCGCAGACGCAGCCCTCGACGCAGTCTCCCTGGCACTGGCCCTCGACGGCGCCGTCCACGCACGACACGGGGCACGGCGGAGCGCAATACGAGTAGTGGCTGTTGGCGGGGCACTGCGGGGCTGCTGTGGGCGGCAGCAAATGGAGACGCGGGGCGGCAGAGGTGTCACACGTGCGGCCTCACGGGGACGACTGACCAGGTGAATGGGTGGGTGAGTGGGTGACCGGGTGGGTGAGTGGGTGACTGGGTGGGTGACCGGTGGGTGAGTGGGTGACTGGGTGTGTGAGTGGGTGGGTGACTGGCTGGGTGACCGGCTGGGTGACCGGGTGGGTGACCGGGTAAATGGGTGGGCAAGTGGGTGACTGGGTGGGTGACCGGGTGGGTGACCGGGTAAATGGGTGACGAGTGGGTGACTGGGTGGGTGACTGGGTGGGTGACTAGGTGGGTGACCGGGTAAATGGGTGGGCGAGTGGGTGACTGGGTGGGTGACTGGGTGGGTGACTGGGTGGGTGACCGGATAAATGGGTGGGTGAGTGGGAGTGGGCGAGTGACACGGTGAATGGGTGGGTGAGGGAGTGGGTGAATGAGTGGGTGAATGGGCGAATGAGTGGGGTGAGTGAGTAGGTGAGTGAATGGGTGGGTGGATCGATGAATGAGTGGGTGAGTATTTGAATGAGTGACCGGGTAAATGGGTGGGTGAGTGGGCTGGGCGGGTGACTCGGTGAATGGGTGGGTGAGTGAAGGGAAGGGTGAATGAGTGAGTGAGTGGAAGGATGAATGAATGGGTGAGTGGCTGGGTGAATGGGTGGGCGAATGATAGAAAGTGATGAGACAATGGAAATGAGAGCGACAAAACCGTTGCCCGCGAAATTCGCCAAATCACGAGCACCTCTGGAACGTATCCCTGGTGGCGAATACCGACGGGAAAACACCGCACATCTGGGAGGGGATGGTCAGTGGGGGGTGGGTGGGGTTTGTGGTTTCCGCCCACAATCCCTGATCGAATGATCAGGGATGCCACCACCGCCACCGCCGGCCCACCGCCGGACTGGGCACCGCGTCGGGGGCCGCGACACTCACGGCAGACGGTGGAGCTCCTCCACTCCTGGGTGGCCACTCCGGCCTTGACGCAGGCGGCAAAGTACGCCTCCAGCGCCTTGCAGTGGACGACCGGGTCGAACTGCAGCAGCACCAGGTCGAAGACGCAGTTGGCGAAGAACGGCTCGGGGTCGACGGACGCCTGGCAGCTGGCGAAGGCGCCCAGCGGGTCCTTGAGGATGCCGCACCAGGTCGGCTGGGCCGCCACGCCGGAGCCCACTGGGTCAATGACCACGGGGTGGCCGATGTCGTCGAAGCCCCTGTCGGCGGAGGAGAGGAGCGGGGGGGGGGGGGGGGGCGTGAGGTTAAATGGATGAACACTCGGCAAGGGAAATAGATGCAGGCGATGAGGATATGTCCCCCAAATGCTCGGAACCAGGTTATGCGTTTTTTTTTTATATCAATATTTTTCACGTTTCTTTCACACTGTCCATAGACTCAACACTGCCCATAGACTCAACACTAACCAGAGACTCACAACTCTACCATAGATTCAACATTGCACCACAGACTCAACACTGCACCACAGACTCAACACTGACACCACAGACTCAACACTGCACCACAGACTCAACACTGACACCACAGACTCAACACTGCACCACAGACTCAACACTCCCCCACCTCCTCCACGGCACTCACGTGTCCACGATGCCCGGCTCCTCCACCTTCCAGCTGTTGCCAAAGTCGGTGGCGCCGGATGCCTGCGAGCCGTCCCGGCGCGTGAAGTCGTCAGCGCTGGCGCCGTTCATGTTGCCACAAAGGCCGCAGAGCGACGACGCGAAGGTGGTGGGCAGCTTGACCCTGGCGTGGTAGTTCCCCTCGTAGAGGACCTCGAGGCCGAAGTCGGACGCCACGCGCATGAAGCCCCCGTCGCGCGTCACCGAGAAACCTCCTGCGCCACCGGCGACGCCGCCGCCGCCGTAGTAGAACGGCAGGCGAAGATGGACGTCGTTCAGCTGCGGTCGGGGGGAGCGGGGGGGGGGGGGCGGAACGAGGCGGCGGTGGTGGACCGGGAGGAGGTGGACGATGGAGGGGGATGGAGGGGAGGTGGACGGTGGGGGAAGGAGCAGGACGGAGGGTGGGAGGAGGAGGAGGATGATGATGAGGTTAGGGAGGAAGATAGGGAGGAGGAAGAAGATGAGGAGGAGGAGGATGGGGAGGAGGAGGTAGTGGAGGAAGAGAATGGGGAAGAGGAGGAGGATGGGGAGGTGGATAGGGAGGAGGAGGGAGGAGGAGGATGGGGATGGGGAGCAGAAGGATGGGAAGGGAGACGATGGAGGGAAGAGGATGGGGAGGAGGAGGAGGATGGGAAGGTGGATAGGGAAGAGGATGGGGAGGAGGATGAGGGCGGGGGGGGGGGGGCGGACAGGACGTGAGTACGTGACCTGTGGCTCAACCACCTCAGCGTGAACTCACCGCCGCTGCTCGACATCAACATCGGCAGCCAGATGGATACGAAGCGAGAAAGGGGGTGGGAGGTTGGACGGCTGTGCCTCTTTGGGGTGCGGGGGGGGGGCGGTGCGGCGAGCGATACTCACGTAGACGTGGGAGCCAACAGCGAGCAGCACCCGCTGGCCGTACAGCTCGACGGTGACCTCGCGCGTGTACGCCACGACCCAGCTGCCCGCACGGTGCTCGTTCTTCACCTTCACGCTCCAGTCGGCGCCCGAGCACGGCTGCAAAAGAAAGAGGGCAGATGCAAACGAGCCCCGTTGGGGCCTTCAGCAGACCGCTGAGGTCGTCGTGCCGTTGGCCGAGAGCGGAAATCAAAAGTTTGTCGCTTGCGCACAATCGCTTCCACGCCGTCACCCACCCTTTTGGCCCCGCCCCCCTCCCTCCCGATACGTTCCATTCATTGGCTACCACATTCTGATGAGCTCCCCCCCCCGTCTCCTCCCCCCTCAACTCGCTTTTAAGGGATTACATCTTGAATCATTGCCTCACTTGATGCAGCTAATCTGGCTGTGACGGTCCCACCTGATGACGGAGACTTGTGTTGCCTCCGAAACGTCGTGATCTTTATTTTATTTTTTATTAATTTTGATGTTTTACCTACGCGACTTTACCTGAAAAAACCTAAGAATATGGGAATCGAAAGCTCGGGTGGTGGCCGCGGTTTCTTGGGCGCAGCGCGCTAATCGCTGCGCCGCCGCTCCCCACGCACAACAAACACAAAGATCCCCCATATAGCCTTAACGGACTGTTGGGGCAAGTGCTGTTAGCGAGCGCCTATGAAGGCCGGCATCGTGGCACACGAGGGGGTGGGTGGCCAGCACCACGCTCGACCGCCTTTGTCCCCCCAGTGGCGATGTTAACGACTTCACACCGATAATTGGTTTTTTACCCTTCTATCTGGCGACAAAACTGACACCTTTTTTTTACAAGGAGTCATGTTTGCATAGACCACAATACCTGCAGCCATAATGCAAACAAAAAACATAACTCTGAAAATATATGCACTGTCCTTGAAGTTGATTGGTCCACACCCGAGACAGCTTTCCTTAGAGCCTAGTCTCACATGGTGTTGGACCAGATGACACCAAAAGGCGCACAACTCAAAGACAATGCACCATCAGAGTATGAGAGCTCGGGGTAAGCATTTACACCATTGGAACCTCATTTGCCAGTAAAAAATATGATAATTAGTTTTTTACCCTTCTATCTGGCACGTAGAAGGGAAGCAATAAAAGAATAAATAAAATAATAAATAAAATAATAAATAAATTGATAAAAATCCAACATAATAAAATACAATTTTCACGACGTTTCGGCCACAACGCAAGCACCCGTCCTCAGGTGAAGAACAGGTCTGTCGGAAAGAGGACTTTGTTTCTCACCTGCGTGAGCACGTACGTGTACGTGCCCTGGAAATCGAACTTGCGTTCGTCGAACGTCGTGTAGTGGGGGTCGCCCCACGCGGTGCACTCCACTGGAGAGACACAACGCGGCACGGGGCATCAGAGATCGACCGCGGTGTGCACGTGTGTGCGTACGTACGTAGCCAGCCGTGCTGGTCGGAGGTGCGGAGGGAAGGACAACAAACTAAACACAACGACAGGCAGACGAGTTTGTCAATCGAGATGATGATGATGATGATTTAAAGTTGCGTAGCTCAAGTGGCTTTCTAATATCAGAAGGAAGAGCTTTCCAGAAGCGCCGCTCGATGCGGTGACCGTCTTTGTCCGATTGTTAAACAAAAGCCGCTGCAAGGATGACCGGAGTTTGTGCTCTTTGACGAGATCAGCAAGGTCTGGCTGTAGTTACTCA
Source organism: Lethenteron reissneri (assembly GCF_015708825.2). Classification (NCBI taxonomy): domain Eukaryota; kingdom Metazoa; phylum Chordata; class Hyperoartia; order Petromyzontiformes; family Petromyzontidae; genus Lethenteron; species Lethenteron reissneri. The sequence goes on along the minus strand of NC_083844.1, from coordinate 8,312,176 downwards.
CTTATCTTGGCGTGACTATGGCTGTAGTTCCTCACTTATCTTGTGGTGACTATGGCTGTAGTTACTCACTTATCTTGGGGTAACTATGGCTGTAGTTACCCACATATCTTGGCGTGAATATGGCTGTAGTTACTCACTTATCTTGTGGTGACTATGGCTGTAGTTACTCACTTATCTTGGGGTAACTATGGCTGTAGTTACTCACTTTTCTTGGGGTAACTATGGCTGTAGTTACTCACTTATCTTGTGGTGACTATGGCTGTAGTTACTCACTTATCTTGTGGTAATTATGGCTGTAGTTACTCACTTATCTTGTGGTGACTATGGATGTAGTTACTCACTTGTGGTAATTATGGCTGTAGTTACTCACTTATCTTGTGGTGACTATGGCTGTAGTTACTCACTTATCTTGTGGTAACTATGGCTGTAGTTACTCACTTATCTTGGGGTAACTATGGCTGTAGTTACTCACTTATCTTGGGGTGACTATGGCTTTAGTTACTCAGTTATCTTGTGGTGACTATGGCTGTAGTTACTCACTTATCTTGTGATGACTATGGCTGTAGTTACTCACTTATCTCGTGGTGACTATGGCTGTAGTTACTCACTTATCTTGGGGTAACTATGGCTGTAGTTACTCACTTTTCTTGGGGTAACTATGGCTGTAGTTACTCACGTATCTTGTGGTGACTATGGCTGTAGTTACCCACTTATCTTGTGGTGACTATGGCTGTAGTTACCCACTTATCTTGTGGTAACTATGGCTGTAGTTACTCACTTATCTTGGCGTGACTATGGCTGTAGTTACTCACTTATCTTGTGGTGACTATGGCTGTAGTTACTCACGTATCTTGTGGTAACTATGGCTGTAGTTACTCACTTTTCTTGGGGTAACTATGGATGTGGTTACTCACGTATCTTGTGGTGACTATGGCTGTAGTTACCCACTTTTCTTGGGGTAACTATGGCTGTAGTTACTCACTTATCTTGTGGTAATTATGGCTGTAGTTACTCACTTATCTTGGGATAATTATGGCTGTAGTTACTCACTTATCTTGTGGTGACTATGGCTGTAGTTACCCACATATCTTGTGCTGACCATGGCTGTAGTTACTCACTTATCTTGTGGTGACTATGGCTGTAGTTATCCACATATCTTGTGGTGACCATGGCTGTAGTTACTCACTTATCTTGTGGTGACTATGGCTGTAGTTACTCACTTATCTTGTGGTAACTATGGCTGTAGTTTCTCACTTTTCTTGGGGTAACTATGGCTGTAGTTACTCACTTATCTTGTGGTGACCATGGCTGTAGTTACTCACTTATGTTGTGGTGACTATGGCTGTAGTTACTCACTTATCTTGTGGTGACTATGGCTGTAGTTACTCACTTATCTTGTGGTGACTATGGCTGTAGTTACCCACATATCTTGTGGTGACCATTGCTGTGGTCACTGACGTGTGTGTATGCTGTGGGCTGACCGTGGCTGCAGTGACTCACAGATCTTGGGCTGGCAGCCGTAGTCTCCCTGGGGCCCGGCGCCGCAGTAGTTCAGGGTCAGGTCACAAGGGTTCTTCTGGCACTGGATGTTGCCCGAGGACACGCACGTGCATTGAAGAGAGCAGCCGTTCTTCCAGAACACATCGGCCACCTAAACGGACACACGCACAAACAACAGAGCTCCAGTGTGAGGCCGCTGACCGCCTGACGACGCCGGTTGTGACTCCCGGCCACAACTTGCTCCGTACTCTTAGGTTTTTTCGGTAAAGTCACGTTGGTAAAACATGAAATTAAAAGTTAATAAAAGTAATAATGGAAATAAAATAAAATAATAAATCACGACGTTTCGGAGGCAACGCAAGTCTCCGTCATCAGGTGGGACCGTCACAGCTAAAATTACTGCATCAATTACTGCATCAAGATGCAGTAATTTTAGCTGTGACGGTCCCACCTGATGACGGAGACTTTGTGTTGCCTCCGAAACGTCGTGATTTATTATTTTATTTCCATTATTACTTTTATTAACTTTTAATTTTATTTTTTACCTACGTGACTTTACCGAAAAAACCTAAGAGTATGAATCCTTGCAATCACTAAAGCTTCAAATCTAGAACTTGCTCTGTACCCAATTGTTGTGTGTTTCGTGGACCGCTCTGCGACAACACACCAGCACGCTCCCCAATGTTACCAGTGCGCTCCGCAGAGCTACCGGAGGTTCGCAGCGCAGCACCAACCACTGCTCGGCCGCTCCTCCTCCACACAGCGATCCCCCGTGTAGCCTCTAACAAGGCTGATGGGGGCAAGTGCTGTTCGTAGCGAGAACCATCGCCGATGAAGGCCGGCACGGTGGCACCACCACGCCCACCCAGCCGTCTTTGACCTCCACACACACTCTCTGCTACCTCCTCTCCTTCTCATTTTACTCTACCCTCCTGCACACACGCTCTCTGCTTCAGAAACCAAGGCGTTCTGTCTAAGGTCAACGTTTGCTCATTCTCCGCTGCTGCCCCCATTGCCTGGAATTCCTTCCTTCCCGCCATCCGTGCCATCGGCTCCCTGCCCCTGTTCGAGTCCAAGATCAAGATCTTCCCAATTTTCAACGGCCTGTACACCGACCGCCTCTTTCTCTCTCTGTACAACAGGCCTCTTGCTTTCCCCACAGCGTCTTTGTGAGCGATGAGACGGCAGCCATTCCGTTGTTACCCCCAACCCGAGGTGGCAGGAGCTCGCCGCGCTCACCTTGTAGTACTTGCCGTCGTTGTCCTTGCAGCCGCACAGCGCCGGGGCGACGCACTCATCCCCGTTCCACACGTGGGTCGGGTCAAGGCACTCGCAGGTCTCGCCGCACGGGTCGGCGCAGTCCGCTGGGGCGCTGGGGTCGTAGCACGTGGCCGGGCACGCGTTGCCGCAGTCCTTGAAGGCCGCGCTCGCTCCGCAGTCCACGTCTTTGGCGGAAGACCGGATGGGGGCGGGGATGGAGGGACAGGGGGGGAATTGTCGGTAACGCCGTTTTCTTGGCTGCCCTTCCTGTATGCCTGTGGCTTCCCGTGCCCCTGAACCATTCCATACTCTCTCCCTCTCTCTCTCACTCTCTCCCCCTCTTGTATGTGTTGTACTTCTTTTGCACTGTACGTAGCCAACCGCACTCATCGGAGCTGTGGTGGACGGACAATAAGCTCAACGCAAGAAGCAGTTCTGCAGTAATAAGCTATAAATTCAGCAGACTTTAAAAGTGCAGGGCTCCAGCGGCTTCCTAATATCGTGACTGCCGCGAGTACGACCGGAGTTCACGTGATGGCTTCGTGCGTCTCTGACGAGATGAACAGTGAGGCGGCATCCTGCATCAATTGGGGCAAGCGCCTTGCATGCAATGAACGAGTGCGCGGGGGGGATGGGGGGGCAACGTACGGCACTTGGTGGTGTTCCTCCAGTCGGGCGCGAAGGTGACACCCTGGTCGTAGCAGAGCTTCACGTAAGTCTGCACCGCCTGGCAGAGCACGGCCACGTCCAGCTTGGCGAGCACGAGGTCGTAGACGCAGTCGGTGTAGTGCGGCGCCGGGTCAACGGTGCCGAAGCACGGGGCCAGGGGGCTCGCCGGGTCCTTGAGGAGGCCGCAGTTGTCATTGAAGCCTGCCTTGATCTGCCGCTGGGGGTCGAGGACGACGCCGACGGAGGCGCCCGTGTCGCTGCTCCCGCTGGATGGGGACACGGGGCGCAGTCAGCGACGCCCGATTATCGTCTTTGCTCCAGTGACGAGCTTCCGTTTCCTCCCTTAGAACGACCCCCATCCTTTCTTTCCTAGCCCGTCCTGCTGTTAGTGTTAGTCAATAATCCCCACCCCTCAGCTACGGCCAGGCCTACCCAACGCCAATCACTACCCCTATCACTACCACTTTCACTACCCCAACGCCTATCACTACCCCCATCACTACCCCTACCACTACTCCAACCCCTATCACCACATACTCTTATTTTTTTTCCCAAGTTCAACGCAAGAAGCAATTCTACAGTATCACCACCCCTATCACTACCTCAACCCCTATCACCACCCCTATCACTACCCCAACCCCTATCACCACCCCTATCACTACCCCAACCCCTATTACCACCCCTGTCACTACCCCAACCCCTATTACCACCCCTATCACTACCCCTGTCACTACCTCAACCCCTATCACCACTCCTATCACTACCCCTATCACTACCTAAACGCCTATCACTACCCCTACCCCAACCCCTATCACCACCCCTGTCACTACCCCAACCGCTATCAAGACTCTTATCACTACCCCTATCACTACCCCAACGCCTATCACTACTCCTACCACTACGGCAACCTCTATCATCACCTCTATAACCACCCCAACCCATATCACTACCTCTATAACTACCCAAACCCCTAACACCACGCCTATCACGACCCCAACCCCTATCGCCACGCCTATTACGACCCCAGCGGGGCTGGTACAGCAGGCAGGGTCACCGCGAGCCGGCGGGTCATAGCCGGGAGTCGATTTGAAGCCATCACTGATCCGGGCTCGATAGGACGGAGCAGGATTGTCGGTGGTGACCCTTGAAAGACGAAGGAGCAGGCAGGGGGGTGCAAGTCACCCGTCGTATGTTGTTGTGCACGAACGCAATTGTCGCTGCCCACGCGTCCGCCCGCCCACCCGCGTACCTTTCCGTGATCTTCTTTTCGGGCAGCTCCCAGCTGTTGCCGAACTCGGCCGCGGTGGCCGCCAGGGTGAGGTTGGGCGTCAGGAAGTCGTCGTTGGGGTCGTTGTTCCACGTCCCACACAGGCCGCACACGGAGTTGTAGTAGACGTCATAGTTGAGGAGGTGGACCTCCACGCGGCTGATTCCTGGATGGGTGGGGTGGGGGGGGGGGTGCCGGATTATCGAGCGGGCATCGTTTGTGCGAACGATTTGGTTATCCGCGCCCCCTGTCCAGACATCGATTTCCCCAGTAAAGCCCGTAGATTTGAGAGGCAATTCGGCCGGCAGACAACATCGAAGCATTCAACATCTGCACACCCGCTCACGCACTCGCTTACCCACCCACCCACACTCAACCCACTCACTCTCCCACTCACCCACACAAACAACAACAGCCATTCGCCACTAAATGGCGGTGACGTCACCGCGGCGCTTGTGCCACGCTATGTGCACGTTGAGGCCACGTGAAGTATCGAATGCCCGCTGGCAGAAGGTCACGGGGCTACTGGCCGATACACCACCTGTGCCCCCCTACTGTGCCAGGCTAGGTGCAGGAGGTCACGGGCACAGACCCTGCAGGTGCCACGGGTCGACTGACTGAGATGACTACTGGCCGATGCACCACCCTGTGCACCCCTACTGTGCCAACTCGGCCACTTTCACGCACATGCACGGGCACGAATCATCGTTCTACTTTACGCGTAACATCTGCATTTACTAGGGTCACAATCGGTGGTCATTCGTAACAACACGTGACGTTACGTTCACCAATGTGACATTCGCGACGCGAGCCACGTGTGCGGGTGGTCCACGTTTCACAAGTGTGCAGACACGATAGGGGCATCATTGTGGCCAAGCGGAGGCCCCAGGCTGTTTTTTTTTTCGTCGAGCGACTGAAGGCCCAGGGGCAGAGCTCCCACGGGGGCGTTGACTCGCGCGGCCAATCAAACGGCGGTGCCGCGACAACCGACCGCGAGCGAGACCTCCGCTGCCACCGAATAGGAGACGGTCACGAGCACACTGCGCAAAGCACAAGGAGGAAATCCTGCGCCCTTCTGGGGAGCGGTGGTGTAGCGGTTAGCGCTACGCTACGCTACGAGCCTGGCGACCTGGGTTAGATTCCCTCTGACGGCTAACACCGGTGACGGTTACCTGAACCGGTTCTGGGCCTCCCCTAGGTCGACTCAGCCTCAAATGAGTACCTGGTGCAGTGTGTAAAAATATCGCCACCGGTGAGACAAAGGTGGCCGGGCGTGGTGTTGGCCACCCACCCCCTCGTGTGCTGTGCCGGCCTTCATAGGTGCTTGCTAACAGCACTTGCCCCAACAGTCTGTTAAGGCTATACGGGGGTTCTTTGTCTTTTTTTTATATGGACACATATATGCCGAACATACCATTGTAGGAGACGCTGAGGAAGGCGTTGGTCCAGAGAAGGAAGTCGTTCTTGGACAGCGTGATCCGGAACCTCTCCGCCGGGTCGTAGTAGGGCACGTTGACGACGAGGCCATCGAGCTGCGCAGGAGGTCAACGACGACGGACGGGAAAAACAAAATGACGTGTCGAGGTCAAGACGGGGACGTCGCAAAGGCATCGGCCGTGTCACCCCGATCCTCGATTCCGACGATTGTGCGAGAGCGCATCTGATACCCACCGGTCTCCCACACCGGCGTCGTCACACCCGACCCTCAGTTCCGACAAATTTTGCGAGAGCGGATCCGATCTCTGCCGGTCTCCTGCAATCGGTGTCTATGCCTTAATGTAAGAAACGGAACAGTTTGACTTCTCCACAAATCTGGCTGTCGCTTGATGAAGCTGGTTGTAATTACTGGCAAAACGTCGCACTCAGACTGTAAATGTTGTGGCTTGGCTCTCCAACACACCGGTGTGCTGTTCTAGTATACTACACTATACACTACACTATACACTACACTCTACACTACACTACTATACACTACACTACGAAACACTACACTATACACTACTATACACTACTACACTATACACTACTATACACTACACTGTACACTACACTGTATACTATACACTACACTATACAGTACACTATACACTACACAATACATTACACTATACACTACTATAGAGTACACTATACACTCTACTATGCATTACACTATATACTACACTATGCACTACTATACACTACACTGCTATACACTACACTACTATACACTACACTATACACTACACTACACACGAGTGCTGTTCTAGTGATGAATTGACCACGTTCTGTTTACGTGACAACCCTCACGAGTCGGCTGTGTCTGGGTGGTGCCGGGTTCTAACGACTCATTTATATTCTTAAGCGATCTAACCCCAAAAAGACAAAAACCTCTATTATGGGCGGGGGTTGCCCTTTGCCCAGCCCCGCGACGAAAGAGAGCGCACATACCAGGACTTTGCGGTCGCGGATGAAGGAGATGGTGTGGTTGTAGATCTCGGTGTGCACCTCGCGCGTCCACGACACGTCGGCGCGCCGCCTGTGCTCGTTCTTGGCGAGGACGCGCCACGGCGTCGGCAGGTTAAAGATGCAGTTGGAGGCGAGGACGAAGGTGCGCGTGCCCATGAAGTTGAAGTGGTTGCCGTCGAAGGAGCGGTAGTGAGGGTCGCCCACACCGTGGCACCACGCTGCGGGCGGGTTGGGGACGGGGGGGGGGGGGTGGAGGGTCGGAGTCGCGAGCGAGTGAGCGTTGGTGCAGCGGTTAGCGCTCCACACCACCCCCCCCCCCTTGCCCACCCAAGCGGAGACCCGAGTTCGATTCCTGCTTGCGGCCACCCGCCGCTGATATTGGTGGTTCGGAAAAGGAAATAGGAAAGAGAAAAAAACACTCCGCGGGAGGAGGAAAGCTGGAAATTGGCCAGCAGAATGTTGAGACAGGGTGAGATGCGGACGACGTTTGGCTGGAGGTCGCGTCAACCGGCACCATCAAAAGCTGAGTCTTTTGTTCAACCCCTCTACCTTCATCCCCTCCTCCACCTAATCTTCCACCACCTCAGCCTCAGCCTCCACCTGCCTCTCTTCTTCTCTCCCCTCCTCCGCAATTTAAATCTCTCTCCATCTTCATCCCCTCAATCCTCCTCCTCTCCTTCATCCCCACCCCCCTCCCCCTTCTTCCCCTCCTCCTCCCCCTCCACACCCTCCACCACCTCCTCCTTGCTCCTCCTCCATCCTCCCTAGTCCACCCCCCCCCCACCACCCCCACCACCCCCACCAACCCCCTTCCCGCTCACCGTAGACCTTCTTCTGCAGCCGGAAGCGCCAGTCCTTCTTGACGCGCGCGTTCGTGTTGGTGACGGCCACGCCGCCGACGACGCCCCTCATGGCGCCCTCGTCCACCGTGATGTAGTGCTCCACGCCTCCGTTGAAGACCGACGCCGGGGTCGTGAACTGCGCCTGGGTGTTGCCCGACAGCAGCGTGGCGCTCGTCCCGTCCACCTTGAAGACCTCGTGGTCGCCCCGCACCTCGAAGAAGCGGAAGAAGGCGCCGCTCGCCGATGGAAGGGCGACCTGCGTGGACCGAACCGACAAGGGGTTGGTTAACCGATCGGCGTCGCCTATCGCGCTCCGGTGATGCGCTCATCGACAGTGCGGACGCGGGGCGACGCCCGGCTGGAGGTCGCGACCCATCCCGTCGGCCTTCCCCACCGAGAATCGTGATGAGCCGGGGGGGGGGGGGGGGGGGGTCATCGGCGAGCAAGACAACAATGACGACAAGGACGACGACATAAAAGTTCCGGAGACGGTGACAATGAGCGGATACTCTGCGTTGTGTGTTTCTGCGCTCCCGAGGAGTGGGCCACTCCGCTGCGGACGGGCACCGGAGGGTTTGTGAAACGGCAACGCCAACGCTTCGTTGTTGCCTAAAGGGGGAAAGGTCCCAGATTGAAGCTGCTCAACCCGAGCTCTCAATGTCCTGATCGTGGCATTGTCCTTGTGCTGTTCGCCCTTCGGCCTTGTCCTCTGGTCTAACGCTGTGTGAGACTAGGCTCTAAACAAAGCTGTCTCTGGTGTGGACCAATCAGTTTCAAAGACAATGCATCATATACTACCAGAGCCATGTTTTTTTCTTTGCATGTAGGCTCCGCTACTCGCTAACGCAGGGGTGGGTAACGTCCGGCCCACGGGCCATACAAGGCCCGCGAAATCATTTGAGTCTGGCCCTGCCAAGGCAACCACAGGCGGGACTCGAAATTCAACAAATCTAGGAGCAAACCTGGAAAAGGAGTTGCGAGTAGCAGCAACATCATCATCACCAGCAGCTCACATCACCACGCCTCGCCAAAGAGAAGCAGTTCCAGCCATCGCATTAGGGGTGAGTTAATTAAATGTTTGACCAAATATAACGGGTTAATTTTTAAGTTGATAATTTAGTATGGCCCACGAATGATGTTATATAAATATCCAAATGGCCCTTGGCAGAAAAAAGGTTCCCCGCCCCTGCGCTAACGGCACTTGCGCCAACAAGTCTGTTACAATCTAGATTTGAAGTTTTCGTGACTGCAGGGATCCATACTCTTTGGTTCCTTCGGTAAAGTCACGTAGGTATAAAAAAACATTAAATCACGAATGTTTCGGGCGCAACACAAGCGTCCATCATCAGGTGGGACAACCACAGCAAGAAACAATTGCTGAAGTGGGCAAAAGGGCTGCTGTAACAAGAGGCTATATAGGTGTAGGGCTGTTACAGAGGGGCTGTTTGTGTAGGGCTGTTTGCATAGGGGCTAACGGATAACAAACACAGTGGGCGGGGACTCCGTGAGCACACGGGGTGGTGCCCGCAACGACGTCCGTACTGGACGGCGTGAGTTGGGTTTCGATCCTCTAGGGGGGTATAAAAAGGGTTGAGCCAGAGAGCTCGGGGCTCAGTCTTAGTGTAGTTAAGGGAAGAGAGAAGACCAGCCAGATAGGCCCTGGACTCCCCCTGGGACGCCGCCCTTGTAAGGGCAGTGCAGGCTGGAGCCAGTGGCGTGGTCCCGGAACCAGAGTCAGACCTCTGGATTCCGGGTACCGTAGCCCGACTAACCAGTGTCGGGCCAGACAGCCTCCCCTAGCCCGTTAGCGGAGGACTCAGCTAGGAAGGCTAGCTAGGGGTGAATTCCCAGTTGTACGGGTGAGGGGGCCGATACATCCCTCCAGTATTGTAAAGACATTGTGCAAATAAATACGTGTGCCTTACCCCGTTGTCCACGCGTCTTCAAGAACACTTCATCTGGCGTCAGAAGAACCAAGAACATGGACACGCGCCAAACAGCTCGAGCCAGGGAACAGCAAACGGAAGACGTCCGCCGAAATTGTCGAGCCCGAGATGGCTCAACAAGACGACGTGCAGCCGGGGCCGGACGCGTTCTTGCCGGAGCATCGCCATGGAGAGGAGCAGCGGACAGACCACCTGAGGCTGGCTCACGAGAGGCTGGCGGAACTGCTCTACGCCGCTGCCGCTACGCTGGAGAACATCACACGGCTGGGTGCTGGTGGTCCACCGCGGGGCGAGGGGAACCGGCGTCCGGAGCGCCTTCCCGCCATTTCTGAAGATTCGAATTTTGAATTTCCCGCCATCGACGCGGCGACCGCTAGGGGCGTGGCCAACCTCAACCTGGGGTCCGACATCGGCCGCGCTGGGGCTGCCGCATCAACGACGGAGGAGGGCGCGTCATCAAAGCTGCGACAGGCGATGCCATCTGCCGTTCGCGCCGAGACGCAGCCGGGTCGGGGAGACAGCAGCCCAGAGGACTCCACGGCAACTGCTGCGCTGCATCAAAGGCTGCCCCCGCTTAAAGAATTCGTGGGCGCAGAGGGCGACTGGAGCGGCTTCCGAAGACGCTTCCTCGCCCACCAAGAAATGGCTAAATGGACAGACGCAGAAGCTCTCAACGCCCTGCCGGCGCTCCTGGACGGCGACGCGCTTGCCGCTCTAACATCGGCACCGAAGGAAAGGCGCTCTACGTTACCAATGGCGCTGCAGCTGCTGGGAGGGGTCTACGGACCATCGGCGGAATGTAGACAGGAGTTCTACGACCGCAAGCGGGGAGAAAAGGAGTCGCCCCTGGCGTACCGAACGAGCCTCCTGGCGTTGGCCAAGTCGGCCTTCCCCCGTATGGATGACGACGGCATCGACGCTATGGTGACGGAGAAAATACTCCTCCTGGCTGACGATCTTGACATCGCTGTCGTCGCACAGGAGGACGCGGAAATGACATCGCTCCAGGCGGCGCGGCTCCTCCACGCAAACCTCCTGTCGCTCCGGCGAAAAGCCAGCAGGGCATCGGCGGGGCGTGCGGTGGCTGCAGCCACCCTTCCGACGGAGGAACTCTACGCCGTCGACCACCGACGGCAACAGGCGACGAGTGCACGGCCGGGCCAGGACGGGTCGGGCCGTTCCGACCATTCGTCACCTCCGACGTCGCTCCCGCGGTGTTTTAACTGCGGCGTCCGGGGCCACGTCGCCTCGGGGTGCCGCTCTCCTCGTCAGCGCGGGACGACACCTCACCGGGACGACGGGCCTCATCCCAAGCTCCACCATCAAAAACCGGCGAGTCGCGGCACCCCACACGTTTGGCCCACACACACACCCGTCACGCACTCAAACACCGCGACGAGAGGGGGGCCGGTATCACGCACCATCGCACCATCACGCACCACTCCGGGTACCCATATCGAACCCGGCCAGTGGTCCGTGCTGGCCGATCGTGTGGTTGCCGCATCGTCGGGATCGTCGGCCGTTGTGGGGTACATCGACGGGGTTGAAGTGCGCATCCTGGTCGATACGGGAGGATCGGCGACTATTATTTCGGAATTAATTTATAATATTCTCCCCGTCCGGAGTCGTCCCTTGATGCCAGTTAACATACCATTCTATGCGGCTAACGGGGGCTCACTTGGCATCATCGGACAAATTCGTGCCCAAATTTGCATCGGGGAAATAAAATTGTCTGGGCCGATTTTTGTTTCTTCCTCGCTGGCGGTTCCGTGCCTGCTGGGGACGGACTTCCTGGCCAAAATGCCGATTGTAATTTTGATCGACCAGGGGTGCATAGAGCTTCCATCGGGCAGACGCATGGCGTTTCTGCCATCGCCGGTTGCGACTCGGACGGCGTTTGCGACGGTGCCGGCGCTCGTGGAAAGAACGGTACGCGTTCCTCCGGGGACGCAAATGCTGGTACCCTTGAAACTTCGGCGGCCCCTCGTTAAGGGTGCTGGGGCACAAGGGGTACTGTTGGGACCGTCTAGGGCGGGGTTAGTGGACCTGACTTACTACCGGCCCAGACCATAGTGAGAGGGGATGGTGAACCCTTCATCGCGGTCCTTAATGTGGGCTCGCGGACGGTGGTGATCCCACAGGGGACCGTGCTTGCTCACGCAACACCGGTGCCGTGTGAGGAACCCGCCGTAAATTGCGTCAACACTGTCCCTGCGTCGCGACCGCATTCGGACAGCGATGAAGGGTGGCTCGAGGCGCTTTGTGCGGGATCGACGGACCTGTCCGATTCAGAGCGTCAACAACTTAAAACATTACTGCGAGAATTTTCCGACGTTTTTAGTCGAAATAAATATGATTTGGGTTGCACTCACTTGCTGCGTCACCATATTGACACGGGTGACAGCGCGCCAATTCGCCAAAATCCGTTTCGGTTGAGTCCCGCCGAAAAGGACCATGTCAAATCGGCTGTTGATGACATGTTGGCCGCGGACATTATTTCTCCTTCCACCAGCCCTTGGGGAGCGCCGATCGTCCTGGTTAAAAAGCAGGACGGTTCGTTGCGGTTTTGCGTTGACTTCCGGCGTCTTAATAAAATTTCGGTTGCCGACGCATACCCGCTCCCTCGGATGGATGAATCGCTTGACGCCTTGGCGGGAGCGCGATTCTTTTCCACACTCGATTTACTTTCGGGATTCTGGCAGCTTCCTCTGGATGATGAGTCAAAGCCTAAAACTGCTTTTCGTACACCGCACGGCTTGTTTCAATTCAACCGGTTGCCGATGGGCTTACACTCAGCGCCGGCAACTTTCCAGCGCTTAATGGAATTGGTTTTGGCTGGACTGCAATGGGAGTCGTGCCTCATTTATTTGGATGACGTTATCGTCTTTGGAAAAACCTTTGATGAACATCTCCAGAGGTTGCGGGCGGTTTTCCTAAAGATGCGGGCTGCTAATTTGAAATTCAAGCCCCAAAAATGCCATTTGTTGCGTGATTCGGTGCATTATTTGGGGCACATCGTGGGACGCTCAGGTATTGCTACCGATCCCGCCAAAACGCAGTGTGTCAGCTCCTGGCCGACTCCCACCTCGGTGGGAGAGGTCAGGAGTTTCATTGGGTTCGCGTCGTATTATCGACGGTTTGTTGCTGATTTTGCGACAATTGCTAAACCCCTGCACGCTTTAACATCTAAAGGGGTTCGGTTCCACTGGGGTCAAGAGGAGGAGGCTGCGTTCCGCTCCCTTCGGGACGCCCTGGTGAAAGCCCCTCCCTTGATCTACCCTGATTTTTCGAAGCCCTTTTTGCTCGACACCGATGCGAGCAACACGGGTATTGGGGGTGTGCTTTCCCAGGTGGTTGATGGCGTTGAACGGGTGGTCGCATACGGTAGTCGGGTGTTGTCTCCTGCGGAGCAGAGATATTGTGTCACCCGTAGAGAACTGTTGGCAATTGTTTTTTTCATCCAACAGTATCGCCCATATCTGTACGGTCGGCATTTCACCGTCCGCACAGATCATGCGGCACTACAGTATGCCCTGCGGGTTCAACAACCATCGGGACAGTTGTCTCGATGGTTGGAGGTCCTCCAGGATTTTGATTTTGAGACCACTTACCGTAAGGGCGTTCGCCATACCAACGCGGACGCTCTGTCACGCATGCCAACCACCTCGGAATGTGCATGCCTCCTGGGGTCGGGACGTTGCAGACCTTCAGGGGACGCATCGGTTCCGATCCTGGCAGCCACCGACGACGACGAACCACTGCCTGATAATTCGATCGAACAACAGGGAAGGGATTCCCTGTTGGGGTTGCCCGTCACTGAGTGGGGGCGCCTCCAAATGGAGGATACCTCCCTCCTCGGGTGGCGTCGTCGCGTCGGGGGTGCCGGCCGGGTGAAAGGTGATTCGGGTGCATGGGAAATGGTACAGGGTCTGCTCATGCATTGGGACGCGAAATCGCAGCGACATCGGCTGGTCGTCCCTTCGGAGTTGCGAGGCAAAGTGGTGTGGGCCGCGCATGAGCGCCTGTTACATCTGGGGACTCTAAAGACCCTTGCACTGATACAACTAGATTTTTTTTGGCCTGGTATGACGAAGGATGTTGGGGATCTTTTGAATTCATGCCCGCGGTGTGCGCAACGGAAACCGCCGGCACGGGAGTCTAACCCGCCTTTACAATCAATCAAGGTGTCCAGAATAAATGAGCTTGTCGCGCTGGACATCTTGGGCCCATTTCCCGCCACCCCCAGGGGCAATAGGTATTTGCTGACAGGAGTCGAGTATTTTACGCGCTGGCCCATGGCCTGGCCCCTTGCCAACCAGTCGGCAGCAGCCATCGTGGACGCCTTTGTTCAGGGATACGTCCTGGACAAAGGTGCTCCGGAACGGCTGCTGACCGACCAGGGTAGAAATTGCTTAAACAAGTCTGTGACCTCTTAGGCACAAAGAAAATTCGGACCTCCCCGTATCACCCACAGACAGACGGAATGGTCGAGCGCCTGCATCGCACCATTTCGTCTATGATGGCACAGCAGGTCTCAGATTCTCAGACTGATTGGGACCTGCATATTCAGGGGGTCTTGGCGGCATACCGGATGGCACCCCATGCAGCTACGGGATTTTCCCCCTTTTTCCTTATGTACGGTCGCGAACCCGACCCGCCTGTTCGCGCCCAGCTGCAGATCCCCGACCCGCAAGGAAAAACTAAATTGGCTGACCACGTCAAATTTAATCTGGCTAAATTAACAGAGGCGCGGGATGCTGCGAGGTTGAACTCGGACCTCCGTCAAAAGGCGAACGAGCGCCTCAGGCTGGGTCGGGCGCATGTAATACAGTGGAAACCGGGGGACAGGGCATGGTTGCACTGTCCCCAAGTACCCCTGGCCACCTCCCCTAAGCTGGCGCGGCCGTGGCGGGGCCCTGTGGAAGTGGTCGAGGTCTTGCGACCACAGTGCGTGCGCATTCGTTGGGGGAAGCGGCGATGGTTCGTGCACCCCTCTCGGTTGAAACCTTTCGTCGCGGTACACAAACCCACTTCACACATGCGTGGCCAGACGTGTGGGGGGTCGACCGACTCACTAGCTCCGTCTCCACCGCGCTCACCTAATGCCTTGCCGGCCGTGCCACCTCCAGGTGCATCGGGACTGACGAGCCCGCACCCACCTGCTGCTGCAAGGGACGCCGCGGTTCCCGCGACGTCAGACGCGGACTCTATACAAAACGAACAACCGCCACCGGCGGGTTCGCCACCCGGGATTGCCCCGTGTGACGGGCCTGCAGCAAGGACACGCGCAAAAATGCGCAGACTCTTATAGCGCATTGGACGAACATTTTTTTTCTTCTTCTCTCTTACGTACGGTTGCGTGGTGCTGCGTCGGTGGGGAGCTCCTAGCACATTTTTTTTTTGTGTTGTGTTGCATGTGTGTTGCGAGTTCCCTGCTTAACCTGTATATATGCGTCACTCTTACGGTATTCGTATTTATTCAGGGGGGGTGCGTCGGATTGTTCCCTTCGGGGTTGTGGGTTTTGTTGTTGTCATTGTTGTTGTTGTTGTCGTTGTTGCTGTTGGTTCCTTCATGTTAGCGTTAAAAACGTTTTTTAAGGCACACGCGGGTATCCAGGGGTTAAACAGCCTTTATTAAAGTTGTTGCAGCCGGGACGGCTGCGAGCTGTACAGGGGGGGGTGATGTAGGGCTGTTACAGAGGGGCTGTTTGTGTAGGGCTGTTTGCATAGGGGCTAACGGATAACAAACACAGTGGGCGGGGACTCCGTGAGCACACGGGGTGGTGCCCGCAACGACGTCCGTACTGGACGGCGTGAGGGGGGTTTCGATCCTCTAGGGGGGTATAAAAAGGGTTGAGCCAGAGAGCTCGGGGCTCAGTCTTAGTGTAGTTAAGGGAAGAGAGAAGACCGGCCAGATAAGCCCTGGACTCCCCCTGGGACGCCGCCCTTGTAAGGGCAGTGCAGGCTGGAGCCAGTGGCGTGGTCCCGGAACCAGAGTCAGACCTCTGGGATTCCGGGTACCGTAGCCCGACTAACCAGTGTCGGGCCAGACAGCCTCCCCTAGCCCGTTAGCGGAGGACTCAGCTAGGAAGGCTAGCTAGGGGTGAATTCCCAGTTGTACGGGTGAGGGGGCCGATACATCCCTCCAGTATTGTAAAGACATTGTGCAAATAAATACGTGTGCCTTACCCCGTTGTCCACGCGTCTTCAAGAACACTTCATAGGTAAGAGACGGGGGGAGGAGCCAGGGAGGAGATATAGAGAGGGGGGGGGGAGAGTGGAGCGTTGCAAGAGGGATTAGGAAAAGGGCGAGCACGGCACAATGCCGTGGGGGGGTGGGGGGGAGAGTGAGCGGGCTGGGGTGAGGGGGGTGGTGGAATCATCTTTATTCTTAGGTTTTTTCGGTAAAGTCACGTAGGTAAAAAATTAAAATTAATAAAAGTAAAGTAGAAATAAAATAAAAATCACGACGTTTCGGAGGCAACACAAGCTTCCGTCTTCAGGTGGAACCGTCACAGCACGATAGCTGTATCAAGTACATGAATAATTTACTTGATATAAATGAATCATTTACTTGATACAGCAAGCATGCTGTGAGGGTTCCACATGAAGACGGAAGCTTGTGTTGCCTCCGAAACGTCGTGATTTTTATTTTATTTTCAATGAACTTTTATTAATTTAAATGTGTTACCTACGTGACTTTACCGAAAAAAACCTAAGAATATGAATCCTTGCAGTCACGAAAGCTTCAAATCTGGAATCATCTTTGTCTTTAGGGGGGTACCCCCCACAGCATCTGCTTGCTCATCGCCCCATCTGCAATGGACAAGACCGCGCTGACAAGCTGACCTCTCCTGAGAAGGTGACGGTCCATCCGATGGCCACGTTGTTGAAAGTGAGCGGGGTGCTGTGGGCGTAAGCAGTTGGCTCCACGGTGGCTGTAAGGGAGAGAAGAAATACACGGGAACGTCACCCCTCAATGATCGTCGCGAGCTGATAGTCGAGTGACAGTGGTCAGTGGTCGATCACGACCACAGCCACCCAGTAGCCGAGTGAGCAAACGCATTTGCCAGGCCTGATATGCAGGGCGCCGTGGGCTTGATCCTGTTGTATATTTGGAAGGTTGCGTGTCTCTCTCTCCTCTCTGCAAAGCCGGATTAAGGTTCTTGCAGGGCTCTAGGCCACTTCTCTTTTGTTACGCTTTGAGTGATAATTCACTGCGTGACAAACATTGTTTTTACTTTTCGTTCCTGGGTAGTAAGTGTTATTTTCTAATTGCTTAAGCCTCAAAAGTATAGGCAATGGCTATTATTACCAAAAAACATTGCTTTTGTCACCAGGACACAAAATAAAAGTTAATAATCCACTTCATTAATAACACTGTGTAACAAATGTATATGTTTTTTGTTTCTGGGTATTAAGTATTATTTCCTAATTGCGTATGCGTCAAAAGTGTAGAAAAAGGCTATTATCCCCCACAAACTTTGCTTTTGTGACCAGAACATTGATATTTTGAAATGTACCTATTTTCAATGGGAAAACGTGGCGTGCATTTGTGTCATTCCTTCGCGTAAAGTCCCGGTCACAAAAGCAAAGTTTGTGGGGGAATAATAATAGCCATTATCTTTACTTTTGAGGCATAAGCAATTAGAAAACAACACTTACTACCCAACATAGTGAATTATATAACTTTCCAACAGTTCGTACTGCTTGACGCTGACCCCACGTCACCACTCACGACCGCCTCCGGCACTCCGCGCAACGCATCGCGAGCGACCGCCCAATCGGATCATTCGACGGACGATCTAAAAACAAATCCACGTGACGATTCTTTTAAGCAGTCGATTGGCTATCGAATTTCGACGTCGATTTGAAATCGTGAAATCGCCACCACGATGGGGGGGCGAGAGAGATATAGCATGCGAACTCCAAATACACAGGCGTCGTCTGGGTCGTGATCGAACCCACGACCTCCCTATGCCACCCAAGCCCATTGAGATGTATCCCTATGGGGGAGGGGGGGGGGAAGTCCCCGTTATTCGTCGCTTCGCTATAAGAGGCCATTCATAAATGACGTCACGCACCTAGGGGGGGTGGGGTCAGACATTTGTGACGATGTGTGACGAGGGAGGGGGGGGTTTGAGAAATCTGACGTCACATCAAAATGCGCAACTTTAAATAAATATAGACAACACGTTCTGCTTAATTAAATATACTTTTTGATAAATGTTTTCTCCTACAACATCAGAGTGCAGCGCCACATTAAATACGCACTACAATGACAATAGTTTCAAGCGATTTGAAGCATGTTTTATTTTGGGGGGGGGGGCAGAGCTTTGTGACGTCATATTTGAGGGGGGGTCTGACTTTTTGTGACACCGTGTGACGAGGGGGGGGGGGGTAAAAAATCGTCCAAAATCGCGTGACGTCATTTATGGACGGCCCCTAAGTCGCTACTTGTTTATAGTTTAGTTGTGGCACTTACCCCCCAAAAGTCTGATGAGGCTAAGGGGTTGTTGTGTGTGTGTGTGCATGTGTGTGTGTGCGGTCGTCTCAAACAGTCGACCCGTGGCACCTGGGTCTGCCCCGTGACCTCCTTCCAGCGGGCGTTCGACACTTCACGTGGCCTCAAGGTGCACATGGCCTGGCACAAGCGTCGTGGTGACGTCACAGCCACTTAGTGGCGAATGGCGGTTGTTGTTGTGTGTGCGTGCGTGTGTGCGTGTGTCAGGCCTTACGTGAGACTCTGACGGTCACGCAACGCAGCTCCGTCTCCTGCCTGTTCCGTCCAGAGAGAGAGAGAGAATCAAAAATCGGTACTTAATAGTGCACGAGATGTCCAGTTAGGGGGGGGGGGCACAGGGTTAAAAAGTTCCAAACAACGCACACACACACAAAGCAAAAACACGATAGGAGTGCAGAGTGCGAGAAAGATAAACAAAGCACATTAAAACAAAAACTAACTTTAATTGCTACCAGGTAAGCCCCCACTGAGCTATGTTAGTATCGACCCTGGGCCATCGCAAATAATGGCCGCTCAACCACGTGACTGACGTCATCAACATCGTCACCGTCACGTGGACATTTACAGCAGCAGCCAAATACTTTAAACACGTAGAGATACACAGAGACCCATAGAGATACATACAGACCCATAGTAATACATAGAGACCCATAGAGATGCACAAATACCCATAGAGATACATAGAGACCCATAGAGATACATAGACCCATATAGATACATAGATACCCATAGAGATACATAGAGACCCATAGAGATACACAGAGACCCATAGACATACACAGAGATCCATAGAGATACATACAGACCCATAGAGATACATAGAGACCCATGGAGATACACAGAGACACATAGAGACACACAGAGGTCCATAGAGATACATACAGACCCATAGAGATACATAGAGACCCATGGAGACACACAGAAACACATAGAGACACACAGAGACCCATAGAGACACACAGAGACACATAGAGATACACAGAGACACAGAGACACACAGAGACCCATAGAGATACACAGAGACCCATGGAGATACACAGAGACCCATAGAGATGCATAGAGACCCATAGAGATACACAGAGACCCATGGGGATACACAGAGACCCATAGAGATACATACATACTCACAGATTAAACCATTATTTTTGTGACCAGGTAAGGACCCCACTGAGCTGCTACATAGTAGCTCTTTTTCAGAAGCGACCTCAACATCACAAGTGATAGCCGCTCAACAAAACGCGGCAGCCAAATACGTCGATTCTAAATGCGGAGGGCACCCGGAGTGATACAAAAACCACGCGACCACCATGAGGAGAGAGAGAGAGCGAGAGAGAGAGAGGGAGACACGCAAACTCCAATATATACAACGGGAGGCAGGGTCTTGGTCGAAGACCACGACCTCCTGCATACCAGGCGAGGTAGTTAACATCTCCTCGCCGCCGTGGCGTATTCACCGCGTGCATAGAGGCTACTTGGAATGTTGTGTGCGATGTATTGTTGCTAGGTGAGTGAGTATACTGCTAGCTGAGTGAGTGTACTGCTGGGTGAGTGAGTGTACTGCTGGGTGAGTGAGTGAGCTGCTAGGTGAGTGACTGCACTGCTAGTTGAGTGAGTGTACTGCTAGGTGAGTGAGTGTACTGCTAGGTGAGTGAGTGCACTGCTGGGTGAGTGAGTGAGCTGCTAGGTGAGTGACTGTACTGCTAGGTGAGTGAGCGTACTGCTAGGTGAGTGAGTGTACTGCTAGGTGAGTGAGTGTATTGCTGGCTGAGTGAGTGTACTGCTGGCTGAGTGAGTGTACTGCTGGCTGAGTGAGTGTACTGCTAGGTGAGTGAGTGTGTGTGCTGCTCCTTACGTGGTGCTCTCGGAGGCGTAGAAGCAGACCTGGTGGGTGCGCACGTCCTTGTTGGTGGGCATCCACGTGAGGCGCGTGTGGAACAGCTGCGGGTTCGTGGCGTCCACCGTGATGGGGTCCTTGTTGAAGCCGAACGGAGCGAATGTGCCCAGGCGAGGGATCGTCACGCTGAAGGGGATTGCACGACCGGGTGGGGGGGGGGGGGGTGATGGATCGCTCTAACAAACCCCCCCTCTTCCTCCTCCTCCTCCTCGTAACACGTCTAGCGGAAATGCCGTCGGGAGGGGCCGTATCCCCGACTGGCTCCGCCAGGCTGAAGATGGCAGGAGATGAAAGTGTGCGGACTAATCTCCATCTGTTCCATCTCATTCACTTCTAGCCCGTGAGTGGACTAATCTCCATCTGTTCCATTTCACTCCCTTCTAGCCGTGAGTGGACTAATCTCCATCTGTTCCATCTCATTCCCTTCTAGTCGTGAGTGGACTAATCTCCATCTGTTCCATCTCACCCCCCTCTACCCTGTGGGTGAACTAATCTCCATCTGTTCCATATCACTCCCTTCTACCCGTGTGTGGACTAATCTCCATCTGTTCCATCTCATTCCCTTCTACCCCGTGAGTGGACTAATCTCCATCTGTTCCATCTCACTCCCTTCTACCCCGTGAGTGGACTAATCTCCATCTGTTCCATCTCACTCCCGTCTACCCCGTGAGTGGACTAATCTCCATCTGTTCCATCTCACTCCCTTCTACCCCGTGAGTGGACTAATCTCCATCTGTTCCATCTCACTCCCTTCTACCCGTGTGTGGACTAATCTCCATCTGTTCCATCTCATTCCCTTCTACCCCGTGAGTGGACTAATCTCCATCTGTTCCATCTCACTCCCTTCTACCCCGTGAGTGGACCAATCTCCATCTGTTCCATCTCACTCCCTTCTACCTGTGGGAAGACCAATCTCCATCTGTTCCATCTCGCTCCCTTCCAGCCGTGCGTGGACCAATCTCCATCTGTTCCATCTCACTCCCTTCTACCCGTGGGTGGGTGTCTAGGAGTAGCCGTAGCCCCCTGGCTCTGCCTGCTAGAAAGGCGGTGCAGCACCTTCGCCCTAACCCAGCTGTCCCGTCTTTGCGGTGGATATAACGTTGCAGCCTCGCACGCACTCACACCACGTGCCTTTGGAAGCACGTGGTGTGATGCGGGGGCCGGTGGAGGGACGGTGTGGTGGGGGGAGTGCTGGAGGGGGGGGGGAATTGTAGGTGGGGGGGGGGGCCTCTCACGTCGCTGCCGAATCGGTCGCCACGGAGATGTCGATGGGCAGCTCGAAGAGGATTCCCTGCGTCACCACGTAGGACTGCCCGTTGGTGGGCGTGACGCCCACAAAGGTCGGCATCAGGCACGAGACGGCAGCTTCGACTGGAGGGAGGGGGCGGGGGCGGTGGGGGGGCATCGTCGTCAGCATCGACGCCATTTACAACATTGGTACCTCATTTGGCAGTAAAAAAAAATGATAATAGTTTTTTTTTTTCATTTACTTGATACAGCAAGCGTGCTGTGACGGTTCCACCTGAAGACGGAAGTTTGTGTTGCCTCCGAAACGTCGTGATTTTTATTTTATTTTACTTTACCGGAAAAAACCTAAGAATATAATTGTTTTTTTACCCTTTTATCTGGCAACAAAACTGACATCTTTTTTACGAGGAGTCATGTTTGCATAGACCACAATGCCTGCAGTCATAATGCAAACAAAAAACATAACTCTGATAATGTGTGTTGCCAGATAAAAGGGTAAAAACCCAATTAGCGTATTTTTTACTGGCAAATGAGGTACCAATGGTGTAAATGCTTTACCCCGAGCTCTCATACTCTGATGGTGCATTGTCTTTGAGTTGTGCGCCTTTTGGCGTCATCTGGTCCAACACCATGTGAGACTAGGCTCTAAGAAAAGCTGTCTCGGGTGTGGACCAATCAACTTCAAGGACAGTGCATAGATTATCAGAGTTGTGTTTTATGTTTGCATTATGACCGCAGGTATTGTGGTCTATGCAAACATGACTCCTCGTAAAAAAGGTGTCAGTTTTGTTGCCAGATAAAAGGGTAAAATAAGTATAACCCGTAAAAACAAAATTTTTCACTCTAAATCCTTTATACGCGTGCCGGCTAGAGTCCTCTCGTCCTCTGGCTTGAGATGGCTGCCACCTATAGGTCAGATAAATATAATATTTTTGTCCTATAAAGTGTAACATTTTTTAAAAAAATTTTCACGAACATTAATTGTCACGCACAACGAGTCTGTGTGCAAAATGTCAGCTCGATTGGATCACGGAAAGTGGGTTAAAAAACGACCGAAAGATTTGCACGGTCGTAAGCAAGCACGCAAGCAAGCAAGCACGCAAGCAAGCAAGCGAACTTAATATAAAGGATTTTAAAACCAATTATCATCGACGTCATTGTCGTCGACATCGTCGTGGTCATCACCCGTGACTCACACTCGAGGAGGACCTGCAGAGGGATGCTGGACAGAGCGTCGCCCGGAGCGAAGCTCGCCGAGCCGATGGTCAGCGACGAGTTGACGGAGTCCTCGATCATCAGGGCCAGGGCCCAGAGTCCGTCAGCGTCCGGGGGCACCGTGAAGGTGATGAGGCAGGCGGCCTGTGCGGAGGGTTGGGTAGAGGGTGAATAGAGGGTGAGTGAATGAGTGGTGAGTGAGTGAGTGGGTACGTGGGTGGGTGAGTGGGTGAGTGGGTGAGTGGGTGGGTGGGTGAGTGAGTGAGTGCGTAGGTGGGTGAGTGAGTGGGTGAGTGAGTGGGTAGTGAGTGGGTAGGTGGGTGGGTGAGTGGGTGAGTGAGTGGGTAGTGAGTGAGTGGGTAGGTAGGTGGGTAAGTGAGTGGGTAGGTGGGTGGGTGAGTGGGTGAGTGGGTACGTGGGTGGGTGAGTGAGTGCGTAGGTGGGTAAGTGAGTGGGTAGGTGGGTGGGTGAGTGGGTGAGTGAGTGAATGAGTGGGTAATGAGTGAGTGGGTAGGTGGGTGGGTGAGTGAGTGGGTGAGTGAGTGCGTAGGTGGGTGAGTGGGTGAGTGAGTGCGTAGGTGGGTGAGTGGGTAGGTGGGTGGGTGAGTGGGTAGGTGGGTGGGTGAGTGGGTGAGTGAGTGAATGAGTGGGTAATGAGTGAGTGGGTAGGTGGGTGGGTGAGTGAGTGGGTGAGTGAGTGCGTAGGTGGGTGAGTGGGTGAGTGAGTGCGTAGGTGGGTGAGTGGGTAGGTGGGTGGGTGAGTGGGTAGGTGGGTGGGTGAGTGGGTGAGTGAGTGAGTGGGTAGCGAGTGAGTGGGTAGGTGGGTGGGTGAGTGGGTGAGTGAGTGAGTGAGTGGGTAGTGAGTGAGTGGGTAGGTGGGTGGGTGAGTGGGTGAGTGAGCGGGTGGGTGAGTGAGAGGGGACTGCAGTGAATTGGAACAACGACATTAAAGGGTCAGGAATTAGCGATCCCCTCACCCACTAACCCACCTACCCACCATCCCCCCACCCACCCACCTTTCCCCCCACCCACCCACCAACCCACCCACCCACCATTCCCCCACCCACCTTTCCCCCCTACCCACCCACCCACATTTCCCCCCACTCATCACCCACCCACCCATCTTTCCCCCCACTCACCACCCACCGACCAACCATTCCACTCACCCCCCTTACCACCCCCCCAAGACACCCACCCCCCACCTCAGCGAGAGAAGATGGGCCGCCCTATCCACCCACCTACCCACCATCCCCCCACCCACCCACCTTTCCCCCCACCCACCATCCCACCCACCCACCCACCCACCATCCCATCCACCTATCCACCATCCCACCCACCTTTCCCCCCCACCCATCTACCACCTTCCCCCCCACCCACCACCCACCACCCACCCCCCTTACCCCCCCCCCAAGTCATCCACCCCCACCTCGTCGAGGACTCCGTAGGGGGCGACCCCGCAGATGCCTCCGCACTCGTCGCGCGTTCCCTTCTCGGCGTAGCGGCACCGCACCGTGTCCCCGTCGGCATCGTACACCGGGATCTGCCACACCGTGGTGCAGCCGGCCTTCAGCCTGGGGGGGGCGGGGGGGGGGCGGGGGGGGCGGGGGGGGCGGGGGGGGGCGGGGGTGGGGGGGGCAGGTGGAGGGGACGGGGGGGGGGCCACCGAGAAACAAATGAGACGCGCACAATCGCAGACACGGGGAGCGGGGAGGGCCCCCCCGGAGGGGCCCCCCCCCGATCGCAAAAACTTTCCGCCACCGCATAAGAAGATTCAGGCTGGTGGTGATTGTGGCGGTACTCGTGGCAATATACTCGAGCCCTGCGGTGGTGAGACATTAACGATGCCTGCTGCTGCTGCTGCTGTGTATTTGGAGTTTGCGTCTCTCTCTCTGTCATCATCACTGTGGCTAGGAGATGTTAACTCTCTCGCCTGGTTTACGGGAGGTCGTGGGTTCGATCCCGACCCTGACGATGCCTGCTGCTGTATATTTGGAGTCTGCGTCTCTCATCATCATCATGGTGGCTATGAGATGTTAACTACCTCGCCTGGTATACAGGAGGTCGTGGGTTCGATCCCGACCCTGACGATGCCTGCTGCTGTGTATTTGGAGTTTGCGTCTCTCATCATCATCATGGTGGCTATGAGATGTTAACTACCTCGCCTGGTATACAGGAGGTCGTAGGTTCGATCCCGACCCTGACGATGCCTGCTGCTGTGTATTTGGAGTTTGCGTCTCTCTCTCTGTCATTATCATCACTGTGGCTAGGAGATGTTGACTACCTCGCCTGGTTTACGGGAGGTCGTGAGTTCGATCCCGACCCTGACGATGCCTGCTGCTGTATATTTGGAGTTTGTCTCTCTCTGTCATTATCATCACTGTGGCTAGGAGATGTTGACTACCTCGCCTGGTTTACGGGAGGTCGTGGGTTCGACCCCGACCCTGTCGATGCCTGCTGCTGTATATTTGGAGTTTGTCTCTCTCTGTCATTATCATCACTGTGGCTAGGAGATGTTGACTACCTCGCCTGGTTTACGGGAGGTCGTGGGTTCGATCCCGACCCTGACGATGCCTGCTGCTGCTGTAGATTTGGAGTCTGCATCTCTCTCCCTCTCTCCCCGTAGTCACGTGGATTTTTCTCCGGGACCTCCTCCGTTGATTCCATCCACATTTAAAATCTACGTCACCACACATTTAGAACGTTTGGCTACCGCTATCAATTTCCACACGCTGACAAGCCATTTGAGCTATCATTTGTGGCCAGGTCGCTTCTGACGAAAGAGCTACTGCATACTCATTGACATGCTAATTTCTCTGCTCCAGCAGCTGCCCCAGCAGACCCACCTCTCTCTCTTCCCCCCTCCCCCCTCTCTATTTAAGGCCTCGACACAGAGGCATTGGGTCTCCGTTGTGTCTATGTGTGCGCCTCTCTCTGTGTGTCTCTGTGTGTCTCTCTCTGTGTGTCTCTGTGTGAGTCTCTCTCTGCTTGTGTGTCTGTCTGTGTGTCTATGTTGTGTGTCGCTCTCTGTGTGTCTCTGTGTTGTGTGTCTCTCTCTCTCTCTCTATGTTGTGTGTCGCTCTCTGTGTGTCTCTGTGTGAGTCTCTCTCTGCTTGTGTGTTTGTCTGTGTGTCTCCGTGTCTGTGCTTTGTCTCTCTCTCAAATTTAGTTCTACCTGATGACGGTTGCTTGTGTTGCAATCGAAACGTCGTTTTCTATTATTTAAATTATTTTCTTTCTACGCGACTTTACCGAAAGAACCAAGAAGATTATCAGAGTTATGCTTTTTTGCATTATGACTGCAGGCATTGTGGTCAATGCAAACACGACTCCTCGTAAAAAAAGGTGCCAGTTTTGTTGCCAGATAAAAGGGTAAAAAAACAATTATCATCCCGAGTCTAGTCAGAGAAAAGTAAAATCGGGAAGGGGGGGGGGCTAGAGGTGCATGGGGATTGACGCGGAGAGACGTGAAAGGGGAGTGGAGCGAGATGGTTGTGTGGGGGGTGGGGGGAGGGGGGTCACCTAATGAGCGGCTTGGAGGCGGTGACGGGCGAGACGTTGGGAGCCCCCGTGTCGCTGCGTACGCCCGGGTTGAGCACAGTGATGAGTGACCAGTCCCACTCGGACGCCTCAATCTGGTTGTTCACCCTCCACACCAGGACGTTCACCCAGCAGCAGTCGCGGAAACTGTATGGGTGTTTCCAAAGAACACAGGATGAGATGTTACTATCCTTTGTGCAAGCACTTCCAAGAGTTCATGAACTGTGAGCCTGGTGAAATTTGGGGAGCGCATCATCAGTAGTGAACATTTACAGAGAGATAGAGGGATGAGGGGGGATGGGGCGACGTGACATGGGAAGGGAGATGGAACAGATGGAGATTTATCTTCTTGGTTCTTTCGGTAAAGTCACGTAGAAGGGAAATAATAAAATAATAAAAATAAAACGTAATAAAATCATTCTCACGACGTATCGGCTACAACGCAAGCAGCCGTCACCTGAGGACGGCTGCTTGCGTTGTGGCCGAAACGTCGTGAGAATTATTTTATTATGTTTTATTTTTATTATTTTATTATTTCCTTTCTACGTGACTTTACCGAAAGAACCAATAAGTTGAATCCCTGCAGTCACGAAAGCTTTAAATCGAGATGGAGATTTGTCCACACACTTCTCTGTGATGTATCCACCTTCTTCTGGGGGGTACGGCTCCCAAATGCCCACGGGAAGAGTTAGGGGCCTAAATAAGGAGCGGTGGAGCCTGAAAGCGAAATGCGCGGATCCAGGAAAGGGTGCTGCCTAAGAAGTAAGGAGCTGAGGTCCTAAAGAGAACTGGGCGGGTCCTGGAGAGTAAGCAGCTAGAGTCCTACAGAGGTTGCGACCACGCAGCCAACTACCAATTCCGCATTGAGTCCAATCCACCGTACGTAGCCAACTGTTGCTAATCGGAGGTGTGGTGGGAAGGACGATAAACTAAACACAAATAGCAGTTCTAAAAAAAGAAAATCGGAAGGGAAGAACATTCCAGAAGGGCCGCAGAAGCAGCAGCATCTGAAAGCGCCGCGCGATGCAGTGGCCCTCATTTGTCGCAGGCCGGTCGCTTCTGCAAAAGATCTGGATAGTTCAGTGGGCCTTAGCTAGTGACACAAAACAAAGTTTCGTTCAATTTCGATTTCAAGCTTTCGTGACTGCAGGGATTCATCTTCTTGGTTCTTTCAATAAAGTCACGTAGAATGGAAATAATAAAATAATAAAAATAAAACATAATAAAATAATTATCGATTTAAAGCTTTCGTGACTGCAGGGATTCATCTTCTTGGTTCTTTCAATAAAGTCACGTAGAATGGAAATAATAAAATAATAAAAATAAAACATAATAAAATAATTCTCACGACGTTTCGGCCACAACGCAAGTAGCCGTCCTCAGGTGAAGAGCGCCTTGACAAACGAATTTGCATATCAAGAGGAATTTTAGCATATTTAATTCCTCTTGATATGCAAATTATTTTGTCAAGGCGCTCTTGCTCCTCCCTCCCAGCTTAAATAGTCGCTCCAAGCCTGGGGTGTGTCATTCAGAACTCTGTCTTCTCGACAGACCTGTTCTTCACCTGAGGACGGCTGCTTGCGTTGTGGCCGAAACGTCGTGAGAATTATTTAATTAAGTTGTATTTTTATTATTTTATTACTTCCATTCTACGTGATGACTTTACCGAAAGAACCAAGAAGAAAAAAGTTTCGTTCAATAGTTTTAATCATCGCGGATGGTCAGCAAAGGACCGTTTGCGCCAATTGCGTGACCTCTTGCGACGGCGTTCCAGACGGCCGCAGGAGCGCATCTGAAAGCGCGCGCGCAGATGCGGCGACCGCCATCTTTGCTCGACGGCCGAGCCAGAAGGCCTCCGCTGCCGCGAGGACGACCCGAGTTCTTCGCGTGATGACCGGAGTTTGTAAGGAGGGCCGACCCCGCGCAGTCAACCAATTGGCCCAACGCATTGGCGTTGGTGGGGGGGAGGTTGGGGGTGGAGGAGGAAGGGGTCGTAGCGTCGCCGGCCGGGGCAGTCCAGAGGTCGCAAACGGGTTTTGATTCCTTACCCGTACCCGGCCACACCAGGGTCGCAAACGAGTACCCGTACCCGTACCCGGCCGTACCCGTACCCTACCCGTACCCGGCCGGGTACGGGTAGGGTACGGGTATGACCCGGCCGGGTACGGGTAGGGTACGGGTATCGGGTACCTGATTGCGACCTCTGGGATGAAGCCATGTTGCAGGCGCGGGTGGGTTGATTCTAGGAACTTGAATCGTGAGAAGAGACAAGACGTTGGGAAATGAGTGACAAACGGTGACTCACCAGTGACTCACAGCCTACCCGTACCCGTACCCGGCCGGGTACGGGTAGCCGGGTACGGGTAGGGTACGGGTATCGGGTAGGGTACGGATATCGGGTACCTGATTGCGACCTCTGGGATGAAGCCACATTGCAGGCGCGGGTGGGTTGATTCTAGGAACTTGAATCGTGAGAAGAGACAAGACGTTGGGAAATGAGTGACAAACGGTGACTCACCAGTGACTCACGGCCTACCCGTACCCGTACCCGGCCGGGTACGGGTAGCCGGGTACGGGTAGCCGGGTATCGGGTAGGGTACGGGTATCGGGTACCCGGTTGCGACCTTTGGGGCAGCCGGCCGGACCGGGGACACGGGCTGTCTGCCGGACGATTTGTCGGTAGGCCACTCACGCGATGACACTGGGCGCCGTGGGCGGGACGTTGAAGTCGAACGCCGACGAGCCGATCATCCAGTTGGAGTTCTGGTTCTGCTCGATGCAGGAGTAGGACAGCGAGTAGGTGGACGAGCAGCTCTCGGTGCAGCGCCACCTCTGGTACGAGGTGAACGACTTGCCAGAGGCGATGTCGGCGTCCACGCACGTCCCGCCTTCGCCAGAGTTTCGTCGCCACGCGAGCATGTAGTAGAAGTGATACTGGTGCGGGAGAGAAGAGGTTTCGTGGGGAGATGGGGAGGAGGTGGAGGAGGACATTATATATAATCAACGTTTTTGGGTTTAGATCGCGTTATTTATAAATGTGTCGTAACCCTCCACCACCCGACACGGCCAATCAGTAAAAAAGTGTCACGTTGACAAAAGACAAATAGTTCACTGCTTTAGCCCACCGGTGTGTTGAAGCCACAATATTTACAATTTGAGTACGACGTTTCGTTGGTAATTGCATCCAGCATCATCGGGCATGGTGAGGCTCTGCTGTGTCTCCCGTCCTTATAAAGAGCAGCAGCAGGGTGACGTCATCATTAACTCATCAACTCATCAGGACATTATAGTTTGATTTAAAGCTTTCGTGACTGCAGGGATTCATCTTCTTGATTCTTTCGGCAAAGTCATCACGTAGAAGGGAAATAATAAAATAATAAACATAAAACATATTCAAATAATTCTCGATTTAAAGCTTTCGTGACTGCAGGGATTCATGTTCTTGGTTCTTTCGGTAAAGTCATCACGTAGAAGGGAAATAATAAAATAATAAACATAAAACATAATCAAATAATTCTCGATTTAAAGCTTTCGTGACTGCAGGGATTCATCTTCTTGGTTCTTTCGGTAAAGTCATCACGTAGAAGGGAAATGATAAAATAATATAAATATAAAACAATACAAATTCTCACGACGTTTCGGCCACGACGCAAGCAGCCGTCCTCAGGTGAAGAACAGGTCTGTCGGAAAGACAGCGTCTGAATGAAACACCACCAGGCTTGGTTCTGTTCTTCACCTGAGGATGGCTGCTTGCGTTGTGGCCGAAACGTCATGAGAATTGTATGTTATTATGCGTTATTTTATTATTTTATTATTTCCCTTCTACGTGACGACTTTACCGAAAGAACCAAGAAGATGGTCCAAGCTACTGGGGAGGTCCCCCTTTTTGCACCTTGCCATCGAGGGGCGGGGCTGCGTGGGATCCTGAAACCCCCGCAGCCCCCCCCCCTTGCCCCCCCCTGTTGGGTAAGGAAGTGAGTGAGCGGGTGGGTGGGTCGGTGGATGGGTGAGTGGGTGAGTGGGTCGGTGGGTGGGTGGGTGAGTGAGTGGGTGAGTGAGCGGGTGGGTGGTTGAGTGAGTGGGTCAGTGGATGGGTGAGTGAGTGGGTGAGTGAGTGAGTGGGTGAGTGAGTGAGTGGGTTAGTGAGTGGGTCAGTGGATGGGTGAGTGGGTGAGTGAATGGGTGAGTGGGTGAGTGGGTCGGTGGGTGGGTGGGTGAGTGAGTGGGTGAGTGAGCGGGTGGGTGGTTGAGTGAGTGGGTCAGTGGATGGGTGAGTGAGTGGGTGAGTGAGTGAGTGGGTGAGTGAGTGAGTGGGTTAGTGAGTGGGTCAGTGGATGGGTGAGTGAGTGAGTGGGTTAGTGAGTGGGTCAGTGGATGGGTGAGTGGGTGAGTGAATGGGTGAGTGGGTTAGTGGGTAGGTGGGTGGGTGAGTGAGCGGGTGGGTGGGTGGGTGAGTGGGTGAGTTGGTCCGTGGATGGGTGAGTGGGTGAGTGAGCGGGCGGGTGGGTGAGTGGGTGAGTCGGTTAGTGGATGGGTGAGTGGGTGGGTGGGTGAGTGAGCGGGTGGGTGAGTGAGTGGGTTAGTGGATGGGTGAGTGAGTGAGTGGGTAGGTGGGTGGGTGGGTGAGTGAGTGGGTGAGTGAATGGATGAGTGTGTGGCTGGGTGAGTGGGTCAGTGGATGGGTGAGTGGATAAGTGGGTGAGTACATGGGTTGGTGAGTGGGTGCCTGGATAGGTTCGTGAGTGGCTGAGTGAGTCAAGTTTATTTTTGCTTACTGCACACAAAGACAAAGGTCTCCCGTATAGCCTTAACAGACTGTAGGGGCAAGTGTTGTTAGAGAGCACCTATGAAGGCCAGAACGGCACACGAGGGGGTGGGTGGCCAGCACCACGACCGGCCGCCTTTGTCTCCCCAGTGGCGATATTTACTACACACCGCACCGGGTACTCATTTGAGGCTGAGTCGACCTAAGAGAGGCCCAGGACCGGCTCAGATAATCATCGCCGGTGTTGGCCGTGTGAGGGAATCGAACTCGGGTCACCGCAGCGTAGCGCTAACCACTACACTACCGCTCCCCACTACACAGACACACAGACACACACAGACACACACAGACACACAGACACAGACACACAGACACAGACACACAGACACACACAGACACACACACAAACACACACACACAAACACACACAAACACACACCCACAGACACACACACACAGACACAAACACACACACAGACACACACACATACAGACACACACACACGATCGCGGTTTGATTTGCGATTACATTTTTGTGGTCGAGTGACAGTTCAATGTTCACCGCGTGACAGATTTAAAACACGCGATGAAGCATTAACGCGTGAAACCATCAAAATATGAATCGCTCTATATATTCTAATGCAAGGATAAGAACTCAAAAGATATGAATTGCTTCCAACATGTATTTATTACAATGTTTTCATTGAAATAGAACAATCAAATATAGAACAACTGTTAAGTTAAATAAATGAAGTTCTAATAATAATTTTTTTAAACAATTTTTTTAAAACAATTTCAATAAGAAAGCAATATGACTTTTAAAATCTCAAAAAATCGCAGCCTTTATGATTTGCTAATCGCATCGTTTTAAATTGCGATATCGATTTGAAATCAATTAATTGTTCAGCCCTATCCATAGTATTATATTCTTGATTCTTTCGGCAAATTAACGTAAATAAAAAAACCAAAATTTTTTAATAAAATAATAAAATAAAATGAAAATAATACGAATCAAATAAAAATAATAAATTGAAAATAATAAAAAATTAAATTAATACATTTAAAATAATAAAAATAAAGCAAAAATAATAAATTGAAAATAACAAAAATTTAAATAATACATTGAAAATATTAAAAATAAAATAAAAATAATACATTGGAAATAATCAAAAACAAAAACCCCACCTATCCATAGGCGCTGCTACTCGCTAACAGCACTCGCCCCAACGTTCTGTTACCGGCTACACGAGGCCGAGACGGTGAGATGGATATTCGCCTTTGTAGACGACACAAACGCTAAACCCCCTCAACAACTCTCACACCCCCCCCACACCCCGGGTGATTTCTACGTGTCTCAAAAAATGTCTACTCAGCGGTCGGGTTTACGACGCCAGGAGGATGGTCATTATCGCTTCGAGTTCACCACGACCCACCCCAACCCCCCAACACCATCCCATCCCCTCGGGGGTGGTTTCTCAAATTATGGCACGAAAAGCCGCATTCTTATCGCACATATCTCAGAGTCCCGGGGTGGGGGGGCGGAATGGAATTGGTCAGTGGTTGTTAACATTCACTCACTCACTCACCCAACCACTCACTCACCCACTCACCCACCCACTCACCCACCCACTCACCTACCCACTCACTCACTCACTCACCCACTCACCCCCCCACTCAACAACTCACCCGCATATTCGCCCACTCACCCAGCCACTCACCCACTCACCCACCAACTCACCAACTCACTCACCCACTCACCTACCCCCCCCCCCCCCACTCACCATCTCACCCACGCATTCGCCCACTCACCCACCCATTTACCCACACATTCACCCACTCACCCACCAACTCACTCACCCACTCACCCACCCACTCACCCCCCACTCACCATCTCACCCACACATTCGCCCACTCACCCACTCACCCACACATTCACCCACTCAGCCGCACATTCACCCATTCACACAATCACTCACCCACACATTCACCCACCATTCACCCACACATTCACCCAATCACCCACTCACCCACTGACCCACACACTCACCCACACACTCACCCACACATTCACCCACTCACCCACACATTCACCAACTCACTCACCCACTCACCCACACATTCACCCACTCACTCACACATTCACCCACTCACTCACACATTCACCAACTCACTCACCCACTCACCCTAACAATCACCCACTCACCCTCTCTATCCTAGCGCCCCAGTAGCAGTGTAACGAGCAGCATGGGGGGGGCAGACGGGGTGGGGGGCCTCTATGGGCAATATTAGTCTATGGGCAAAGCTAGTCTATGGGTAATGTTAGTCTATGGGCAATGTTAGTCTTTCTGCAATGTTAGTCTACGTGCAATCTTAGTCTATGTGCAATGCTAGTCTATGTACAATGTTAGTCTATAGGCAATGTTAGTCTATGGGCAATGTCAATATATAGCCAATGTTAGTCTATGGGCAATGTTAGTCTACGATAATTGCATCGGATGCTCCCAGTTGCATCCAATTGTTCAAGTTGCCTCGGATGTAATAACATTACTACTCAGCAATATAACAAAGACAAAGATCCTCCGTATAGTCTTAGCAGACATTTGGGGCAAGTGCTGTTAGCGAGTAGTAGCACCTATGAAGGCCGGCACGGCACACGAGAGAGTGGGTAGCCGCCTTTGTCTCCCCAGTGGCGATGTTTTTTTTCACCAGAGTACGCATTTGAGGCTGAGTCAACCTGGAGGAGGCGCCCTAGACTGGTCTCAGATCACTGCTATCACCTAAGCTGGTGGTGGCCGTGAGCGGGAATCGAACTCGGGTCGTTGGGTTCGTAGCGCAGCGCTAATCGCTGCGCCACCGCTCCCCACAAATATAACATAACCTACATCATGTGACCTCCTTTGCCAGCACCAAAATTTGGGAATAGGGTTTTCCCCTTTTTTCTGGTAACAAAACAGTTGTGTTAAGAAGTTAAAACACCAAACTGAAACCTTTTACAAGGAATCATGTCTGCATTGACCACGATACTTGTGGTCAGAATGCAAACCAAAAAAACGTACTTTGATAATATATGCATTGTCTTTGTGCTGTACGCCTTTTGGCGTCTTCTGGTCTAACACCGTTTGAGACGAGGCTCAAAAGAAAGCTGTCTCTGGTGTGGACCAATCAGTTTCAAAGACAATGCATTTATTACACTGGTCAACACACTTTTTCTGGCATAAGGTATTCCAATGGTTTTAAAGTAATTTTGGGGTGCTGATTCCAAATCTGGCATCAGTTTTTGTCTATCACATCAGGTTTTTGAGATATCAAATATTGCATTTTCAATAAAAACTGCAGAAGAAAAATATAAAATAAATGTGGATATCTACATAAAATGATATTATAAACACACTATCCTAAAAATACAGCACCATATTTTAACACTAAAGCAGTCACTGACTCGCAACAACTTGCAATCATAAGTGACAGAGTTAATTTCGGGTAAAATCAATGAAAATGGGGTATGTCGATAGCATAAAAATGAGATGTGATAGAGCAAATCTGAGATCAGTTATGGAATCAGTACCCTGAAATTAGTCTAGAACAGCTGCAAAAGTCCAGGCCAGAAAAAAATGTTTTTTTTTGTTGACCAGTGTATGTTTTGTTGACCAGTATGTTTTTTGATTGTGGTTAATGCAGACATGATTCCTTGTAAAAGGTTTCAGTTTGGTGTTTTAACATCATAACAGACCCTCTGTTAACACTGACATTTCAGACTGCAAATGTCAAACGTGCCCGTTTCAGATATGCATCCACCCTGAGCAATTCCGGCTCTCAGTGTCCGTGACAGAGCATTCTAAACCCCCTGAGAGAGAGAGAGAGAGACACGCAGACACAGGGTTTGAGCTTTGAACGGGATTGGGCATGGCCATTATGAACCCTCTGTGAGAGAGAGAGAGACACATAGACTCAGAATTTGAACCCAGGATCTCTACATTTCTGGCTCAATGTCTCTGACACGGCCATTATGAACGCCCCTTGAGAGACACCCAGACCCAGGATCTGAACCCAGGATCTCTACAACTCTGGTTCAGTGTTTCTGACACAGCCATTTATAACCCCCCTAGAGACACCAGACCCAGGATTTGAACCCAGGATCTCTGCAATTCTGGCTCAATGTTTCTGACACGGCCAATTATGAACGCCCCTTGAGAGACACCCAGACCCAGGATTTGAACCCAGGATCTCTACAACTCTGGCTCAGTGTTTCTGACACGGCCATTATGAACCCCCCTGAGAGACACCCAGACCCAGGATTTGAACCCAGGATCTCTGCAATTCTGGCTCTGTGTTTCTGACACGGCCAATTATGAACGCCCCTGAGAGACACCCAGACCCAGGATTTGATCCCAGGATCTCTGCAATTCTCGCTCAGTGTCTCCGACACGGCCATTATGAACCCCCCTAAAGACACCCAGACCCAGAATTTGAACCCAGGATCTCTGCAACTCTGGCTCAGCGTTTCTGACACGGCCATTATAAACCCCCTGAGAGACACCCAGACCCAGGATTTGATCCCATGATCTCTTCAATTCTCGCTCAGCGTCTCTGACACGGCCAATTACGAGTCAACTCGTGATGAAAAAACAAGGAAAAAAATCATCAAAACCCACCCAGAGATTGTTTCAAACCGTGAAGCCTGCAGGATTTTGGGGCGAGCGAGCGTGCGTGAGTGCCGGGCATCACCTGGTCACCCTCCGACTGCTTCCACGAGATGGTTCCACCGCGCAGGTGAGTGGCATCGGATCCCGGTGGGACGAGTACGAGGAGGAGGACGACGACGAGGTGGAGGAGGAGGAGAAGAGGCCCCAGGTGGAGGCTCGACGAAAGCCTCATGGTGACCACCGTGGAGCCGTCGGTCACACAGGCGCGTGCGCGCGTGGGATGGGTGACAGGGTCAGAGGGAGACGCGGCGTGAAGACGCGTAAGAGTTACCTGAGTTGGCAGGTTGAGAAGATCGCCCTTATATACAGATTGTGGGCACGCGGGGGGGGGGGGGGGGGGCCGAGTCAGCATTCCGTGAATGAATCAGGGGTGTGCGTGCGTGCTTGGTTGTGTGGGTGGGTGGGTGGGTTGGTGCATGGGTGGATGTGTTGTTGTGTGGGTGGGTGGGTGTGTTGGTGGTTGGGAATGTAGGTGTGTAGGTGTCTGTGTGTGTGATTCATCTTATCTTTGTGTGGGTGATTGACATTGCCCATAGACTAACATTGCACATAGACTAACACTGCCCATAGACGAACATTGCACATAGACGAACACTGCACGTAGACTGGCAGATGCACAACTGGTGCATCTGCCAGTCATCTCACTCAGTCGCCTGATGATGCTGGCTCTAATTGTAATTGCCGGCGAAACGTCACGGTTACTAGAATGGTAAATGTTGTGGTGGGTTTACTCTGCAACACACAAGCCGTTAGTGCTGAACTAGTATACTACACTATACACTCCACTATACACGACACTACACACTACACTACACACTACATTATACACTACACTATACACTACACTATTATTGTAATGTTGTGGTGGGTTTACTCTGCAACACACAAGCCGTTAGTGCTAAATTAGTATACTACACTATACACTCCACTATACACGACACTACACACTACACTACACACTACATTATACACTACACTATACACTACACTATAATTGTAATTTTGTGGTGGGTTTACTCTGCAACCCACCAGCGGTTAATGCTGAACTCGTAACGAATTGGTTTTATTTACGTGACACAAACATTAATAATTGGCTGTGTCGGGTGGTGGCGGGTTTAGCAACACAACATTTATATATTTACGCGATCTAACCCAAAAAAAACCTCTATTATGGACCGTGGTACCAGCGTCTGTCCCGTGACCTGCACCTAGCCGGGCACAGCAGTCAACCCATGTCACCTGCTGGGTCTGTCCCGTGACCTGCACCTAGGCGGGCACAGCAGTCAACCCATGTCACCTGCTGGGTCTGCCCCGTGACCTCCTGCACCTAGCCTGGTACAGCAGTCAACCCATGGCACCTGGGTCTGCCCCATGACCTCCTGCACCTAGCCTGGCACAGCAGTCAACCCGTGGCACCTGCTGGGTCTGTCCCGTGACCTGCACCTAGCCGGGCACAGCAGTCAAACCATGGCACCTGCTGGGTCTGTCACGTGACCGCATGCACCTAGCCTGGCACAGCAGTCAACCCATGGCACCTGCTGGGTCTGTCCCGTGACCTGCACCTAGCCGGGCACAGCAGTCAACCCATGGCACCTGCTGGGTCTGTCCCGTGACCTCCTGCACCCAGCCTGGCACAGCAGTCAACCCATGGCACCTGCTGCGTCTGTCCCGTGACCTCCTGCACCCAGCCTGGCACAGCAGTCAACCCATGGCACCTGCTGGGTCTGTCACGTGACCTCATGCACCTAGCCGGGCACAGCAGTCAACCCATGTCACCTGCTGGGTCTGTCACGTAACTTCATGCACATAGCTTGGGACAGCAGTCAACCCATAGCACCTGCTGGGTCTGTCCCGTGACCTCATGCACCTAGCCTGGCACAGCAGTCAACCCAAGGCACCTGCTGGGTCTGCCCCGTGACCTCCTCCTCCTCCTGCACCTAGCCTGGCACAGCAGTCAACCCATGACACCTGCTGGGTTTGCCCCGTGACCTCCTCCTCCTCCTGCACCTAGCCTGGCACAGCAGTACAACCCATAGCACCTGCTGGGTCCGTCTCGTGACCTCCTGCACCTAGCCTGGCACAGCAGTCAACCCATGGTACTT
Organism: Lethenteron reissneri; assembly: GCF_015708825.2. Lineage (NCBI taxonomy): Eukaryota > Metazoa > Chordata > Hyperoartia > Petromyzontiformes > Petromyzontidae > Lethenteron > Lethenteron reissneri. The sequence goes on along the minus strand of NC_083844.1, from coordinate 8,274,256 downwards.
GGTGGGTCTGCCCCGTGACCTCCTCCTCCTGCACCTAGCCTGGCACAGCAGTAAACCCATGGCACCTGCTGGGTCTGCCCCGTGACGTCGTGCACCTAGCCTGGCACAGCAGTCAACCCATGGCACCTTTTGGGTCTGCCCCGTGACCTCCTGCACCTAGCCTGGCACAGCAGTCAACCCATAGCACCTGCTGGGTCCGTCTCGTGACCTCCTGCACCTAGCCTGGCACAGCAGTCAACCCATGGTACTTGGTGGGTCTGCCCCGTGACCTCCTCCTCCTGCACCTAGCCTGGCACAGCAGTAAACCCATGGCACCTGCTGGGTCTGCCCCGTGACGTCGTGCACCTAGCCTGGCACAGCAGTCAACCCATGGCACCTTTTGGGTCTGCCCCGTGACCTCCTGCACCTAGCCTGGCACAGCAGTCAACCCATGGCACCTGCTGGGTCTGCCCCGTGACCTCCTCCTCCTCCTGCACCTAGCCTGGCACAGCAGTACAACCCATAGCACCTGCTGGGTCTGTCACGTGACCTCATGCACCTAGCCTGGCACAGCAGTCAACCCATAGCACCTGCTGGGTCTGTCCCGTGACCTCCTGCACCCAGCCTGGCACAGCAGTCAACCCATGGCACCTGCTGGGTCTGTCACGTGACCTCATGCACCTAGCCTGGCACAGCAGTCAACCCAAGGCACCTGCTGGGTCTGTCCCGTGACCTGCACCTAGCCGGGCACAGCAGTCAACCCATGGCACCTGTTGGGTCCGTCTCGTGACCTCCTGCACCTAGCCTGGAACAGCAGTCAACCCATGGCACCTGCTGGGTCTGCCCCGTGACCTCCTCCTCCTCCTGCACCTAGCCTGGCACAGCAGTCAACCCATGGCACCTGCAGGGTCTGCCCCGTGACCTCCTGCACCTAGCCTGGCACAGCAGTCAAGCCATGGCACCTGCTGGGTCTGCCCCGTGACCTCCTGCACCTAGCCTGGCACAGCAGTCAACTTTGCCTTCATGGAAGTCGTGAACTCTAGACGCACAATTCTGTGAGTCGCTTATCACCGCTTTGCCCGTTACTTATTGCCAATTACGGACTCAGACTATTGTTCTATCATCTCAGAGTCCCTGGCACTTAATAATAACACTGGTCAACACACTTTTTCTGGCATAAAGTATTCCAACGGTTTCAAAGTAATTTTGGGGTGCTGATTCCAAATCTGGCATCTGTTTGCTTTTCTGGTAACAAAACAGTTGTGTCAAGATGTTAAAACACCAAACTGAAACCTTTTACAAGGAATCATGTCTGCATTGACCACAATACTTGTGGTCAGAATGCAAACCAAAAAAAAACGTACTTTGATAATATATGCATTGTCTTTGTGCTGTACGCCTTTTGGCGTCTTCTGGTCTAACACCGTTTGAGACGAGGCTCAAAAGAAAGCTGTCTCTGGTGTGGACCAATCAGTTTCAAAGACAATACATTTATTACACTGGTCAACACACTTTTTCTGGCATAAGGTATTCCAATGGTTTTAAAGTAATTTTGGGGTGCTGATTCCAAATCTGGCATCAGTTTTTGTCTATCACATCAGGTTTTTGAGATATCAAATATTGCATTTTCAATAAAAACTGCAGAAGAAAAATATTAAATAAATGTGGATATCTACATACAATTATATTATAAACACACTATCCTAAAAATACAGCACCATGTTTTAACACTAAAGCAGTCACTGACTCGCAACGACTTGCAATCATAAGTGACGGAGTTAATTTCGGGTGAAATCAATGAAAACGGGGTATGCCGATAGCATAAAAATGAGATGTGATAGAGCAAATCTGAGATCAGATTTGGAATCAGCACCCTGAAATTAGTCTAAAACAGCTGCAAAAGTCCAGGCCAGAAATGTTGTTGTTGTTGTTAACCAGTGTTATGGTTCTAGATTTGAAGCTTTCGTGACTGCAATGATTAATATTCTTAGGTCTCCCTGTTACAGATAGAGTCACAAACCGCACCTCTCCATAACAAAGGCTCAGCCTTTGTTATGCAGTCTATTCTTAGTCTCAAGCCTCACCTTACCATATTAATAAAAAAAGTATGCGGCCCTTGCCCCACCACCCTCTCCAACCATTATATAAACGGAGTGGTAGCTCCTGCAATCTCTCATTTACTTGATACAGCTGTCGTGGCTGTGACGGTACCACCTGAAGACGGAAGCTGCTTGTGTTGCCTCCGAAACGTCGTGATTTTTATTTTATTTAACTTTTTAATGTTTTTTAACGACAGTGTAATAGTGGCAGTGGGGGTCGAAAAATGCCTTTGTCTCCCCAGTGGCGATGTTCACACACACACTACACCAGTTACTCGTTTGAGGCTGAGTCGACCTAGGGGAGGCCCAGGACCGGTTAAAAATAATCGTCACCGGTGGTGGCCGTGAGCGGGAATCGAACTCAGGTCGCCGGGATCGTAGCGCGGCGTGGCGCTAACCGCTACACGACAACACGTGACGCTGCCACGTGCGCGGGTCACGTGACAGATGTGACGTCACAGCTCACTTTGCCGTGCAAAAAAAATACGCATTATTGAGCTCCCACGTGGCAAATTTAAAGTTTGTTGCATCTTCTTGGTTCTTTCGGTAAAGTCACGTAGAAGGGAAATAATAAAACATAATAAAATACAATTCTCACGACGTTTCGGCCACAACGCAAGCAGCCGTCCTCAGGTGAAGAACAGGTCTGTCGGAAAGACAGCGTCTGAATTTCTGTCGGGAAGACAGCGTCTGAATTTCTGTCGGGAAGACAGCGTCTGAATTTCTGTCGGGAAGACAGCGTCTGAATTTCTGTCGGGAAGACAGCGTCTGAATTTGTCGGAAAGACAGCGTCTGAATTTCTGTCGGGAAGACAGCGTCTGAATTTCTGTCGGGAAGACAGCGTCTGAATTTGTCGGAAAGAAAGCGTCTGAATTTCTGTCGGGAAGACAGCGTCTGAATTTCAGACGCTGTCTTTCCGACAGACCTGTTCATCACCTGAGGACGGCTGCTTGCGTTGTGGCCGAAACGTCGTGAGAATTGTATTTTATTATGTTTCATTTTTATTATTTCATCATTTCCCTTCTACGTGACTTTACCGAAAGAACCAAGAAGATGAATCCCTGCAGTCACGAAAGCTTTTAAATCGAAGTTTGTTGCATGTCGGGAAGTACGCTAAACATGTTGAACAGACACACATAATCACAACTTTGCCTTTCATATCACCCGAGCCCAGGGGCGGTTTCTTCATTAGGGCGATTGGGCGACGCACCACCAAGCTCATTCAACCACAGAGTCACGCTAGCCGTCACTGTGCCTCTGGATATAGTCCAATCAGCGTCATGTCACGTTCTGTGGAGTACCGCCTCTTTTTGGGCGATTTCACTCCGGCTGAGAATCGCCCCGAGTGTTCCCATAGACTTACATTCAAAGATGTTTTTTTTCGAACGGCGGGCGCTGCAATGCATTCTCTATGGCTTCCGGGAGGGCTCGCACTAACGTGCTGACGTCATCATACGTAAGCACGTTTCAGTCAACAATATTATTTGTCGTCACCTAGTGGAATCTTTAATACAATAAACTGAGTGGATTGTAATAATAGTGAGTATAGAAACAAACAAGGAGATGTATTGTAAGAGTCACTTTATTTTTCATTAATATTAAAGAAGTGAAGTTGCCTTTACATGCTTAAGCTGTTAATTTATCCATTGCATGGGTGGACCTTATCCTTATCAATCATCCAGACATTTGCCCCCCTGAGAGATTTTGCAGGAGCCGCCACTGCCCGAGTCTCTCCGAGTCCCCTGCTCAGTGTTGACTCGTGGGTTCGCACATCCTCTCGATGGAGAGCCCTTCTCTTTCAGCGCTACTGCCTATGCTGCTGCCCCCTGGCGTGCGCTACCAAAACTGCAGCGTAAAGAGACCCACAGATGCACACAGAGACCCACAGACTCATAGAGAGAGACTCACACACTCACACAGAGACCCACAGACTCACACAGAGACCCACAGACTCGCCACACAGAGACCCACAGACTCACACAGAGACCCACAGACTCGCCACACAGAGACCCACAGACTCACACAGAGACCCACAGACTCGCTACACGGAGACCCACAGACTCACACAGAGACCCACAGACTAACACAGAGACCCACAGACTCACACAGAGACCCACAGACGCACACAGAGACCCACAGACGCACACAGAGACCCACAGACTCACACAGAGACCCACAGACTCACACAGAGACCCACAGACTCACACAGAGACCCACATACTCACACAGAGACCCACAGACTCACACAGAGACCCACAGACGCACACAGAGACCCACATACTCACACAGAGACCCACAGACTCACACAGAGACCCACAGACTCACACAGAGACCCACAGACGCACACAGAGACCCACAGACGCACACAGAGACCCACAGACTCACACAGAGACCCACAGACTCACACAGAGACCCACAGACTCACACAGAGACCCACAGACTCACACAGAGACCCACAGACGCACACAGAGACCCACAGACGCACACAGAGACCCACATACTCACACAGAGACCCACAGACTCACACAGAGACCCACAGACGCACACAGAGACCCACAGACTCACACAGAGACCCACAGACTCACACAGAGACCCACAGACTCGCACAGAGACCCACAGACTCGCACAGAGACCCACAGACTCACACAGAGACCCACAGACGCACACAGAGACCCACAGACTCGCACAGAGACCCACAGACTCACACAGAGACCCACAGACGCACACAGAGACCCACAGACTCACCACACAGAGACCCACAGACTCACACAGAGACCCACAGACTCACACAGAGACCCACAGACTCACACAGAGACCCACAGACGCACACAGAGACCCACAGACGCACACAGAGACCCACAGACGCACACAGAGACCCACAGACTCACACAGAGACCCACAGACTCACACAGAGACCCACAGACGCACACAGAGACCCATAGACTCGCTACACGGAGACCCACAGACTCACACAGAGACCCACACACTCACACAGAGACCCACAGACTCACACAGAGACCCACAGACGCACACAGAGACCCACAGACGCACACAGAGACCCACAGACTCACACAGAGACCCACAGACGCACACAGAGACCCACAGACTCACACAGAGACCCACAGACTCACACAGAGACCCACAGACGCACACAGAGACCCACAGACTCACACAGAGACCCACAGACTCACACAGAGACCCACAGACTCGCACAGAGACCCACAGACTCACACAGAGACCCACAGACGCACACAGAGACCCACAGACTCACACAGAGACCCACAGACGCACACAGAGACCCACAGACTCGCACAGAGACCCACAGACTCACACAGAGACCCACAGACGCACACAGAGACCCACAGACTCACACAGAGACCCACAGACGCACACAGAGACCCACAGACGCACACAGAGACCCACAGACTCACACAGAGACCCACAGACGCACACAGAGACCCACAGACTCGCACAGAGACCCACAGACTCACACAGAGACCCACAGACGCACACAGAGACCCACAGACTCACACAGAGACCCACAGACGCACACAGAGACCCACAGACTGGCATAGAGATCCAGCGTGAACCTGAAACGTTGCCCCGTTGTGGTGAAGGGGGCTAGAAAACCCGGAGGACCGCAGGACAAAATAAAGTAATATTAAAAAAAAAACTTTTTTTTCAGAATATCCTCGTAATGTGCTGCAATCGACCTCCTAAAGGCAGCAGTAAAGATGCCGAAACTACCCTAAAAACATATTTGGGTCTTTCGGTAAAGCCACGTAGATAGAAAGAATAATAAAAACATCACGACGTTTCGATCGCAACACGAACAATCGTCATCAGGTGAAATGAGTAATATTTAAAAAAAAACTTAAAAAAACGCTTTCATGAAATGTAACCGTACTAGTAGTGGAAGAACTCCACGACTCCAGGAAGAGGCCCCGAAGCTTGCCATAACGTAAGGGGCCGGGGCCAATTACAGCCAACGTCAGTTGAGCGTGGACAATTAGACCCAAGCCGAAACATAACATATATAAAAAAAATAATGTTTAAAAATACATAAAAAAATATTTTAATGATAGAATATAGTATTGCCATCAGTGTGACAAAGTATACCAAGTTTGCAGTCGATACCACATTGGGAAGTGGGTTACAATTGAGTTACAAGATTTTAGGATATAACAACAACAGACTGAGTGAGTTAATAAAAAGCGTGTAAAAATAATAAAAACCACGCGACCACGGGGAGAGCGAGAGAAAGACGCAGACTCCAAATCTACGGGGCATCTACATGTGTAGAACGTGAAGAACCAGAGGCATCTACATCTGCAGAACGTGAAGAACCAGTGGCATCTACATCTGCAGAAGGTGAAGAACCAGTGGCATCTACATCTGCAGAAGGTGAAGCACCAGTGGCATCTACATCTGCAGAACGTGAAGAACCAGTGTCATCTACATCTGCAGAATGTGAAGAACCAGTGGCATCTACATCTGCAGAACATGAAGAACCAGTGGCATCTACATCTGCAGAACTGAAGAACCAGTGGCATCTACATCTGCAGAAGGTGAAGCACCAGTGGCATCTACATCTGCAGAAGGTGAAGAACCAGTGGCATCTACATCTGCAGAATCTGAAGAACCAGTGTCATCTACATCTGCAGAATGTGAAGAACCAGTGGCATCTGCATCTGCAGAACATGAAGAACCAGTGGCATCGACATCTGCAGAAGGTGAAGAACCAGTGGCATCTACATCTGCAGAACTGAAGAACTAGTGGCATCTACATCTGTAGAAGTGAAGAACCAGTGGCATCTACATCTGCAGAACGTGAAGAACCAGTGGCATCTACATCTGCAGAACGTGAAGAACCAGTGGCATCTACATCTGCAGAACGTGAAGAACCAGTGGCATCTACATCTGCAGAACGTGAAGAACCAGTGGCATCTACATCTGCAGAACGTGAAGAACCAGTGGCATCTACATCTGCAGAAGGTGAAGAACCAATGGCATCTACATCTGCAGAATAATAATAATAATAGTACAATTTGTAACGCGCGCAAATTTGCAGACGTAGTGGCCGCAACTCAGAGGCGCGGAGCCAAGCTCAGAGTCGCTCAAAAGCATGATTGTAGAGGTGAGTTTTTAAGTGTCTCTTGAAGGAGGCGATTGAGGTGCTGCTGCGAATGTGCAGAGGGATATCGTTCCAGACTGTTGGGGCTGCCACCGAGAAGCGGCGCGTAGACATGACCATCCTGGATCTTGGTATTGAGAGGAGGTCGTGAGTCGCGCTGCGCAGGCATCTGCCGTGTGCTGAGCTGCAAGTTGTCAGTAATGAAGAAAGGTACGGCGGGCAGGCGGATATGAAGGCATTGTGGCAGAGGCAGGCGGTCTTGTATGTGACCCTACTGGCAATGGGGAGCCAGTTGAGAGCGCGGAGACGAGCTAGTGAGTCGAGGCGGGGATGAGTGTGGGCAATGACGACGCGTGCTAGGTTATTTTGTAGTCTTTGAAGCTTCCTTAGGTTGCCAGCGGAGGTCCGGACAAGGACGGAGTTACAATAGTCAAGGCGAGACCCAACTATGCAACATGCCAAAGTGTTGGCAATTTCAGTAGAGATGAGAGGACGTACGTGTCTAAGAGCCTTCAGGTGAAAGTTACATGAGCTGATGATATGGTTGGTTTGACGGTCGAAGGATAAAGTTGAATCTAGGATGACACCGAGGTAGCTGAAGTGGTTGGTGAACTTGATGCTATGACCGAAGATGTGTATGTGTGTGGGGAGTGCTGCTGAATTGAGACGTTGCTTGGTACCTAACATGATGGCCACTGACTTTTTCGGATTAAGGGCTAGGTTGTGTGCAGTGAACCATTGTTGCACGGCGGTGGTACATTCCGAGAGCCTCTCGAATCCAGATGCATTGCTAGAATCGATGGCGGTGAATAGAATTGTGTCATCCGCGTATGAGTGATGCTTAACACCGAAGCTTGCAATGAGTCGGCCGATCGGGGAAGTGTAGGCTGTGAAGAGCAGGGGACCTAGAACAGAGCCCTGGGGAACCCCGCATAATGCTCTTGTTTCAGGCGATGTGGACATGCCCACCCTGACTGAGGATTGCCGGTCAGAAAGGTACGAAGCTATCCACTTGAGTGCTGAGCCGCATATACCGAAGTCGGATTTCAGCAGGGAAGTAAGGAGCGAATGGTTGATGGTGTCGAAGGCTGACGAAATGTCCAGACTTACACGTGCAACAGTTGAGCCGGAATCAACGATCGTTAAAATGTCATCGAGCACCCTAGTGAGTGCTGTTTCTGTGGAATAGTTTTGACGGTAAGCTGACTGGAAGTTGCAGTAGTTTGCGGAGGAGGTGACGTGTGGTTGTAGCTGGGCGAGGGCTAGTCGTTCAAGGAGTTTAGAGAGGTTCGAGAGGTTAGTGATGGGACGATAACTAGATGGGTCATCCGGATCTAGATTTGGTTTCTTTAACAAGGGAGAAACCAGGCCAGATTTGAGGTTGGACGGAAAACACCCCGAAGAGAAGGAGGCATTTGCGATGTTCCTGATCATGATGGCGAGTTCCGGAGCACATTGCTTGAACAAGGAACCTGGGAGCACGTCGAGTGGAGATGACTTCAAAGGAAGTGATTCAATTAAAGCGAAAACGTCTTTTGTAGACACAGGCTTTAGCATAGTTAGAAGAGTGTCTGGGTTAGTGCTTACAATTTTAGGTACCATGAGCGGGGTACAATGGTGCAATGTGTCAGTAGACGTGCACGAGTTTGCGACGGCGATTAGCTTGTTGTTGAAGTAAGTATTAAAAGAGGTGGCAAGTTTCAGTGAGGCAAGGGGATCGCTAAGGTGAGGGACCATGGTGCTACCAGGATGGAGAAGATCTTTGAGAGTTTTCCATAGAATGCGCGGGTTTCCGGTTGCTTTTTTGATGCGTTCCTCAATGTGGGAGGAACGTGAGACAAGGATCAGTTTGTTAGTTTTCCTGCAGGCGACTCTGTAAGCAAGTCGATCAGCAGGTAGACCACTGCGGGATGCGATACGTTCAAGACGCCTCCTGGCTCGCTTAGCAATGATGGCATCTCTTGAGAGCCAGTGAGTGTCGTGAGAAGACTGCCTAGCGGTTCGTGATTTTAATGGAGCTAGTTTGTCCAGCGCCGCCCTCATGTCAGCTTCTAGTTGGAGAGCGCAGACGGTTGGATCCGATGATGGGGTTAACATTGAAAGCGAGTTTGCAAGGAGGTGACGAAAAGCAGAAAATTCGATACCCTTAAAATTACGCAAGTTGCGGGTGAATTTGATGGTGATTGGCTTCGGAAATTGGAGGGAAGAAAGTATAAGGCGGTGGTCGGAGTAACCAGTTTGGAAAACTCCCAGTGCAGTGATGCGTCGGTGCTGGTCAGGTTCCAGAACCAGGTCGAGCATGCTCTCAACGTTTGTTGACGAAGCTCTGGTGGGGCCTGAGTTTGTGATGACCAGGTTATGGCAGGCCAAAGTTGACTCAAGGTGACTATCGATGGAGGCTGGGGTATTGCCGGGGCAATTGAAGTCGCCTGTAAGCACGAGCCTGTGAGATGGGTTAGGAATCAGATATAGGAATTCCGAAAGCTCATTTACGAAGGTGTTGATGCTGCCATCTGGAGGGCGATAGATGGAAATCATGTAAAAGCACTCGTTGTTAGTAGTAAGGGATACGGACTGGACCTCGAATGTGGCCTGAGCCATTGGTAGATGGAGCTCTTTAATTTTCAAGTGAGCATTGTAAACGACCGCTAAGCCACCACCCCGCTGGTTAGTTGCGCGAGGTTTATGTAGAACCTTGTATCCTGGGGGCGCAACTTCCAGAGAGATAGAGAGATAGAATGTGAAGAACCAGTGGCATCTACATCTGCAGAACGTGCAGAACCAGTGGCATCTACATCTGCAGAATATGAATAACCAGTGGCATCTACATCTGCAGAACGTGAAGAACCAGTGGCATCTACATCTGCAGAACGTGAAGAACCAGTGGCATCTACATCTGCAGAACGTGAAGAACCAGTGGCATCTATATCTGCAGAACGTGAAGAACCAGTGGCATCTACATCTGCAGAAGGTGAAGAACCAGTGGCATCTACATCTGCAGAAGGTGAAGAACCAGTGGCATCTATATCTGCAGAACGTGAAGAGCCAGTGGCATCTACATCAGCATGACATGAAGAACCAGTGGCATCTACATCTGCAGGAGATTATACAACGTTTAAAGCCATTCCCCGTGTTTAGGAATAAAGTTGGGACTTACAAACATACCTCTGAAATCTAACTCGTTCTTAAGTAGATGAGTTCCTGTACCCCAAATACAACTAACATTTCACGTAGACTAACAATGCACACAGACTAACACTGCACGTAGACTAACATTGCACATAGACTAACATTTCACACAGACTTACATTTCACTTGAATTACATCGTGCACCGAGCGGCAGGAGTTGCGTAATGAGACCAAACTCCCATGAACGCCCTTGGCCAAAGGCCGTGAGGTGTTTGGTTTCCCGCAAGTGGTTTACTTTGTCATTGTGAAACGTCTTGTTCATGTTTTTAGGTGGGACTGTGTTTGGTGGGTGGGTTGGGTGGGGTGGCGGAGAGAATGCGCTTTTGGCGGTGTCTCTGAGAACCGTCTTGCTGGTGTCATTGTTCGTTTCAGGAGCTCGATGCAAACTTGGTGGGTATGTGGAGTGACGTAGACTCACACAGTACATAGGCTAACATTGCACATAGACTAACATTGCCCATAGACTAACACTGCCCATAGACTAGCATTGCACATAGACTAACACTGCCCATAGACTAACACTGCCCATAGACTAACATTGCACATAGATTAACATTGCACATAGACTAACATTGCACATAGACTAACATTGCCCATAGACTAACACTGCCCATAGACTAGCATTGCACATAGACTAACACTGCACATAGACTAACACTGCCCATAGACTAACATTGCACATAGACTAACACTGCCCATAGACTAACATTGCACATAGACTTACACTGCCCATAGACTAACATTGCACATTAACTAACACTGCCCATAGACTCAACACTACCCATAGACTAGCATTGCACATAGACTAACACTGCCCATAGACTAACATTGCACATAGACTAACATTGCACATAGACTAACATTGCACATAGACTAACACTGCACATAGACTAACATTGCCCATAGACTAACATTGCACATAGACTAACATTGCCCATAGACTAACATTGCCCATAGACTAACATTGCCCATAGACTAACATTGCACATAGACTAACATTGCCCATAGACTTGCTTTGCACATTAACTAACACTGCCCATAGACTAACACTGCCCATAGACTAACATTGCCCATAGACTAACACTGCCCATAGACTAACATTGCCCATAGACTAACACTGCCCATAGACTAACATTGCACATAGATTAACATTGAACGTAGACTAGTGCATTGATCAACGTGTAAGTCTGTGTCTCTACGTATGTCTATTGGTCTTTGTGTAAGTCTGTGTGTCTCTGTGTGAGTCTTCGGATCTCTATTTGAGACTATGGGTCTCTATGTAGGTCTATGGGTCTCTATGAGAGTCTGTGGGTCTCTACGTGAGTCCATATATGTGAGTCTATGGGTCTCTATGTGAGACTATGGGTCTCTATGGGAGACTATGGGTCTCTATGTGAGTTCATGGCTCTCAACGTGTGTCTTCGGGTCTCTATGTGATAATATGGGTCTCTGTGTAAGTCTATGGGTTTCTGTGTAAGTATATGGGTCTCTGTGTAAGTCTATGGGTCTCTGTGTAAGTATATGTGTCTCTGTGTAAGTCTATGGATCTCTGTGTAAGTCTATGGATCTCTGTGTAAGTCTATGGATCTCTGTGTGAGTCTATGGGTCTCTGTGTGAGTCTATGGGTCTCTATGTGAGTGTATGGGTCTCTGGGTGAGTCTATGGTTCCTCGTATGAGTCTTTTGGTCTCTGTGAGCTAGTCTACGGGTCTTTGTGTGAGCCCATGGTTCTCTGTGTGAGCCCATGCCTCTCTGTGTGAGTCTATGGGTCTCTCTGTGAGTCTATGGGTATCTGTGTGAGTCTATGAGTTTCTATGTAAGTCTATAGGACTTGGTGTAAGTTTATGGGTCTCGATGGGTCATTTCTCATGTCAACTTGTGATCGCATGTGACGGAATGGCCCCGCTGGGCAGTGCAAAGACAAAGGTCCCCCGTGTAGCCTTTCAACCGACTGTGTTTCCGCGTGGAGATTGTTGAGCCCACAGATCAGAGGCGCTAGCATAAATCAACCCTCCCCCCCTCCATCGATACAAACTCCTCCGACGATTGTCCTTCGGCCGGCCCCCCTCCCCGCCTGCCCAGCGTGCGTCACTAAGAATTCCGCGCTGTCCTCTCTGACCTGGCGGGCAGAAATATCTCGGATTCTTTTTCAGGTTTGAATTTTTTTGTTGCAGAAAAATTTGCGTGGCTCTTTTTTTTTCTTTCGCGTCGTAACTTTTTTACACCCAAAACCAACCGCATTCGTCGCACGCCTTTTCTTCGCCCGCCGCGCAAAAACCTCGTCGTCAGCGCTTTGACGAAGAGAGAGATATATCGGTTTGGCAGGTAGGGGGCTGTGTCATAGGTGGGAAATTGACATTCGACGTGACACATCTGCAGTGTTCGTGCTGACAGGCCAGCCACTCCTACCCCCAGGGCAATGTCCGAAAAAATTAGCGCGCGTCTGTGTCTGCGAGCGGGCACGGGGGCGCGCGTGAACCAGAGGTCGTAATCGGGTACCCGATACCCGTACCCTACCCGATACCCGGCTACCCGTACCCGGCCGGGTACGGGTACGGGTACCCATTTGCGACCCTGGTGCGGCCGGGTACGGGTACGGGTAAGGAATCAAAACCCGTTTGCGACCTCTGGCGTGAACCTGGAATTCGATTCCCGTGCACGGCAAACCAACACCACCGGTGACGGTCATCCTCCAAGTGACTACCTGGTGCGGTGTTTAGTAAGCATCGCCACTGGGGAGACAAGGGCGGCCGGGCGTGCGTGGTGATGGCCAACCCATCCCACCTCGTGCGCCGTTCCGGCCTTCGTAGGTGCTGCTCGCTAAGAGCACTTGCCCCAACGGTCTGTTAAGGCTACACGGGGGATCTTTGTTGTTGTTTGTGCGTGTCTAGGTGTCTAGAAGAGATGGGAGTGGAGTGCTACAAGAGGACTTGGACTTGCCGATGACCGGTATCGGCGGTGTCAAGGTCGGCCTCTGTGGAGGAGGAGGCTCGTGAAGGACGCTGCTACTGGGCAGTTGAAGGCAGTCACCCTCCAGCAACAACGGAGGGCGGAGGAGCGATGCTCACAACAACGAGCAGGGTGGATAAAGCACATCAAGTTGGCACAGTAGGGGGGTACAGGTGGTGCATCGGCCAGTCATCTCAGTCGGTCAACCCATGGCACCTGGGTCTGTCCCGTGACCTCCTGCCAGCGAGCGATCGACACTTCACGTGGCCTTAAAGTGCACCTAGCCTGGCACAGGCCCCGTGGTGACGTCACCGCCACTTAATGGCAAATGGCGGTTGTTGGTGTGTGTCAAGGTCGACTCAGCCTCAAATGAGTACCTGGTGCGGTGTGGAGTAATCATCGCCACTGGGGAGACAAAGGCGGCCGGGCGTGCATGGTGCTGGCCACCCACCCTCTCGTGTGCCGTGCCGGCCTTCATAGGTGCTCCTCGCTAACTGCACTTGCCCCAAAAGACGGTCTTTTTGTTTGCATTTTTAAATCCTTTATATTAAGTTCGCTTGCTTGCTTGCGTGCTTGCGTGCTTGCTTGCTTGCTTAGGACCGTGCAAATCTTTCGGTCGTTTTTTAACCCACTTCCCGTGATCCAATCGAGCTGACATTTTCCACACAGACTCGTTGTGTGTGACAATTAATTTTCGTGAAATTTTTTTTTACACTGTTTAGGGAAAACAAATTAAATATTTAATTACCAATTGCTTAATGGTGGCAGACAATCATCTGACCCATAGGTGGCAGCCATCTCAAGCCAGAGGACGAGAGGACTCTAGCCGCCACGCATATAAAGGATTTATAGTGAAAAACTTTGTTTTTACGGGTTTACTTGTGACTGCTTGTGTTGTGGTTATTGCAAACATGATAACTTGTATAAAGGTGTCAGTTTTGTACCAGTTGGAAGGGTAAAAACCTATTACTATATTTTGCCACTGGTAAAGGAGATGTCTCATAGTGTCAATGTTTATTTTTTATGTTTTATTTCTATTATTTTATTATTTACCTTCTACGTGACTTTACCGAAAGAACCAAAGAGTGACTGGTCACAGGACAACCAAAGCGTATGGACCCTTGCAGTCACTAACACTTCAAATCTAGAATTAATGTTTCTCTAATATTAATATTAACTTTAGTTTAATATTTAATTCATAACTAAGCAATATATTGTACATTTTTTTGTTGTTGACATTTTTTCATTGCTGTATTTGTTGTATATATCATTTTGATGCGACCTGTTGCAAACACGTGTATTAATTTTTATAATTTTTTTGTATAGTTGATGAACGCCGATTCAAGAACTTCTAAGTTCACAGGGAAATTCTAAATAAAATGTAAAAAAACAACTGTTCAAATGTGAGTCTATGGGTCTCTGTGTAAGTCTATGGGTCTATATGTAAGTCTATGTGTCTCTTTGTGAGTTAATGGGTCTCTATGTAATCTATGGACCTCTGTGTGAGTCTGTGGGTCTCTGTGTGAGTCTATGGGTCTCTGTGTGAGTCTATGGGTCTCTGTGTGAGTCTATGGGTCTATATGTCAGTATATGGGTCTCTGTGTGAATCTATGGGTCTCTGTGTGAGTCTCTGGGTCTCTGTGTGAGTCTATGGGTCTCTGTGTGAGTCTATGTGTCTCTGTGTGAGTCTGTTTCTGTGTGAGTCTATGGGTTTCTGTATGAGTTTATGGGTTTCTGTGTGACTCTACGTGTCTCTTTGTGAGTCTATGTGTCTCTGTGTGAGTCTATGTGTTTCTGTGTGAGTTTATGGGTCTATGTGTGAGTCTATGGGTCTCTGTGTGAGTCTATGGGTCTCTGTGTGAGTCTATGGGTCTCTGTGTGAGTCTATGGGTCTCTATGTGAATCTATGGGTCTCTGTGTGAGTCTACGGGTCTCTGTGTAAGTCTATGGGTCCCTGTGTGAGTCTATGGGTCTCTGTGTGAGTTTATGGGTCTCTGTGTGAGTCTATGGGTCTCTGTGTGAGTCTATGTGTTTCTGTGTGAGTCTATGGGTCTCTGTGTGAGTCTATGGGTCTCTGTGTGAGTCTATGGGTCTCTGTGTGAGTCCATGGGTATCTATGTGAGTCTATGTGTCTCTGTGTGAGTCTATATAATCTCCAAATCAACTTGTCATCTCAAATGATGGAATTGCCCCGCCGGGCAGCTGTTATTTGCGTAAACCAGTGCACGTTGACAAAGACAAAGACCCCCCGTATAGTCTTTCAACAGACTGTTGGGGCAAGTGCTGTTAGCGAGTAGCAGCGCCTATGAAGGCCGGCACTTAATGCACACTAAGGGGTGGGTGGCAAGCACCATGCACGCCCGGCCGCCTTTGTCTCTCTCGGTTACTCATTTGAGGCTCCTAAAATGAGTATCTGGTGCGGAGTGTAAGGGGCCGTCCATAAATGACGTCACGCACCTAGGGGGTGGGGGGGTTCAGACATTTGTGACGATGTGTGACGAGGGGGGGGGGGGTCAAATATCGTCCAAAATCGTGTGACGTCATTTATGGACGGCCCCACACCTAAGACGCACAACCGCCATTCGCCATTAAGTGACGGTGACGTCACCATAGACTCTGCAGGTGCCATGGGTTGACTGCTGTGCCAGGCTAGGTGCAGGAGGAGGTCACGGGACAGACCCAGCAGGTGCCATGGGTTCACTGCTGTGCCAGGCTAGGTGCATGAGGAGGTCACGGGACAGACCCAGCAGGTGCCATGGGTTGACTGCTGTACCAGGCTAGGTGCAGGAGGAGGTCACGGGACAGACCCAGCAGGTGCCGTGGGTTGACTGCTGTGCCAGGCTAGGTGCAGGCGGAGGTCACGGGACAGACCCAGGTTCCGTGGGTTGACTGCTGTGTCAGGCTAGGTGCAGGAGGAGGTCACGGGACAGACCCAGCAGGTGCCATGGGTTGACTGCTGTGCCAGGCTAGGTGCAGGAGGAGGTCACGAGACAGACCCAGCAGGTGCCATGGGTTGACTGCTGTGCCAGGCTAGGTGCAGGAGGAGGTCACGGGACAGACCCAGCAGGTGCCATGGGTTGACTGCTGTACCAGGCTAGGTGCATGAGGAGGTCACGGGACAGACTCAGCAGGTGCCGTGGGTTGACTGCTGTGCCAGGCTAGGTGCATGAGGAGGTCACGGGACAGACCCAGCAGGTGCCACGGGTTGACTGCTGTACCAGGCTAGGTGCAGGAGGAGGTCACGGGTCAGACCCTGCAAGTGCCATGGGTTGACTGCTGTGCCAGGCTAGGTGCAGGAGGTCACGGGACAGACCCAGCAGGTGCCATGGGTTGACTGCTGTGCCAGGCTAGGTGCAGGAGGTCACGGGACAGACCCAGCAGGTGCCGTTGGATGACTGCTGTACCAGGCTAGGTGCATGAGGAGGTCACGGGACAGACCCAGCAGGTGCCATGGGTTGACTGCTGTACCAGGCTAGGTGCAGGAGGAGGTCACGGGACAGACCCAGCAGGTGCCGTGGGTTGACTGCTGTGCCAGGCTAGGTGCAGGCGGAGGTCACGGGACAGACCCAGGTTCCGTGGGTTGACTGCTGTGTCAGGCTAGGTGCAGGAGGAGGTCACGGGACAGACCCAGCAGGTGCCATGGGTTGACTGCTGTGCCAGGCTAGGTGCAGGAGGAGGTCACGAGACAGACCCAGCAGGTGCCATGGGTTGACTGCTGTGCCAGGCTAGGTGCAGGAGGAGGTCACGGGACAGACCCAGCAGGTGCCACGGGTTGACTGCTGTGCCAGGTGAAGCGCACTCACGTAAAGGTCACGGTTACTATTATTTAATATTAATATCATTTTTCTACCTTCGTGACTTTACCGAAAGAACCAAAGAGTTTGTATAGTGTAGTGTATAGTGTAGTGTATAATGTAGTGTATAGTGTAGTGTATAGTAGTGTATAGTGTAGTGTATAGTGTAGTGTATAGTGTAGTGTATAGTGTAGTGTATAGTGTAGTGTATTGTAGTGTATTGTGTAGTGTATAGTGTAGTGTATTGTAGTGTATTGTGTAGTGTATAGTGTAGTGTATTGTAGTGTATAGTGGTGTATAGTGTAGTGTATAGTGCTGTAGTGTATAGTAGTGTAGTGTATAGTAGTGTAGTGTATAGTGTAGTGTATAGTAGTGTAGTGTATAGTGTAGTGTATAGTAGTGTAGTGTATAGTAGTGTAGGGTATAGTAGTGTATAGTAGTCTAGTGTATAATAGTGTAGTGTATAGTGTAGTGTGTAGTGTAGTGTATAGTAGTGTAGTGTATAGTGTAGTGTATAGTAGTGTAGTGTATAGTAGTGTAGTGTATAGTGTAGTGTATAGTAGTGTAGTGTATAGTGTAGTGTATAGTAGTGTAGTGTATGGTAGTGTAGTGTATAGTGTAGTGTGTAGTGTAGTGTATAGTAGTGTAGTGTATAGTGTAGTTATAGTAGTGTAGTGTATAGTGTAGTGTATAGTAGTCTAGTGTATAATAGTGTAGTGTATAGTGTAGTGTGTAGTGTAGTGTATAGTAGTGTAGTGTATAGTGTAGTGTATAGTAGTGTAGTGTATAGTAGTGTAGTGTATAGTGTAGTGTATAGTAGTGTAGTGTATAGTGTAGTGTATAGTAGTGTAGTGTATGGTAGTGTAGTGTATAGTGTAGTGTGTAGTGTAGTGTACTAGTACAGCACACCAGTGTGCTTTAGAGCAAAGTAAATCTTGTGGGCTTGACTCTGTTGACATGCCAACCCTCACTGGTTGGCTGTGTCGGGGTGGTGGCGAGTTCCAACGACGCCAACATTGACACGCAATAGATAGATCGTTTATTGTCATTGTCACCAGTACAACGAAATTTAAAATGCTCACCAGTCAGGGCCTCATTCATAAATTTAAATTAAATAAAACAAGAAAATAAAAATAAAATTAAATGAAAGATAATCAATTTATACTATATATATAAAACAGCCCAAGTATACCCACATACCCACATAAGGTTACATTTTGTCATTGCACATCTCTATTTCACAGTCAATTGTAAACGCTATTACTTAATAATTAATTAGCATTATTGAGTGTGGTGATCGCTGTAGGATAAAAGCTCTGTTTGAATCTGTCCTTGTTTTGACTGATCTGAATCGTCTGCCTGATGGCAACAGCTCAAACAGTGAGTGTCCAGGGTGAGAAGAGTCCTTTATAATGTTCTGTGCTTTTTTGATGCAACGTGAACTGTGTAGTTCTTCCAGTGTGGGGAGATGGCAGCCGGCGATCTTTTGGGCTGTGTTGATGACCCTCTGGAGCGCTTTCCTCTGAGCCACTGTGCAGCTGGTGTACCATACACAGATGCAGTATGTAAGAATGCTCTCGATGGAGGCTCGGTAGAAGGACACCAGCAGTTTCTGTGTGATGTTATTATTCCTGAGAATTCTCAGGAAGTAAAGTTTCTGCTGGGCCTTTTTCAGAAGCTCAGTGCTGTTGGCGCTCCAGGTCAGGCCCTCCCCAATGTGGACTCCCAGGAAGCAGAAGTCTGCCACCCTCTCCACACAGTCCCCGCTGATGATTAGTGGTGGAGTGTCCGTTTTCTTTCTCCTGTAGTCTATTATGAGCTCCTTGGTCTTTGCGGTGTTAAGGAGCAGGTTGTTGCCCCTGCAGTATGCTGTCAGCCGCTCCACCTCGTCCCTGTAGGCAGACTCATCCCCCCCAGAGATGAGCCCCACAACTGTGGTGTCATCAGCAAACTTCACAATGGTGTTCACTATGCAGTTCAAAGTCTGGCACGTGGCCATCATCAAATCCATGCTCCACCACACATTGATGCCCCTGCCCTACACCCCAAATACAAATATAAAGGCTCACACGGCACACGAGGGCGGCCCCATAACCACCAGCACCACCACCACCACCACCACCACGCTCGGCCGCCTTTGTCTCTCCCCCAGAGGTCAAATATTTCGTCGCCATCTTCATCATCGTCCTGGCATTGTTGTTGTCGTTTTGATGACCGCTCGTGGCAATGTCACAGAACGCTTTGTCCTGGTCCACAATGCCCCGGGGGGCGGGGGGGGGGCGGGGGATGGAGGGGCGGGGGGAGGGGGGGACATTGCCCCCACCCCTCCCCCCTCCGCCCCTCCCCTCATCATTCCTCCCCCGGGTTTCGGGGAGGGTGGACGGGGCGAGTGAGCGGTGTGGGTTGTTGGACTTTCGAGAATGTGTGTGTATGTGTGTATGCATGTGTGTGTCTATGTGTCTTCGCCGGTTGGAAACGTTTAGGCTGGCCTGCCTACGATCCATCCTGGGTTTAACCTGCAGGCTGGATTGTGTGAGGAGCTCACAAATCCTTGAAAGATCTGGTCAAAGTCCCATCGGTGAGCTCCTCCGGCAGGCAAGGCTGCGTTGGCTGAGTCATGTAGCCCGCATGCCCAGCCACCGCATGCACAAACAGCTTTTGTTCGGCCGGATCGAGGGGGCTAAACGGGCGCGGCACGGGCTAGAGAAGAGATGGAGTGATGTGGTATAGGAGGACGTGGAGCTGAGTGGACTTGCCGATGACTGGTACCAGCGGTGTCCAGATCGGCCTCTGTGGAGGAGGCTCGTGAAGGACGCTACTGGGCTCTGCCAAGCTAGGTGCACATTGAGGCTACTGGGCAGTTGGAGGCAGTCGCCCTCCAACAACAACGGAGGGCGGAGGAGCGACGCTCACAACGAGCGGAGAGCCGGGTGGCTAAAGCACAGCAAGTTGGCACAGTAGGGGACACAGGTGGTGCATCAGCCAGTCATCTCGGTCATCTCGGTCAGTCGACCCGTGGCACCTGTTGGGTCTGCCCCGTGATCTCCTGCCAGCGGGCTTTTGACACTTCACGTGGCCTCAAGGTGCACTTGGCCTGGCACAAGCGTCGTGGTGACGTCACCACCACTTAGTAGCGAATGGCGGTTGTTGTTGTTGTTTATGTGTTTGTGTGTCTGTGTGTATTGACCTGGTCAAGGCCTATGATACCATCAGTAGACCTGGGCTCTGGGTTGTTCTTCGTGCTTTCGGAGTCCCTGACCCTCTGCTCACGATCATTAAGGACCTTCATGATGGTGAGCGGGCCCGGGTCAAACTACGTGGCCAGGAGTCAGAACCAATCCCTGTACACCTTGGGGTGCGACAGGGATGTCCTCTGGCTCCCACATTATTTAACATCTATTTCGACTACGTAGTTCGTGAAGCCTTCAGTAGCTGTACTGGAGGAATTTTCATCTGGTACAGATACAATGGGAGGCGGATCGATGCCCGGGTGCGGTCAAGGGATGGCTCCCTATTGGTCAACCACGTTATGTATGCCGACGACCTGGTAATTGCTGCTCACTCAAAGGAGGAGTTGGAGGCGCTGCTGCTGAAACTGGAGTGTGCCACTAAGAGGTGGGGACTTACCATCAGCCCACCAAAACTAAGCACCTGCCTGGGTATTTTGTACCATCGGACACTCCACTCCCCCAACTCCCAATCGGTGATGGGGCAGTTGTGGAGAGAGTGGAAAGTTTCCCATACCTGGGCAGTGTACTCATGACCGGTTTCGGTTTGACAGCAGAGGTTCACTGCGAATCGGTCGAGCGGCAATATCTTTTCATCGGTTGTGTAACGCTGTGTGGAAGCTACCTGGTCTGTCACTCCACACGAAGCTTCAGGTCTTCTCGGCCACGGTCATTCCCTCCCTTCTCTACGCTTGCGAAACGTCGACCTCCCCCCACCCTCCGCTAATGGAACATCTTCGCTGGTTAGAAACACTCAGGCTGGCCCTGCCTACGATCCATCCTCGGTTCGACCAGGACGGAATGTATTAGAAGCTCACAAAATTATTGAAATATCTATATTCTTAGGTTTTTTCGGTAAAGTCACGTAGGTAAAACATCAAAATTAATAAAAAATAAAATAAAGATCACGACGTTTCGGAGGCAACACAACGTCGTGATCTTTATTTTATTTTATTTTTTATTAATTTTGATGTTTTACCTACGTGACTTTACCGAAAAAACCTAAGAATATGAATCCTTGCAGTCACGAAAGCTTCAAATCTAGAATTATTGAAATATCTGCACACAGTCCGATTGGTGAGCTCCTCCGGCAGGCAAGGCTGCGTTGGCTGGGTCAGATGGGGGAGGGGGGGGGGCTAAACGGGCACGGCACGAGCTAGAGAAGAGAAGAAATTACGTGGAATGAGAGGATATGGAGCTGAGTGGACTTGCCGATGACCGGTACCAGCGGTGTTAAGATCGGCCTCTGTGGAGGAGGCTCGTGAAGGACGCTACTGGGCAGTTGGAGGCAGTCGCCCTCCAGCAACAACAACGGAGGGCGGAGGAACGACGCTCACAACAATGAGCGGAGCGCCGGGTGGCTAAAGCACAGCAAGTTGGCACAGTAGGGGGCACAGGTGGTGCATCAGCCAGTCATCTCGGTCAGTCGACCCGTGGCACCTGCTGGGTCTGCCCAGTGACCTCCTGCCAGCGGGCGTTCGACACTTCACGTGGTCTCAACGTGCACCTAGCTTGGCACAAACGCCGTGGTGATGTCACCGTCACTTAGTGGCGAATGGCGGGTATTGATATTGGTGATGTTGGTGATGGTGGGTGATGCTGATGATGGTGGTGGTGATGGTAATGATGGTCGGTGATGGTGGGTGATGGTGGTGGGGATGGTGGTGGTAGTGATCTTGATGGTGGTGACAGTGATGATGGTCGTGGTGATGCTGGTGATGATAATGATGATGATGAACGTGGTGATGATGATGATGGTGGTGATGGTAGCGGTGATGGTGGTGGTGATGCTGATGATGATGGGTGGTGGATGATGTTGATGGTGGTGATGCTGGTGATGATAATGATGATGATGAACGTGGTGATGATGATGATGGTGGTGATGGTAGCAGCGATGGTGGCAGTGATGGTGGTGGTGATGCTGATGATGGTGGGTGATGGTGGTGATAGTGATGATGGCCGTGGTGATGCCGGTGCTGATGATGATGAACGTGGTGATGATGGTGGCGTTACAACAAAAAACACGAACGGCGCATTCCTGCAATTCCCGCTCACCCAAAACTTGCTGCGTACCCCCCCCCCAGCCGTCGCCCAACTCGAAGTATTTCCCCGCCGGCAGTTTGGCCCCTGCAGAGTGTGGGTGGGATAGGTGACGCAGACGCAATGCGAAAACAACAACAGCAGCAGCAGCAGCAGCAACAGCAGCAACAGCAACAGCAGCATGAGCAGCAGCAGCAATAGCAGCAGCAGCAGCATGAGCAGCAGCAGCAATAGCAGCAGCATGAGCAGCAGCAACAGCAGCAGCAACAGCAGCAGCAACAGCAGCATGAGCAGCAGCAGCATGAGCAGCAGCAACAATAGCAGCAGCAGCAGCAATAGCAGCAGCAGCAACAATAGCAGCAGCAGCAACAATAGCAGCAGCAGCAATAGCAGCAGCAGCAGCAGCAATAGCAGCAGCAGCAATAGCAGCAGCAGCAATAGCAGCAGCAGCAATAGCAGCAATAGCAGCAGCAGCAATAGCAGCAGCAGCATGAACAACAGCAGCAGCAACAGCAGCAGCAGCATGAACAGCAGCAGCAACAGCAGCAGCAGCAACAACAACAATAACAGCAACATCAACAACATCAGCAGCAACATCAGCAACAACATCAACAACATCAGCAGCAACCTCATTTGCCATGATGGTGCATTGTCTTTGAGTTGTGCGCCTTTTGGCGTCATCTGGTCCAACCCATGTGAGACTAGGCTCTAAGGAAAGCTGTCTCGGGTGTGGACCAATCAACTTCAAGGACAGTGCATATCATTATCAGAGTTGTGTTTTTGTTTACATTACGACTGCAGGTATTGTGGTCTATGCAAACATGACTCCTTGTAAAAAGGTGTCAGTTTTGTTGCCAGATAGAAGGGTAAAAAAACAATTATAACATCAGCAGCAGCAACATCAAGAACATCAACAAAAGCAGCAACGTCAGAGCTATTGCCAGTTATGGCTATGGTAAGAGTCATGGTGAGAGCTATTGCCATGGTAAGAGCTATTGCCGTAGTAAGAGTCATGGCAAGAGCCATGGTAAGAGCTATTGCCATGGTAAGAGTCATGGTGAGAGCTATGGTGGG
Source organism: Lethenteron reissneri (assembly GCF_015708825.2). Lineage (NCBI taxonomy): Eukaryota > Metazoa > Chordata > Hyperoartia > Petromyzontiformes > Petromyzontidae > Lethenteron > Lethenteron reissneri. The sequence goes on along the minus strand of NC_083844.1, from coordinate 8,250,772 downwards.
AGCTATGGCCATGGTAAGAGTCATGGTGGGAGCTATGGCCATGGTAAGAGTCATGGTGGGAGCTATGGCCATGGTAAGAGTCATGGTAAGAGCTATGGCCGTGGTAAGAGTCATGGTAAGAGTTACTGCCATGGTAAGAGTCATGGTAAGAGCTATGGCCGTGGTAAGAGTCATGGTAAGAGTTACTGCCATGGTAAGAGTCATGGTAAGAGCTATGGCCGTGGTAAGAGTCATGGTAAGAGTTACTGCCATGGTAAGAGTCATGGTAAGAGCTATGGCCGTGGTATAAGTCATGGTAAGCGTTACTGCCATGGTAAGAGTCATGGTAAGAGCTATGGCCGTGGTAAGAGTCATGGTAAGAGTTACTGCCATGGTAAGAGTCATGGGAAGAGCTATGACCGTGGTAAGAGTCATGGTAAGAGTTACTGCCATGGTAAGAGTCATGGTAAGAGCTATGGCCGTGGTAAGAGTCATGGTAAGAGCTATGGCCGTGGTAAGAGTCATGGTAAGAGTTACTGCCATGGTAAGAGTCATGGTAAGAGTTACTGCCATGGTAAGAGTCATGGTAAGAGCTATGGCCATGGTAAGAGTCATGGTAAGAGTTACTGCCATGGTAAAAGCTATGGCCGTGGTAAGAGTCATGGTAAGAGTTACTGCCATGGTAAGAGTCATGGTAAGAGCTATGGCCGTGGTAAGAGTCATGGTAAGAGTTACTGCCATGGTAAGAGTCATGGTAAGAGCTATGGCCGTGGTAAGAGTCATGGTAAGAGTTACTGCCATGGTAAGAGTCATGGTGGGAGCTATGGCCATGGTAAGAGTCATGGTGGGAGCTATGGCCATGGTAAGAGTCATGGTGAGAGCTATGGCCATGGTAAGAGTCATGGCAAGAGCTATGGCCGTGGTAAGAGTCATGGTAAGAGTTACTGCCATGGTAAGAGTCATGGTGGGAGCTATGGCCATGGTAAGAGTCATGGTGGGAGCTATGGCCATGGTAAGAGTCATGGTGGGAGCTATGGCCATGGTAAGAGTCATGGCAAGAGCTATGGCCGTGGTAAGAGTCATGGTAAGAGTTACTGCCATGGTAAGAGTCATGGTAAGAGTTACTGCCATGGTAAGAGTCATGGTAAGAGTTACTGCCATGGTAAGAGTCATGGTAAGAGTTACTGCCATGGTAAGCGTCATGGTAAGAGTTACTGCCATGGTAAGAGTCATGGTAAGAGTTACTGCCATGGTAAGAGTCATGGTAAGAGTTACTGCCATGGTAAGAGTCATGGTAAGAGTTACTGCCATGGTAAGAGTCATGGTAAGAGTTACTGCCATGGTAAGAGTCATGGTAAGAGTTACTGCCATGGTAAGAGTCATGGTAAGAGCTATGGCCGTGATAAGAGTCATGGTAAGAGCTATGGCCATGGTAAGAGTCATGGTAAGAGCTATGGCCGTGGTAAGAGTCATGGTAAGAGTTACTGCCATGGTAAGAGTCATGGTAAGAGTTACTGCCATGATAAGAGTCATGGTAAGAGTTACTGCCATGGTAAGAGTCATGGTAAGAGTTACTGCCATGGTAAGAGTCATGGTAAGAGTTACTGCCATGGTAAGAGTCATGGTAAGAGTTACTGCCATGGTAAGAGTCATGGTAAGAGTTACTGCCATGGTAAGAGTCATGGTAAGAGTTACTGCCATGGTAAGAGTCATGGTAAGAGTTACTGCCATGGTAAGAGTCATGGTAAGAGTTACTGCCGTGGTAAGAGTCATGGTAAGAGTTACTGCCATGGTAAGAGTCATGGTAAGAGTTACTGCCATGGTAAGAGTCATGGTAAGAGTTACTGCCATGGTAAGAGTCATGGTAAGAGTTACTGCCGTGGTAAGAGTCATGGTAAGAGTTACTGCCGTGGTAAGAGTCATGGTAAGAGTTACTGCCATGGTAAGAGTCATGGTAAAAGTTACTGCCATGGTAAGAGTCATGGTAAGAGTTACTGCCATGGTAAGAGTCATGGTAAGAGTTACTGCCGTGGTAAGAGTCATGGTAAGAGTTACTGCCATGGTAAGAGTCATGGTAAGAGTTACTGCCATGGTAAGAGTCATGGTAAGAGCTATGGCCGTGGTAAGAGTCATGGTAAGAGTTACTGCCGTGGTAAGAGTCATGGTAAGAGTTACTGCCATGGTAAGAGTCATGGTAAGAGTTACTGCCATGGTAAGAGTCATGGTAAGAGTTACTGCCATGGTAAGAGTCATGGTAAGAGTTACTGCCATGGTAAGAGTCATGGTAAGAGTTACTGCCATGGTAAGAGTCATGGTAAGAGTTACTGCCATGGTAAGAGCTCATGGTAAGAGTTACTGCCATGGTAAGAGCTATGGCCGTGGTAAGAGTCATGGTAAGAGTTACTGCCATGGTAAGAGTCATGGCAAGAGCTATGGCCGTGGTAAGAGTCATGGTAAGAGTTACTGCCATGGTAGAGTCATGGTAAGAGTTACTGCCATGGTAAGAGTCATGGTAAGAGTTACTGCCATGGTAAGAGTCATGGTAAGAGTTACTGCCATGGTAAGAGTCATGGTAAGAGTTACTGCCATGGTAAGAGTCATGGTAAGAGTTACTGCCATGGTAAGAGTCATGGTAAGAGCTATGGCCGTGGTAAGAGTCATGGTAAGAGTTACTGCCATGGTAAGAGTCATGGTAAGAGTTACTGCCATGGTAAGAGTCATGGTAAGAGTTACTGCCATGGTAAGAGTTACTGCCATGGTAAGAGTGGTAAGGTTTACTGCCATGGTAAGAGTCATGGTAAGAGTTACTGCCATGGTAAGAGTCATGGTAAGAGTTACTGCCATGGTAATTCATGGTAAGAGTTACTGCCATGGTAAGAGTCATGGTAAGAGCTATGGCCGTGGTAAGAGTCATGGTAAGAGTTACTGCCATGGTAAGAGTCATGGTAAGAGCTATGGCCGTGGTAAGAGTCATGGTAAGAGTTACTGCCATGGTAAGAGTCATGGTAAGAGCTATGGCCGTGGTAAGAGTCATGGTGGGAGCTATGGCCATGGTAAGAGTCATGGTAAGAGCTATGGCCGTGGTAAGAGTCATGGTAAGAGTTACTGCCATGGTAAGAGTCATGGTAAGAGTTACTGCCATGGTAAGAGTCATGGTGGGAGCTATGGCCATGGTAAGAGTCATGGTAAGAGCTATGGCCGTGGTAAGAGTCATGGTAAGAGTTACTGCCATGGTAAGAGTCATGGTAAGAGCTATGGCCGTGGTAAGAGTCATGGTAAGAGTTACTGCCATGGTAAGAGTCATGGTAAGAGCTATGGCCGTGGTAAGAGTCATGGTAAGAGCTATGGCCGTGGTAAGAGTCATGGTAAGAGTTACTGCCATGGTAAGAGTCATGGTAAGAGTTACTGCCATGGTAAGAGTCATGGTAAGAGCTATGGCCGTGGTAAGAGTCATGGTAAGAGTTACTGCCATGGTAAGAGTCATGGTAAGAGTTACTGCCATGGTAAGAGTCATGGTAAGAGCTATGGCCGTGGTAAGAGTCATGGTAAGAGTTACTGCCATGGTAAGAGTCATGGTAAGAGTTACTGCCATGGTAAGAGTCATGGTAAGAGTTACTGCCATGGTAAGAGTCATGGTAAGAGTTACTGCCATGGTAAGAGTCATGGTAAGAGTTTCTGCCATGGTAAGAGCTATGGCCGTGGTAAGAGTCATGGTAAGAGTTACTGCCATGGTAAGAGCTATGGCCGTGGTAAGAGTCATGGTAAGAGTTACTGCCATGGTAAGAGCTATGGCCGTGGTAAGAGTCATGGCCGTGGTAAGAGTCATGGCCGTGGTAAGAGTCATGGCCGTGGTAAGAGTCATGGCCGTGGTAAGAGTCATGGCCGTGGTAAGAGTCATGGCCGTGGTAAGAGTCATGGCCGTGGTAAGAGTCATGGCCGTGGTAAGAGTCATGGCCGTGGTAAGAGTCATGGCCGTGGTAAGAGTCATGGCCGTGGTAAGAGTCATGGCCGTGGTAAGAGTCATGGCCGTGGTAAGAGTCATGGCCGTGGTAAGAGTCATGGCCGTGTAAGAGTCATGGCCGTGGTAAGAGTCATGGCCGTGGTAAGAGTCATGGCCGTGGTAAGAGTCATGGCCGTGGTAAGAGTCATGGCCGTGGTAAGAGTCATGGCCGTGGTAAGAGTCATGGCCGTGGTAAGAGTCATGGCCGTGGTAAGAGTCATGGCCGTGTAAGAGTCATGGCCGTGGTAAGGAGTCATGGCCGTGGTAAGAGTCATGGCCGTGGTAAGAGTCATGGCCGTGGTAAGAGTCATGGCCGTGGTAAGAGTCATGGTAAGAGCTATGGCCGTGGTAAGAGTCATGGTAAGAGTCATGGTAAGAGCCATGGTAAGAGCCATGGTAAGAGTCATGGTAAGAGTCATGGTAAGAGTCATGGTAAGAGTCAGCTGTCGGGGTAGAAGACCGATGGCTGGAGGCGAGTTCACCCCTGAAAACCCCCCGGGGTAGAACCGGCGGCGTTCACAGCGAAATCCGCTCGGTAGAGAACTCTCGGCTCGAAGCGCCGAGGTGGTGGGATGGTGGCGGGGGGGGTGAGGTGGGGTGAAAGGATAGGGGGGGGTGGAGTAAAATTTACCGAGACAGAGAAATTCACCCGGGGGGGAAGGGGTTGGGGTCAGGGTACGGGTTGACCTCGCAGAGGTCACCGCCAGCATCAGCAGCAGTGATCGCGTGCTAAGTGGCTACTGGCCGCGGGTGGGTGGGTGAGTGGGTGGGTGGGGAGGGGTGAGTGGGTGGGTGAGCGAGTGGGTGAGTGGGTGGGTGAATGGGTGAGTTGGTGGGTGGGCGAGCGAGTGGGCGAGTGGGTGAATGGGTGAGTGAGTGGGCGGGTGAGTGGGCGGGTGGTGTGAGTGGGCGAGTGAGTGGACGGGTGGGTGAATGGGTGAGTTGGTGGGCGAGTGGGTGGGTGAGTAGGTGTGTGAGTGGGCAAATGATTGGGTGAGTGGGTGGGTGGGCGAGTGATTGGGTGAGTTGGTGGACGAGTCGGTGAGTGGGCGAGTGGGCGGGTGAGTGGGTGAGTGGGCGAGTGAGTGGGTGGAGTCTGTGGAGGGTGAGTGGGTGAGCGCGTGGGGGGGTTCGTGGGTAAGTGGGTGAGGAGATTGTGTGTGTGCGTGTATGTTGAACTTCTTTCACACAGTATGTAGCCAACCATTGCTATTCGGAGGTGAACCTTGGCCCTCTCGCGAGGGGGGGATCTTCTGGCCTGCGTGGGGTGCAGGGCGGGTGGGTGGATGAGTGAGTGGTGAGTGGGTGGGTGAGTGGGTGGGTGAGTGGGTGGGTGAGTGGGTGGGTGGGTGAGCGAGCGATTTGGTGGTTGAGTGAGTGGGTAGGTAGGTGAGCGAGCGAGCGAGTGGTTGAGCAAGTGACCGATTGGGTGGTTGAGCGAGTGGGTGAGTGGTTAAGTGGATGAGTGAGTGAACAATTGGGTGGTTGAGTGGGTAGGTAGGTGAGCGAGCGAGCGGTTGAGCGAGTGGGAGTAGTCGAGTGGATTCAATTGCTCAATCACTCAGTAATGTATATGTACACACACACACACTACACGTGTTTACACACGCACGCGCGCGAAAAAGAACACGACAGCCAAACATTGTTAACTTGTAAAGGTGAAATTTATAGTCGGTCCATTAAAAAAGCAGCCGGCTACACCCAGATAAGAGACAAAACCCAACACCGCCACCACCGCCACCACACCCACCCAACCCAACCCACATGCCAACACCTTGGCACGAACAGCAATACCAAGGCGGTCAGCAAACAAACCAAACCCCGAGAGTTTAAAAACATCCACAGGCAATTGTTGCACAAATCGGCTGCTGTGCCACCACCTTCTTCGCCGGAGGTGCCAAGGAGCCGTCCATAAATGACGTCACGCAATTTTTGACTCTCGAAAAGTCAGACCCCCCCTCCCCCCCACCACCACCTCAAATATGACATCACAAAAACTCTGCCCTCACCCTCGGCAAACAAAAAAATCTTTTAAACTATTGTTGTCATTGCAGTGCGTGTTTAATGTGGCGCTGCAACTCGGATGTTGTAGGAGAAAACATTTATCGAAAAGTCTATTCAGTTAAGTGGAACGTGTCGTGCGTATTTATTTAAAGTTGCAGCATTTTTACGTGACGTCACATTTCTCAAACTTCCCCCCCCCCCTCGTCACACATCGTCACAAATGTCTGACCCCCCCCCCCACCCCTCCTCAGGTGCGTGACGTCATTTATGGACGGCCCATATGGGGGGCTACTCCTTGTCGCCCACCCACGGGGTAGGAGTGAGTGAGATGGAACAGATGGAGATTAGTCCACCCACGGGGTAGCAGGGAGTGAGATTTGTCCACACACGGGGTAGAAAGGAGCGAGATGGAACAGATGGAGATTAGTCCACACACGGGGTAGAAGTGAGCGAGATGGAACAGATGGAGATTAGTCCACACACAGAGTAGAAGGGAGTGAGATGGAACAGATGAGATTAGTCCACCAAAAGGGTAGAAGGGAGCGAGATGGAACAGATGGAGATTAGTCCACCCACGGGGTAGAAGGGAGCGAGATGGAACAGATGGAGATTAGTCCACCCACGGGGTAGCAGGGAGCGAGATGGAACAGATGGAGATTAGTCCACACACAGGGTAGAAGGGAGCGAGATGGAACAGATGGAGATTAGTCCACCCAAAGGGTAGAAGGGAGTGAGATGGAACATATTGAGATTTGTCCACCCACAGGGTAGAAGGGAGCGAGATGGAACAGATGTAGATTAGTCCACCCACGGGGTAGAAGGGAGTGAGATGGAACAGATGGAGATTAGTCTACTTTGCTGCCATGCCACCGATCTGGCAAGGCCAGGAGGGCATGACTCCTCATGGACACCCACTCACAGGGCACAGGCGCCATGGAATGGCGGTTGTTGTTGTTGTTGTTGTGTCAGTATTACCTGTTGTGTGTGTGTGTGTGCGCGTCTGGCCCTTACGACAACAAATCTGCCTGGGCTGGCGGCGGCGGCGGCGTTTCGTGCCACCCCCTCCGTCAGGCCCTCACCACGGCCTTGCCCACGTTTTCGCCGCGCAGGAGGCCCATGAAAGCGTCGGGCATGGCGGAGAAACCCTCGGTGACGGTCTCACGATACTGCAGCTTGCCCTGCGACAGGTGAGGGTACAAGTGGGTGTAGAGATGAGTGGGGGGCACAGGTGGTGTACACAGGTGAGTAAGCGAGTGTATAGGTTAGCGGGTGTACAGGTAAGCGAGTGTGTGTACAGGTGAGTAAGCGAGTGTACAGGTGAGTAAGCGAGTGTATAGGTTAGCGGGTGTACAGGCGAGCAAGTGTGTGTACAGGTGAGCGAGTGAACAGGTGAGTATGTGTACAGGTGAGCGAGTGTGTGTACAGGCAAGCATGTGAACAGGTGAGCGAGTGTACAGGTGAGTGTGTGTACAGGTGAGCGTGTATGTGTACAGGTGAGTAAGCGAGTGTACAGGTGAGCGAGTGTGTGTACAGGCAAGTAAGCGAGTGTACAGGTGAGTATGTGTACAGGTGAGCGAGTGTGTGTACAGGTGAGCGAGTGAGTGTACAGGTGAGTAAGCGAGTGTACAGGTGAGCGAGTGTGTGTACAGGTGAGTGAGCGTGTGAACAGATGAGCAAGTGTGTGTACAGGTGAGTAAGCGAGTGTACAGGTGAGCGAGAGTGTGTACAGGTGAGTGAGCGTGTGAACAGATGAGCAAGTGTGTGTACAGGTGAGTAAGCGAGTGTGTGTACAGGTGAGTAGGTGAGTGTACAGGTGAGCGAGTGTGTGTACAGGTGAGTAAGCGAGTGTACAGGTGAGTAAGCGGGTGTACAGGTGAGCGAGTGTGTGTACAGGTGAGTGGGGAGCGGTAGTGTAGCGGTTAAAGCTACACTGCGCTATGAACCCGGCGACCCGGGGTTCGATTCCCGCTCACGGCCAACACCCAGTGACGATTATCTGAACCGGTCTCGGGCCTCCCCTAGGTCGACTCAGCCTCAAATGAGTACCCGGTGTGGTGTGTAAACCTCGCCACTGGGGAGACAAAGGCGGCCGGGCGTGGTGCTGGCCACCCACCCCCTCGTGTACCGTTCCGGCCTTCATAGGTGCTCCCTAACAGCACTTGCCCCTACAGTCTGTTAAGGCTATAATGGGGATCTTTGTTTGATCTTTGTATCTTTGTACAGGCGAGTGTGTGTGTGTGTGTGTACAGGTGAGCGGGTGTACAGGCGAGTTTGTCAATCTATTATATGTCTGTGTATATATGTGTGTCTCTGCGCGAGTCTACGGGTCTCTCTGCCCGGAGAGGAAAATAAACGGGATACATTTTTTTTTAACAGTATCAAAGCGTGGAAAATATAATTTGTGGCAACATCTACAACCAGACTGCTTAGAGACCTGGGAATTAAGGGCCAGAGCCAGCGTTCGGCAATCAAAGCTGTATCGGAGGCGGCAGAAGGCAGCAGTCAGTGGCTCTGGATGAAGAGGAAAGACCCCAGCTGGGCCCCAAAGTGAGAGGGCCAGGAGGTATGCAGTCAACAATGCTTGACTCAGGGAGGAGGACGCCCCTGCCATGCATAGTCCCATGGGATGTTGGCTACCAACAAGGCAACTCCTATGACTAATTGGGAATGGGACGCAAGCGTAGGATTGATCACCCTGTCGCTGGCCGCCTTTGGGGAGGGTGTATAGTATGAAAGGCCGAAACACCCTGGGAACCAAAGGGTCACTACTGACGATGCGCTCCCCAAATTTCACCAGGCCGCTCACTGTTCATGAACTCTTGGAAGTGCTTGCACAAAGGATAGTAACATCTCATCCTGTGTTCTTTGGAACCCTTACCTGGCAATAAAACAGGAGTTGTGCTAAGATTTTGAAACGCCAAATTATAAACCTTTTTTGCAAGAAACCAAGTAACTGCGTTAATCACACGCAGTGCGCTTGTGGTGAACACGCAAAACCCCGCACGGCTTCGATGATATACGATGAATTTGTCTCGTCAGTTTAAGTCGACCGGTATAATAATAACACATTATGAGTTTACACTACGAGACCTCCTTTACCATTGGCAAAATATAGTGATAGGTTTTTACCTTTTCAACTGGTACAAAAACTGCCACCTGGTAAAGATGTCTCAGTGTGTAAATGGTTACCCCGAGCTCTCAATACTCTGATGGTGCGCTGTCTTTGAGTTGTACGCCTTTTGGCGTCATCTGACACCTTTTTTTTACAACACTATGTGAGACTAGGCTCTAAGAAAAGCTGTCTCGGGTGTGGACCAATCAACTTCAAGGACAGTGCATACATTATCAGAGTTGTGTTTGTTGTTTGCATTATGACCGCAGCTATTGTGGTCTATGCAAACATGACTCCTTGTAAAAAAGGTGTCAGTTTTGTTGCCAGATAAAAGGGTAAAAAACCAATTATCACATTTTGCTACTGGCAAATGAGGTTCCAATGGTGTAAATTCTTTACCCCGAGCTCTCAATACTCTGATGGTGCATTGTCTTTGAGTTGTGCGCCTTTTGCCGTCATCTGGTCCAACACCATGTGAGACTAGGCTCTAAGAAAAGCTGTCTCGGGTGTGGACCAATCAACTTCAAGGACGGTGCATACATTATCAGAGTTATGTTTTTTGTTTGCATCACGACTGCAGGTATTGTGGTCTATGCAAACATGACTCCTTGTAAAAAAGGTGTCAGTTTTGTTGCCCGATAAAAGGATAAAAAACCAATTATCATATGTTTTATTGGCAAATGAGGTTCCAATAGTGTAAATGCTTAACCCCGAGCTCTCATACTCTGATGGTGCATTGTCTTTGAGTTGTGCGCCTTTTGGCGTCATCTGGTCCAACACCATGTGAGACTAGGCTCTAAGGAAAGCTGTCTCGGGTGTGGACCAATCAACTTCAAGGACAGTGCATACATTATCAGAGTTGTGTTTTTTGTTTGCATTTGTTTTGTTTGCATTACGACTGCAGGTATTGTGGTCTATGCAAACATGACTCCTTGCAAAAAAGGTGTCAGTTCTGTTGCCAGATAAAAGGGTAAAAAACCAATTATCATATTTTTACTGGCAAATGAGGTTCCAATGGTGTAAATTCTTTACCCCGAGCTCTCATACTCTGATGGTGCATTGTCTTTGAGTTGTGCGCCTTTTAAGGTCATCTGGTCCAACACCATGTGAGACTAGGCTCTAAGAAAAGCTGTCTCGGGTGTGGACCAATCAACTTCAAGGACGGTGCATACATTATCAGAGTTGTGTTTTTTGTTTGCAAAGAAAAGTTGTCTCGGGTGTGGACCAATCAACTTCAAGGACGGTGCATACATTATCAGAGTTGTGTTTTTTGTTTGCATTACGACTGCAGGTATTGTGGTCAATGCAAACATGACTCCTTGTAAAAAAGGTGTCAGTTTTGTTGCCAGATAAAAGGGTAAAAAAACAATTATCACAACTCCTGCTGCTTATAACACGTGGCAGGCTTTCGCGACCAATATTATTCATAATAAAGGTTTTTGGGTTTAGATCGCGTTATTTATAAATGTGTCGTAACCCTCCACCACCCGACACGGCCAAACAGTAAAAAAAAAAAATGCGTCACGTTTTTCAAACGACAAAATCATTCACTTCTTTAGCCCACGGGTTTGCTGATCTTAAAAGGTGCATTGAAAAATTATAATACTCCGATTGATGCTACTGCTGTTGTGGAGTGACTCATGCAGCCAGCTACGGCTGTAGGGTTTTGGTGGTACATGTTGTTGATGTCGTTTATTGTGAAAATTCCGTCACAGTTCCTATGATCACCGTTTCATTGCTTTATTTTGGTGATTTCGAAAAGTTCACTAAAAGTTGACTATTTCAAAAATATGAATATTGGCCATGCTTGTTTGTTGTAGTACGGAGTAAGACTGATGGCCTTAATCTAAGTTGTCTTGCGGTTGTTGTTGTTGTTGTTTGACTTGCATCCCACTGGGATTTTTGCACACAGCGTTGGTGTACGGTGTTTTTTCTGCAACAGTTTGCTGTCTTTTCTTGGATTTTCTGTTTGCACTTAGTCACATATTCACTTTAAGATGTTTTCTTGTTCACGTTTTTGTTTGTTGCGATTGCACCCGATTCAAGAGCCGAATGGCTCACAGGGCTATAGAAAATAAATGAACTTGAACAGCATTTTAAAATTTGAGTACGACGTTTCGCTGGCAACTACAATCAGCTTCAATCGGGCAAGAATGGTGAAGCTCTCCTGTTACTCCCGGCCTTAATTAGAGCAGCATCAGCAGCAGGGTGACATCATCATTTAATTCTGTTTCATTGCTAGAAAAGGGTCAAATCTATTCTGATGCTTCCATGCCCCGATAGAGTTTGTAATATTTATTACGTGTGCACCACCACCACCCACCACCACTACCACTACCACCACTACCACTACCACCACTACCACTACCACCACTACCACTACCACCACTACCACTACCACCACTACCACTACCACCACCCACCACCACCACCCACTACCACCCACCACCCACCACCACCCACCACCCACCCACTACCACCATCCACTAAGGTTTCTGCGTACGAGGCTCGATCCGGGGTTTGTAGACCCAGAAGCTTCAGGGCAGAATACGGAAGCCATTTTAACTCGTCTGCTGCACTATGGCGCCATCTGTGGGTCCGTGTTGAGTCTGTGGGTAGTGTTGAGTCTATGGTGCAGTGTTGAGTCTATGGTGCAGTGTTGAGTCTATGGTGCAGTGTTGAGTCTATGGGCAGTGTTGAGTCCATGGGTAGTGTTGAGTCCATGGGTAGTGTTGAGTCCATGGGTAGTGTTGAGTCTATGGTGCAGTGTTGAGTCTATGGTGCAGTGTTGAGTCTATGGGCAGTGTTGAGTCTATGGGCAGTGTTGAGTCTATGATGCAGTGTTGAGTCTATGGTGCAGTGTTGAGTCTATGGTGCAGTGTTGAGTCTATGGGTAGTGTTGAGTCTATGGTGCAGTGTTGAGTCTATGGTGCAGTGTTGAGTCTATGGGGCAGTGTTGAGTCTATGGGGCAGTGTTGAGTCTGTGGGTAGTGTTGAGTCTATGGTGCAGTGTTGAGTCTATGGTGCAGTGTTGAGTCTGTGGGTAGTGTTGAGTCTATGGTGCAGTGTTGAGTCTATGGTGCAGTGTTGAGTCTATGGGTAGTGTTGAGTCTATGGTGCAGTGTTGAGTCTATGGTGCAGTGTTGAGTCTATGGGGCAGTGTTGAGTCTATGGGCAGTGTTGAGTCTATGGGCAGTGTTGAGTCTATGATGCAGTGTTGAGTCTATGGGCAGTGTTGAGTCTATGGTGCAGTGTTGAGTCTATGGTGCAGTGTTGAGTCTGTGGGTAGTGTTGAGTCTGTGGGTAGTGTTGAGTCTATGGTGCAGTGTTGAGTCTATGGTGCAGTGTTGAGTCTATGGTGCAGTGTTGAGTCTATGGTGCAGTGTTGAGTCTATGGTGCAGTGTTGAATCCGTGGGGCAGCGTCGAGTCCGTGGGGCAGTGTCAAGTCTATTGCACTTGCCCCAGCAATCTGTTACACCGGGCACCTTTGTCTTTGTCAACTACCTCACCTGGTTGTGGGTTCAATCCCAGACCCTGACGATGCCTGCTGCTGTACATTTGGAGTCTGCGTCTCTCTCATCATCATCATTACGGTGGCTGGGAGATGTTAACTACCTCTCCCGGTATACAGGAGGTCATTGGTTCAATCCTGACCCTTGATGCCTGCAGTATACATTTGGAGTCTGCGTCTCTCTCATCATCATCATCACGGTGGCTGGGAGATGTTAACTACCTCTCCCGGTATACAGGAGGTCATGGGTTCGATCCAGACCCTTGATGTCTGCAGTATACATTTGGAGTCTGCGTCTCTCTCATCATCATCATTACGGTGGCTGGGAGATGTTAACTACCTCGCCTGGTATACAGGAGGTCGTGGGTTTAATCCAGACCCTTGATGTCTATATTTGGAGTCTGCGTCTCTCTCATCATCATCATGGTGGCTGGGAGATGTTAACTCCCTCACCTGGTATACAGGAGGTCATGGGTTCGATCCAGACCCTTGATGCCTGCAGTATACATTTGGAGTCTGCGTCTCTCTCATCATCATCATTACGGTGGCTGGGAGATGTTAACTACCTCTCCCGGTATACAGGAGGTCAATGGATTCAATCCAGAATCTTGATGTCTACATTTGGAGTCTGCGTCTCTCTCGCTCCATCTCCCCGTGGATTATTTTTCTTTCGTGTGGATCACTGGCGGGGAGGCATTGGGGTGGGTTCTCTCACCTCCTTCACCCAGGCGGCGAGCGCTGCGATGCCCTCGTCACGCCGGTCCTGCCACCTCGTCACCATGAAGCCCTCCAGCTTCAGTTCCTTGAAGATGAGCGTCAGCTGCGGGAAGGTCACTGGGCGAAAGGCGACACACAGACGTCGGTCTTCCCCGCCATCACAGTCCCCGGTGGCGGCGATTCCGATTGGTCCACACTAAGAACCGCCCCACACACCGATTACAGTTTTTGTTGACCAGTGTTATAATGTAAACTGTAGTGCTATGCACCATTGGAACTTCATTTGCCAGTAAAAAAATATAATAGTTTTTTTTACCCTTCTATCTGGCTACAAAACTGACACCTTTTTTTACAACACCATGTGAGACTAGGCTCTAAGGAAAGCTGTCTCGGGTGTGGACCAATCAACGTCAAGGACAGTGCATATCATTATCAGAGTTGTGTTTTTTGTTTGCATTATGACTGCAGGTATTGTGGTCAATGCAAACATGACTCCTCGTAAAAAAGGTGTCAGTTATTTTGCCAGATAGAAGGGTAAAAAAACAATTATCATACAGTGGTACCGATTTCTGATTGGTCCACACGAGAACCGCCCCAACCCAGTGGCGCTGATTTCCGATTGGCCGGGGAGTCATCCACTCACGCTTCTGCGACGTGGCGTCATTGTACATGGAGATCCCTCCGCAGATGGAGACACGGCCCCGGTGCTTCATGTGGGACAGAGCGGCGCAGAGGAAATCCCCTCCAACCTTCACAACAGCCACAGGTCACCACAACAATCTTCAAAATAACCAAGATGACGACACAAACGATAACGACTCCGCGAAAACAGCATCAACATCAATCAGGGAGATGTGCGGACACAATGGCGATATGTGGGGGGGGGGGGGGGGGGGGGGGGGGGAGGAGACGGGGGGGGGGGGGGGGAGACGCGGGGGGAGACACGGGGGGGGGGGGAGACACGGAGACACGGGCAGAGATGCACAGAGACACGGGGGGAGATGCGGAGACACGGAGAGTCACTGGGGGAGATGGAGACACGGGAAGACACGGAGACACGCAGAGACACACACACACACACGCACGCTCTCACTCACACAGAGGTCACCTCACAGGTCACCGCGCCACCCTCAGGCACTCACGTTGTCGAAGAAGCAGTGGTAGCCGCCGGGGGCGGCCTCCCCCAGGGCCGCGTCCACGGAGGCCACCGTGCGGTAGTTGAGCGCCGAGTCGAAGCCGAGCTCCTTGAGGAGCGCCACCTTCGCGTCGGAGCCCGCAAAGCCCACCACTCGGCAGCCCTGGCACGGGGGGGGGGGGGGGGGGGGAGACACGTGGGGGGGGGGAAGGGGGGGGGGAGACAGGTGAGAGGGGGGGAGACACGTGAGAGGGGGGGGGGAGTGGGGGGACACGTGAGGGGGGGGGGGGGAGTGGGAGACACGTGAGGGGGGGGGGGAGACACGTGAGGGGGGGGGAGACACGTGAGGGGGGGGGAGACACGTGAGGGGGGGGGAGACACGTGAGGGGGTGGGGGAGAGACGGGGGGGAGGGGTGGGAAGACACGTGAGGGGGGGGGGGAGACACGTGAGGGGGGGGGGAGACACGTGAGGGGGGGGGAGACACGTGAGGGGGGGGGAGACACGTGAGGGGGGGGGGAGACACGTGAGGGGGTGGGGGGAGAGACGGGGGGGGAGACACGTGGGGGGAGGGGTGGGAAGACACGTGAGGGGGGGGGGGGGGCAGGTGAGGGGGGGGGGGGAGACAGACACAGGGAGACGCGTGTTGGGGGTGGAAGAGACGCGTGGCGGGACGCGCGCTCACCTTGATCTTGGCAATCTGCCCCACCAGCATCCCCACCGCCCCGGCCGCCCCGTTCACGAGGACCGTCTCACCAGCCACGGGATTGCAGATCTCGAGCAGGCCAAAGTAGGCGGTCAGCCTGCGAACGTCCCCACGTGGTTCCACCAGCAACAACAACAACAACACAAAAGGCAAAGATCCCCCGTATAGCCTTGGGCTGTTTGGGAGCAAGTGCCACCGTGTAGCCCGTAACAGACTTCTTGATTCTTTCGGTAAAGTCACGTAGAAGGGGAATACTAAAATAATAAACTAATAAAAGTCACGTAGGTAAATAAGTATAACCAGTTAAAAAACAAAGTTTTCACTATAAATCCTTTATATGCGTGGCAGCGAACTTAATATTAAGGATTTATAAATATATTCGCCTGTGGAGGACGCGGGGATCGATCCCGCGACCTTTGGCATGGGAAGCGAGGGCGCTACCAACTGCGCTACTCCGCCACGGCCTGTGGAGGGGTTACGCTCTGGGCTCTTACACTCTGACGTTCAGCCAAAGCCATGAATGCGTTCTATTTGAATATATGTAAAATAATTTTTTTTTGCCTAAAAAGTGTAAAATTAATTGTCTGGCACAACGAGTCTGTGTGGAAAATGTCAGCTCGATTGGATCACGGGAAGTGGGTTAAAAAACGACCGAAGATTTGCACGGTCGTAAGCAAGCAAGCACGCAAGCACGCAAGCAAGCAAGCACGCAAGCAAGCGAACTTAATATAAAGGATTTAAAAATGAGCGAGCGAACCAACTCGTGAGTGAGCGAGCGATCAAGCGAACTAGCGAGTCAGTGAGCGACTGAATGAGCAAGTGTGCGAGTGATGTGAGCGAACGAGCCAGTGAGTGAGCGACTGAACGAGTGAGTGAGCGAGCGACTGAACGAAGTGAGTGAGCGAGCGATCAGCGAGTCAGTGAGTGACTGAAATGAGCAAGGTGTGCGAGTGAGTGAGCGAGCATCGCCAACGAGCGAGCGACTGAACAGCGAGCGACTGACGAGCGAAGCGAAAAAACCTTTGAACGAGCGAGCGACTGGAACGAGCGAAGCGACTGACGAGCGAGCGACTGAACAGCGAGCGACTGAACGAGCGAGCGAGCGTTTGGAGCTGGTTACCCGGAGCATGCCCAGCAACCCCCAGGGCGAGGGAGTGAGACAGCTCCACGGCCACGATGCCGGCAGGGACCTGGAGGCCGTCCCCCGTGGAGATGGAGTGGCTAATGAGCGAGCGAGCGAACGTGAGCGCGTAGGCACTGAGCAAACCAACTAGTGAGTGAGTGAGCGAGTGAGGGAGCGAGCCAACGTGCGTGAGCAATGATGAGCGAGTCTGCAAACGACTGAACGAGTGAGCGTCAAGCTATCAAGCGACGAGTGAGTCAGTGAGTGACTGAATGAGCACGTGTGTGCAAGCGAGCGAGCCAGTGAGTGAGTGAGTGAGCGACTGAACGAGTGAGCGAGTGAGCTAGCGATCAAGCGAGTCAGTGAGCGACTGAATTAGCAAGGTGTGCGAGTGAGTGAGCGAGCGACTGAACGAGTAAGTGAGCTAGCGATAAAGCGAATGAGTGAGTCAGTGAGCGACTGAATGAGCGACTGAACGAGGGAGCGAGCGACTGAACGAGTGAGCGAGCTAGCGATACAAGCGAATGAGTAGAGTCAGTGAGCGACTGAATGAGCGACTGAACGAGGAGCGAGCGACTGAACGAGTGAGCGAGCTAGCGATCAAGCGAATGAGTGAGTCAGTGAGCGACTGAATGAGTGACTGAACGAGGGAGCGAGCGACTGAACGAGTGAGCGAGCTAGCGATCAAGCGAATGAGTGAAGTCAGTGAGCGACTGAATGAGCGACTGAACGGAGGGAGCGAGTGACTGAACGAGTGAGCGAGCTAGCGATAAGCGAATGAGTGAGTCAGTGAGCGACTGAATGAGCGACTGAACGAGTGAGCGAGCGACTGAACGAGTGATCGAGCTAGCGATCAAGCGATCAAGCGAATGAGTGAGTCAGTGAGCGACTGAATGAGCGACCTGAACGAGTGAGCGAGCTAGCGATCAAGCGATCAAACGAATGAGTGAGTCCAGTGAGACGACTGAATGAGCGACTGAACGAGGGAGCGAGCGACTGAACGAGTGAGCGAGCTAGCGATCAAGCGTCAAGCGAATGAGTGAGTCAGTGAGCGACTGAATGAGCGACTGAACGAGGGAGCGAGCGACTGAACGAGTGAGCGAGCTAGCGATCAAGCAATCAAGCGAATGAGTGAGTCAGTGAGCGACTGAATGAGCGACTGAAACGAGTGAGCGAGCGACTGAACGAGTGAGCGAGACTAGCGATCAAGCGATCAAGCGAATGAGTGAGTCATGAGCGACTGATGAGCGACTGAACGAGGGAGCGAGCGACTGAACGAGTGAACGAACTAGCGATCAAGCGATCAAGCGAATGAGTGAGTCAGTGAGCGACTGATGAGCGACTGAAACGAGTGAGCGAGCGACTGAACGAGTGAGCGAGCTAGCGATCAAGCGATCAGCGAATGAGTGAGTCAGTGAGCGACTGAATGAGCGACTGAACGAGTGAGCGAGCGACTGAACGAGTGATCGAGCTAGCGAATCAAGCGATCAAGCGAATGAGTGAGTCAGTGAGCGACTGAATGAGCGACTGAACGAGTGAGCGAGCGACTGAACGTGTGAGCGAGCTAGCGATCAAGCGATCAAGCGAATGAGTGAGTCAGTGAGCGACTGAATGAGCGACTGAACGAGCGAGCGACTGAACGAGCGACTGAACGAGCGAGCAAGCAGGCGTTTGGAGCTGGTTACCCGGTGCATGCCCAGCACCCCCAGGGCGAGGGAGTGAGACAGCTCCACGGGCCACGATGCCGGCAGGGACTGGAGGCCGTCCCCCGTGGAGATGGAGTGGCTAATGATGCGAGCGAGCGAACGTGAGCGCGAGGCACTGAGCAAACCAACTAGTGAGTGAGTGAGCGAGTGAGGGAGCGAGCCAACAGTGCGTGAGCCAATGAGTGAGCGAGTCCTGCAAACGACTGAACGAGTGAGCGATCAAGCGATCAAGCGAACGAGTGAGTCAGTGAGTGACTGAATGAGCACGTGTGCAAGCGAGCGAGCCAGTGAGTGAGTGAGTGAGCGACTGAACGAGTGAGCGAGTGAGCTAGCGATCAAGCGAGTCAGTGAGCGACTGAATGAGCAAGTGTGCGAGATGAGTGAGCGAGCGACTGACGAGTAAGTGAGCTAGCGATAAAGCGAATGAGTGAGTCAGTGAGCGACTGAATGAGCGACTGAACGAGGGGAGCGAGCGACTGAACGAGTGAGCGAGCTAGCGATCAGCGAATGAGTGAGTTCAGTGAGGCGACTGAATGAGCGACTGAACGAGGGAGCGAGCGACTGAACGAGTGAGCGAGCTAGCGATCAAGCGAATGAGTGAGTCAGTGAGCGACTGAATGAGAGACGGAACGAGGGAGCGAGCGACTGAACGAGTGAGCGAGCTAGCGATCAAGCGAATGAGTGAGTCAGTGAGCGACTGATGAGTGACTGAAACGAGGGAGCGAGCGACTGAACGAGTGAGCGAGCTAGCGATCAAGCGAATGAGTGAGTCAGTGAGCGACTGAATGAGCGACTGAACGAGGGAGCGAGCGACTGAACGAGTGAGCGAGCTAGCGATAAAGCGAATGAGTGAGTCAGTGAGCGATTGAATGAGCGACTGAACGAGTGAGCGAGCGACCTGAACGAGTGAGCGAGCTAGCGATCAAGCGATCAAGCGAATGAGTGAGTCAGTGAGCGACTGAATGACGACTGAACGAGGGAGCGAGCGACTAGAACGAGTGACGAGCTAGCGATCAAGCGATCAAGCGAATGAGTGAGTCAGTGAGCGACTGAATGAGCGACTGAACGAGGGAGCGAGCGACTGAACGAGTGAACGAGCTAGCGATCAAGCGATCAGCGAATGAGTGAGGTCAGTGAGACGACTGAATGAGCGACTGAACGAGTGAGCGAGCGACTGAACGAGTGAGCGAGCTAGCGATCAAGCGATCAGCGAATGAGTGAGTCAGTGAGCAGACTGAATGAGCGACTGAACGAGTGAGCGAGGCGACTGAACGAGTGAGCGAGCTGAGCGTAAAGCGAATGAGTGAGTCGTGAGCGACTGAATGAGCGACTGAACAGGGGAGCGAGCGACTGAACGAGTGAGCGCGCTAGCGATCAAAGCGAATGAGTGAGTCAGTGAGACGACTGAATGAGCGACTGAACGAGGGAGCGAGCGACTGAACGAGTGAGCGAGCTAGCGATCAAGACGAATGAGTGAGTCAGTGAGCGACTGAATGAGCGACTGAACGAGGGAGCGAAGCGACTGAACGAGTGAGCGAGCTAGCATCAAGCGAATGAGTGAGTCAGTGAGCGACTGAATGAGCGACTGAACAGTGAGCGAGCGACTGAACGAGTGATCGAGCTAGCGATCAAGCGATCAAGCGAATGAGTGATCAGTGGCGACTGAATGAGCGACTGAACGAGTGAGCGAGCGACTGGAACGAGTGAGCGAGCTAGCGATCAAGCGAATGGTGAGTCAGTGAGCGACTGAAAGATCGACTGAACGAGGGAGCGAGCGACTGAACGAGTGAGCGAGCTAGCGATAAAGCGAATGAGTGAGTCAGTGAGCGACTGAATAGCGACTGAACGAGTGAGCAGAGCGACTGAACGAGTGAGCGAGCTAGCGATCAAGCGATCAAGCTAATGAGTGAGTCAGTGAGCGACTGAATGAGCGACTGACGAGGGAGCGAAGCGACTGAACGAGTGAACCGAATAGCGATCACGCGATCAAGCGAATGAGTGGAGTCAGTGACGACTGAATGACGACTTGGGAACGAGTGAGCGAGCGACTGGAGACGAGTGAGCGAGCTAGCGATCAAGCGATCAAGCGAATGAGTGAGTCAGTGAGCGACTGAATGAGCGACTGAACGAGCGAGCGACTGAACGAGGCGAACTGAACGAGGCAGCGGGCGGTGTCGTTGTGGAGCTGGTTAACCACTGAGCATGCGCCCGCCACCCCCAGGGCGAGGGAGTGAGACGCTCCAACGGGCCACGAGGCCTGCAGGGCCTGGATGCCGTTCCCCGTGGAGATGGAGTGGCTCCGCCAGCCGGAGTGGGCTCACCACGAAGGTGCCGACGGGGAACTCCGCGACCTTGCTCGCCACCCACCCTGAACGCAGCCGGGAGGGGGGGGGCAGAGGTCACCCGAGCAGCTCTCTCTGTGTGGTGGTAGTGTAGTGTATAGTGTAGTGTATAGTGTAGTGTATAGTGCAGTGTATAGTGTAGTGTATAGTGTAGTGTAGTGTATAGTGCAGTGTATAGTGTAGTGTATAGTGCATAGTGTAGTGTATAGTGTAGTGTAGAGTGTAGTGTATAGTGTAGTGTATAGTGCAGTAGTGTATAGTGCAGTAGTGTATAGTGCAGTAGTGTATAGTGCAGTAGTGTATAGTGCAGTAGTGTATAGTGCAGTAGTGTATAGTGCAGTAGTGTATAGTGCAGTAGTGTATAGTGCAGTAGTGTATAGTGCAGTAGTGTATAGTGCAGTAGTGTATAGTGCAGTAGTGTATAGTGCAGTAGTGTATAGTGCAGTAGTGTATAGTGCAGTAGTGTATAGTGCAGTAGTGTATAGTGTAGTAGTGTATAGTGTAGTAGTGTATAGTGTAGTAGTGTATAGTGTAGTAGTGTATAGTGTAGTAGTGTATAGTGTAGTAGTGTATAGTGTAGTAGTGTATAGTGGGTAGTAGTGTATAGTGAGTAGTGTATAGTGTAGTAGTGTAGAGTGTGGTAGTGTAGTGTTATAGTGTAGAGTTGTAGTAGTGTAGAGTGTAGTAGTGTATAGTGTAGAGTATAGTGTAGTAGTGTAGAGTGTAGTAGTGTAGTGTAGAGTGTAGTGTATAGTGCAGTGTATAGTGTAGTAGTGTATAGTGCAGTGTATAGTGCAGTGTATAGTGCTGTAGTGTATAGTGCTGTAGTGTATAGTGTATAGTGCTGTAGTGTATAGTGGTGTATAGTGGTGTATAGTAGTGTAGTAGTGACTAGTGTATAGTGTAGTAGTGTATTAGTGTAGTGTATAGTGTAGTAGTGTATAGTGTACAGTGCATAATGTAAACGTTGTGATCTATAAAGGGGCACGGGGTGACCCAAAAAGGTCCGAATTGGTCTGCAAGGCAGAGCACTCGTAGGGGTCGACAGGTAAGTGACGTCGATTGTTGTTGTTGTTAATGTTGTTGTTGTTGTGGATGTTGTGGATGTTGTGGAATGTTGTTGTTGTTGTGGATGTTGTTGTTGTTGTAGATGTTGTTGTTGTTGTAGATGTTATTGTTGTTGTGGATGTTATTGTTGTTGTAGATGTTGTTGTGTTGTAGATGTGATTGTTGTTGTGGATGTTATTGTTGTTGTGGATGTTATTGTTGATGTTGTTGTTGTGGATGTTTTGTTGTGGATGTATTGTTGTTGTGGATGTTAATGTTGTTGTTGATTTTGGATGTTGTTGATGATGTTGTTGATGATGTTACATGTTGATGTTGTTGTGGATGTTATTGTTGTTGTGGCTGTTGTTGATGATGATGTAATGTTGATGTTGTTGTGGATGTTGTTGTGGGCGCTGCTACGGTACTTGGCGACTTGAGAGCCAATCATCACGTCCCCCTCCTTTTTCGTCTCGCTGTAGGGCCTGCACAAAGACAAAGTTCCCCCGTGTAGGCTTGACAACGGACCGTCGGGGGGAGGGAAAAGTGCCGCTAGCGAATCGTCGCACCGATGCAGGGCGGTAAAAATGTTGAGTCGTAATAAAGGTTTTTTAATCCTTTATATTAAGTTCGCTCGCTTGCTTGCTGCTTAGGGCCGTGCAAATCTTTGCGGTCGTTTTTTAACCCACTTCCCGTGATCCAATCGAGCTGACATTTGCACACAGACTCGTTGTGTGCGTGACAATTAATGTTCGTGAAAAAATTTTCCAAAATTTTACACTGTTTAGGAATTTTTTTTTCACTATTTTATTTAAAATACCAATGTGATAAAAATGAAACTCTTACTCAAGAAAAACAGAAATGAATAATAAAATAAAAACCGATGCCACGCATATAAAGGATGTATAGAGAAAAACTTTGTTTTTAGGGTAACTTTTTTTAATCCTTTATAAGTTTTGCTTGCTTAGGGCCGTGCAAATCTTTCGGTCGTTTTTTAACCCACTTCCGTGATCCAATCGAGCTGACATTTTGCACACAGACTCGTGTGCGTGACAATTGATGTTCGTGAAATTTTTTCCAAATTTTACACTGTTTAGGACAAAAATATTATATTTAATTACCAATTGCTAATGGTGCAATACAATCATCTGACCCATAGGTGGCAGCCATCTCAAGCCAGAGGACGAGAGGACTCTAGCCGCCATGCATATAAAGGATTTAGAGTGAAAAAACTTTGTTTTTACAGGTTATACTTGTTCTATCATAAAAAAACATATTTTTTAAACATATTTTTTATAGATGTTATGTTTCGGCTTGGGTCTAATTGTCCACGCTCAACTGACGTTGGCTGCAATGGCCACGGCCCCCTTACGTTATGGCAAGCTTCGGGGCCTCTTCCTGGAGTCGTGGAGTTCTGGCATTACTACTGTACATTTCATGTTAAAAGCGTGTTTCTAAGAAAGTTTTTTTATAATACAACTTTTTGGGTAGATCGCGTTATTTACAAAGTGCGCAAACCTCCACCACCCGACACGGCCAAATCGGTAAAAACTAAAATGTTTGAGAGACGTTGACAAAAGAAAAATAGTTCACTACTTTAGCCCACAACATTTACGATTTGGAATTTCCGTGACATTTCGCTCGACAATTACATCCAGCATCTTCGGGCGATTTGCCAGAAACCATCCCTCTTGCTTGCGGTCTTAATAGTGCACGATGAGACGTCATCATTGTTGAACCCCATCAGGATTCGAGATCAGAGGCGGAGGCAGGGGCGTATGCACTTATGTAATAGCTTCAAAATCAAGGATTGAATTATGTAAGAGTTCAGTAATCCGCCACTTTGCCATGTGACTCACCTGCAAGGAATTGCAATGTGTGTTTGTCTATTACTTAATCATGCGCTTCCAGGCTGCGCCCAGTCTATCGCAGCGAATGCAATCATTTGAATTCTTCACTTTCAATTGATTCTCTAACTAATCTTGGCCAGTAATAATTAACTTCTTGGTTCTTTCGGTAAAGTCAACACGTAGAAGGGAAGTAATAAAATAATAAAAATAAAACATAATAAAATAATTCTCACGACGTTTCGGCCACAACGCAAGCAGCCGTCCTCAGGTGAAGACTAAAGGAATATGCAAATTACTTTGTCAAGGCGCCCAGCTTATATATACGCTCCAAGCCTGGTGGTGTTTCATTCAGACGCTGTCGCCTCGACAGACCTGGTTTTCACCTGAGGACGGCTGCTTGCGTTGTGGCCGAAACGTCGTGAGAATTGTTTTATTAAGTTTTATTTTCATTATTTTATTACTTCCCTTCTACGTGACTTTACCGAAAGAACCAAGAAGACAACCTACAGTTAGCACGGTTGGCTATGTACGCTGTGAAAGACGTTCACACACACACACACGCATACATGCACCACACCAGGTATCATTCGAGGCCTGTTCACATATTTCGCTGTTACCGATGCAAGCAGCGATCGAACGCGATTTAATCACAGCTAACTCTGTGGGTCTCTGTGCGATGTCTATGGGTCTCCGTGTGGTGAGTCTGTGGGTCTCCGTGTGGTGAGTCTGTGGGTCTCTGTGTGGTGAGTCTGTGGGTCTCTGTGTGGCGAGTCTGTGGGTCGCTGTGCGATGAGTCTATGGGTCTGTGTGGCGAGTCTGTAGGTCTCTGTGGCGAGTCTGTGGGTCTCTGTGTGGCGAGTCTGTGGGTCGCTGTGCGATGAGTCTATGGGTCTGTGTGGCGAGTCTGTGGGTCTCTGTGGTGAGTCTGTGGGTCTCTGTGTGGTGAGTCTGTGGGTCTCTGCGTGGTGAGTCTGTGGGTCTGTGTGGCGAGTCTGTGTGGCGAGTCTGTGGTCTCTGTGTGGCGAGTCTGTGGGTCTCAGTGTGGCGAGTCTGTGGGTCTCAGTGTGGCGAGTCTGTGGGTCTCAGTGTGGCGAGTCTGTGGATCTCTGTGCGATGAGTCTATGGGTCTGTGTGAAGAGTCTGTGGGTCTCTGGTGGCGAGTCTGTGGGTCTCCGTGCGACGAGTCTGTGGGTCTCCGTGCCTCCGTGCGACGAGTCTGTGGGTCTCCGTGTGGGGAGTCTGTGGGTCTCAAAGTGCACATAGCCTGGCACAAGCACCGTGGCGATGTCACCACCACTTAGTGGCGAATGGCGGTTGTTGTTGTTGGTACAACTCAACAGCAATTCACAGGACTTTCTCAATCCACTGCTGGATGGTCCAAGCTAGTGCTAGGGCAGCTGAAATCCCTCAGACTTCTGAAACAAAAAAAAAGCCCAACTTCAGCCACAAGCAGGAGGGAGGGGGGGGAAGAGACACTAACCTCATGTACGGATCCACGCTGAGAAACTCCGCCTCCAACAGTAATTCTGTGGAACACCAAGACAAAAGACAAACTCGGCTATTTAGAAAAGAAAAAACGCCACGATTCAGTATTTATTAGGCCGTGCAAGTCTATTGCTTTCACTTTGCCGTGCGGCCTTCTAGCTGCAGAGCCAGTTGGTACTGTGTCTCCTCGACACGCACGCACGGGTAGAAGGGAGTGAGATGGAACAGATGGAGATTAGTCCACGCAC
>NC_083844.1:8217444-8221311 GCF_015708825.2 Lethenteron reissneri | reverse complement strand
GGTGGGTAGATAGGTGGGTAGGGTGGGGTGGGGTGGGTAAGGTGGGTCGGTGGGTGGGTAGGTGGGGGGGTAGGTGGGTGGTAGGTGGGTTGTGGGGGTGGGTAGGTGGGTAGGTGGGTGGGGTAGGTAGGTGGGTGGGTGGGTGGGTAGGTGGGTGGGTAGGTGGGTGGGTAGGTGGGGGGGTGGGATGGGTAGGTGGGGGGGTGGGTGGTAGGTGGGGGTAGGTGGGTGGGTAGGTGGGTATGGTGGGTGGGAGGTGGGTGGGTGGGTAGGTGGTGGGTAGGTGGGTGGGTAGGGTAGGCGGGGGGATGGGTAGGTGGGGGGTAGTGGTGGGTGGGTGGGGTAGGTGGGGTGGGTAGTTGGGGTTGTGTAGGTGGGTAGGTAGGTGGGTAGGTGGGTTGGTGGGTAGGGTGGTGGGGTGGGTAGGTGGGTTGGGGAGGTGGGTGGGGTGGGTAGTGTGGTTGTGGGTGGGTAGGTGGGTGGTTAGGCGGGTGGGTAGGTGGGTAAGTAGGTGGGGGGGGGTAGGTGGGGGGGTAGGTGGGTGAGTAGGGTGGGTGGGTAAATAGGTGGGTAGGTAGGTGGGTGGGTAGGTGGGTGGGTGGGTAGGTAGGTGGGTGGGGAGGTGGGTGGGTGGGTAGGTGGGTAGGTGGGTGGGGAGGGTGGGTAGATAGGTGGGTAGGGTGGGGTGGGGTGGGTGGGTAGGTGGGTCGGGGGGTGGGTAGGTGGGGGGGTAGGTGGGTGGGTAGGTGGGTGGGTTGGTGGGTGGGTAGGTGGGTAGGTGGGTGGGTGGTAGGTAGGTGGGTGGGTGGGTAGGTGGGTGGGTAGGTGGGTGGGTAGGTGGGGGGGTGGGTGGGGTGGGTAGGTGGGGGGGGGGGTGGGTGGGTAGGTAGGTGGGGGTAGGTGGGTGGGTAGGTGGGTAGGGTGGGTGGGAGGTGGGTGGGTAGGTGGGGTGGGTAGGTGGGTGGGTAGGGTAGGCGGGGGGGGGCTGGGGTAGCGTGGGGGGGGTAGGTGGGTGGGTGGGGTAGGTGGGTGGGTAGGTGGTGGGTAGGTGGGTAGGTAGGTGGGTCGGGTGGGTGGGTAGGTGGGTAGTAGGTAGGTATGGTGGGTAGGTGGGGTAGGGTGGTGTGGGTAGTGTGGGTAGCGTGGGTGGGGAGGTAGGTGGGGTGGGGAGGTTGGGGTGGGTGGGTAGGTGGGTGGGGTGGGTAGGTGGTGGGTAGGCGGGTGGGTAGGTGGGTAAGTAGGTGGGTGGGGTGGGTAGGTGGGTGGGTAGGTGGGGTGGGTGGGTGGGTAGGTGGGTGGGTAGGGTGGTTGGGGTCAATGCGAGAGAGGTGGTGCAGCGGCAGAGGTCGCAACGGGTTTTGATTCCTTTCCCCGTACCCGGCCGCACCAGGGTCGCAAATGGGTACCCGATACCCGTACCCTACCCGATACCCGGCTACCCGTGGCCGGGTACAGGTACGGGTACCCGTTTGCGACCCTAGTGCGGCCGGGTACGGGTACAGGTAGGCCGTGAGTCACTGGTGAGTCACCGTTTGTCACTCATTTCCGAACGTCTTGTCTCTTCGCACGGTTCAAGTTCCTAGAAGCAACCCACCCGCGCCTGCAACATGGCTTCATCCCAAGAGGTCGCAATCAGGTACCCGATACCCGTACCCTACCCGTGCCCGGCTGGGTACGGGTAGGGTACGGGTACGGCCGGGTACAGGTACCCGTTTGCGACCCTGGTGCGGCAGGGTACGGGCAGGCCGTGAGTCACTGGCGAGTCACCGTTTGTCACTCATTTCGGGTAGGGCACGGGTACGGGTAGGGAACGGCTACCCGTACCCGGCCGGGTACGGGTAGCCGTACCCATGTGCGACCCTGGTGTGGCCGGGTACGGGTACGGGTAAGGAATCAAAACCCGTTTGCGACCTCCGCTAACAGGCCACGGAACCGGTACCGGTACACGGTCCGGAGGTTGGGGACCCCCCCAGCTTTAGACAGAAGCAAAACAGACGACGACAATGATGATGCCTAGTGGCGGCGGGGAAGGGGGGAGCAGGGCTCAGGCGAGTTTGCGTCCGAGAATTAGTTCTACGAGGCACGCTTCCTCGCGGGCGAACGGACCCCCCTCCCCCCCACACGCTTCATACGAGATAATTAACAAACAAAATTAACGAACCAGACGGGGCAGACTTCCACCCCCGCCCCACCTCCGACTTCAAAGCCAGCCAGATTGCTCCCGGCTGCAATGGTACCAAAGTCCATCTTCTCACCTTTACACTTCGATGTGCCGTTGAGCACTTGGGGAGTGGTTTTGGAGTTTGCACAATAAAACGACTGATCAAATCTGGAGGTTACACGTCTCTCCGTCTGTCTGCCGCACCCACCTCATGTCTAAGCCACCAACATCAGAGATCGAATTGTCTTTCTATAACCGTACAGAGGCTTTTCGTTAGTAATAGGTTTTTACTCTTTCAACTGGTACAAAAACGGACGCCAAAAGGCGTCATCTGGTCCAACACCATGTGAGACTAGGCTCTAAGAAAAGCTGTCTCGAGTGTGGACCAATCAAGTTCAAGGACAGTGCATATCATTATCATCATCAGAGTTGTTTCTTTTTGTTTGCATTTTGACTGCTTGTGTGTGGTTATTGCAAACATGATGCCTGGTATAAAGGTGTCAGTTTTTGTACCAGTTGAAAGGGTAAAAACCTATTACTATATTTCGCCACTGGTAAATGCGATGTTAAAAATAAAAGTCCATCCCGTTTGTTGGTGAATTTTTTAAATATTTTAGGCAGGAAATAAGTTTTCAAATTTAGATATTTTTTCACGCTTTCATTTAACCCACTCTGTCTGTTGTTTCGATTTAAAGCTTTCGTGACTGCAGGGATTCATCTTCTTGATTCTTTCGGTAAAGTCGTCACGTAGAAGGGAAATAATAAAATAATGAAAATTAAACATAATTAAATTAAAATTCTCACGACGTTTCGGCCACAACGCAAGCAGCCGTCCTCAGGTGAAGAACAGGTCTGTCGAGAAACGGGTGAGGTTTAGGACAGTGGTTCATGCAGCTGCAATGGCTGCTTTGGGTAGACGGTCCAAACATCCGCAGAGACCCTGGCTGACAGAGGAGGTGTTCAGGCTGGCTGAGAAAAAGCGACAGGCCCACTCTCATCGGCTACAGCATCCCACGTCGGAGAATGTGGAGGCTTTTACCGCAGCCTTCGCTCGGAGGTTCGGAGAGCCGTGAGGCGCTGCAAGGATGGGTGGTGGTTGCGGGCTGGTGAGGAGATGGAGTCTGCCTCAATGGCCCGCGATCACAAATTACTATTTAACTCCATCAAAAAAGTAACCTGCAGTGCCACACCTACTACCATCATTCGGGGAAAGAACGGTGATCCAATCTCCGACCCCCAGAAACAGATTTGCAGATTTGCTGAGCATTTTCCGTGAGGTCCTTGGGGAGAGGGTGATTCCCTCAACCTCGAAAACTTTATCTTCTTGTTTCTTTCGGTGAAGTCGTCACGTAGAAGGGAAGTAATAAAATAATACAAATAAAACATAACAAAATAATTCCCACGACGTTTCGGCCACAACGCAAGCAGCCGCCCTCAGGTGAAGAATGAAACAGCACCAAGCTTGGGGCGTATATTTAAGCTGGGTTGGAGGGGGGGGAGGTGTTTTGTGTTATGTTTTGTTTTTATTATTTTATTACTTCCCTTCTTTACCGAAAGAACTAAGAAGATTATGAGATTATTCACTCTTTGTGGAATGTGTAGGTGGTGGTGGTAGGGTGGTCTCAAAGTCATATTCTGCTCGTGTATTGTGTAGGATTAGCAGTGATGAAGGGTAGGGAATTTTTAAATCCTTTATATTAAGTTCA
>NC_083844.1:8207444-8212444 GCF_015708825.2 Lethenteron reissneri | reverse complement strand
TGGTCAACATCTACCACGACCTCTTGTAGACCAGGCGAGGTAGTCAACATCTACCACGACCTCTTGTAGACCAGGCGAGGTAGTCAACATCTACCACGACCTCTTGTAGACCAGGCGAGGTGGTCAACATCTACCACGACCTCTTGTAGACCAGGCGAGGTGGTCAACATCTACCACGACCTCTTGTAGACCAGGCGAGGTAGTCAACATCTACCACGACCTCTTGTAGACCAGGCGAGGTAGTCAACATCTACCACGACCTCCTGTAGACCAGGCGAGGTAGTCAACATCTACCACGACCTCCTGTAGACCAGGCGAGGTAGTCAACATCTACCACGACCTCTTGTAGACCAGGCGAGGTGGTCAACATCTACCACGACCTCTTGTAGACCAGGCGAGGTGGTCAACATCTACCACGACCTCTTGTAGACCAGGCGAGGTAGTCAACATCTACCACGACCTCTTGTAGACCAGGCGAGGTAGTCAACATCTACCACGACCTCCTGTAGACCAGGCGAGGTAGTCAACATCTACCACGACCTCTTGTAGACCAGGCGAGGTAGTCAACATCTACCACGACCTCTTGTAGACCAGGCGAGGTAGTCAACATCTACCACGACCTCTTGTAGACCAGGCGAGGTGGTCAACATCTACCACGACCTCTTGTAGACCAGGCGAGGTGGTCAACATCTACCACGACCTCTTGTAGACCAGGCGAGGTAGTCAACATCTACCACGACCTCTTGTAGACCAGGCGAGGTAGTCAACATCTACCACGACCTCTTGTAGACCAGGCGAGGTAGTCAACATCTACCACGACCTCCTGTAGACCAGGCGAGGTAGTCAACATCTACCACGACCTCTTGTAGACCAGGCGAGGTAGTCAACATCTACCACGACCTCTTGTAGACCAGGCGAGGTAGTCAACATCTACCACGACCTCCTGTAGACCAGGCGAGGTAGTCAACATCTACCACGACCTCTTGTAGACCAGGCGAGGTAGTCAACATCTACCACGACCTCTTGTAGACCAGGCGAGGTAGTCAACATCTACCACGACCTCTTGTAGACCAGGCGAGGTAGTCAACATCTACCACGACCTCTTGTAGACCAGGCGAGGTAGTCAACATCTACCACGACCTCTTGTAGACCAGGCGAGGTAGTCAACATCTACTACGACCTCTTGTAGACCAGGCGAGGTAGTCAACATCTACCACGACCTCTTGTAGACCAGGCGAGGTAGTCAACATTTACTACGACCTCTTGTAGACCAGGCGAGGTGGTCAACATCTACCACGACCTCTTGTAGACCAGGCGAGGTGGTCAACATCTACCACGACCTCCTGTAGACCAGGCGAGGTAGTCAACATCTACCACGACCTCTTGTAGACCAGGCGAGGTAGTCAACATCTACCACGACCTCTTGTAGACCAGGCGAGGTAGTCAACATCTACCACGACCTCTTGTAGACCAGGCGAGGTGGTCAACATCTACCACGACCTCTTGTAGACCAGGCGAGGTAGTCAACATCTACCACGACCTCTTGTAGACCAGACGAGGTAGTCAACATCTACCACGACCTCTTGTAGACCAGGCGAGGTAGTCAACATCTACCACGACCTCCTGTAGACCAGGCGAGGTAGTCAACATCTACCACGACCTCTTGTAGACCAGGCGAGGTAGTCAACATCTACCACGACCTCCTGTAGACCAGGCGAGGTAGTCAACATCTACCACGACCTCTTGTAGACCAGGCGAGGTGGTCAACATCTACCACGACCTCCTGTAGACCAGGCGAGGTAGTCAACATCTACCACGACCTCTTGTAGACCAGGCGAGGTAGTCAACATCTACCACGACCTCCTGTAGACCAGGCGAGGTAGTCAACATCTACCACGACCTCCTGTGTACCAGGCGAGGTAGTCAACATCTACCACGACCTCCTGTAGACCAGGCGAGGTAGTCAACATCTACCACGACCTCTTGTAGACCAGGCGAGGTAGTCAACATCTACCACGACCTCCTGTAGACCAGGCGAGGTAGTCAACATCTACCACGACCTCCTGTGTACCAGGCGAGGTAGTCAACATCTACCACGACCTCTTTTAGACCAGGCGAGGTAGTCAACATCTACCACGACCTCCTGTAGACCAGGCCAAGTAGTCGTCAACTCACGCAACTCAATCAGCCATGGACCACACACAGCGCCCCCATTGACATCGACTCGTCATTTATTTCCCGTGACACCCAACCGCGTGGACACGTGACACCTCACCGCGTGACACGTGACACATCACCACGTGGACACGTGACACATCACCACGTGGACACGTGCCCCCCCATATCGCGCCGCGTGATGGGTGGTGGTGGGTGGGGGGTGGGTGGTGGTGGGTGGGGGGTGGTGGGTGGGTGCGGGGTGGGTGGTAGGGCTGAGTGGTGGGTGGGTGGGTGTGTGGTGGTGGGTGGGTGGGCGGTGGGTGGTGGTGGGTGGGAGGTGGGTGGTAGGCGTGGGTGGGTGGTGGGTGGGTGGGTGGTGGGTGGGTGGTGGGTGGGTGGGCGGTGGGTGGTGGTGGGTGGGAGGTGGGTGGTAGGCGTGGGTGGGTGGTGGGTGGGCGGTGGGTGGGTGGTGGGTGGGTGAGTGGTGGATGGGCGGTAGGTGGTGGTGGGTGTGTGGTGGTGGGTGGTGGGTGGGTGGGTGGTAGGGCTGAGTGGTGGGTGGGTTGGGTGTGTGGGCGGTGGGTGGGTGTGTGGTGGTGGGTGGTGGGTGGGGGTGGGTGGGTGGTGGGGGTGGGTGGGTGTGTGGTGGTGGGTGGGTGGTGGGGGGTGGGTGGTAGGGCTGAGTGGTGGGTGGGCGGTGGGTGGTGGTGTGTGGGCGGTGGGTGGGTGTGTGGTGGTGGGTGGTAGGGCTGAGTGGTGGGTGGGCGGTGGGTGGTGGTGGGTGGGTGGTGGGTGGGTGGGGGTGGTGGGTGGGTGGTGGGGGGAGTCGTGGCAAGAAAGCATGGAGTGTTTTTTTTTTTAGAGAGAAAACGTAAATCGTTAATTTAAATGAGAAATTTAAAAAGTTTTACCTACTCCTCCCCCCCACTAACTACCCCCCACTAATCCCCCCCCACTAACTACCCCCCACTAACTACCCCCCACTAATCCCCCCCCCCCCACTAACTAAAACTAAAACATCTCAAAGGGCGCGCTGCCCATTAATCGGTCCCGGGAGAGGCGACAGGCGGGTGAGTGGGTGGGTGAGTGAGTGGGTGGGTGAGTGGGTGGGTGAGTGGGTGGGTGGGTGAGTGGGGGTGGGTGGGTGAGTGGGTGGGTGGGTGAGTGGGTGGGTGAGTGGGTGGGTGAGTGGGTGGGTGAGTGGGTGGGTGGGTGAGTGGGTGGGTGAGTGGGTGGGTGAGTGAGTGGGTGGATGAGTGAGTGAGTGAGTGGGTGGGTGAGTGGGTGGGTGGGTGAGGGGGTGGGTGAGTGGGTGGGTGAGTGGGTGGGTGGGTGAGGGGGTCAGTGGCAGGGTGAGATTTTTCTCCACTTACATTGATTGTTAAATTCACTCTGAAACGCTACTCAGTGGCACTGCTGACCACAATCACCATCTTCACCACCACCACCACCTTCACCACCACCTTCACCACCACCTTCACCACCACCACCTTCACCACCACCTTCACCACCACCTTCACCACCACCTTCACCACTTCCTCCTCCCTCCTAGACGGTATATATACGTGTGTATAGGTGTGTGTGTGTATATAGGTGTGTGTATAGGTGTGTGTGTGTATATAGTTGTGTGTGTGTCTGTGTGTGTGTCTTTGTGTGTGTGTACACGGTTTATATATATGTGTCTGTGTGTACACGGTGTGTGTCTGTGTGTACACGGTGTGTGTCTGTGTGTACACGGTGTGTGTCTGTGTACACGGTGTGTGTGTGTGTGTGTACACGGTGTGTGTGTGTGTGTGTACACGGTGTGTGTCTGTGTGTACACGGTGTGTGTGTGTGTGTACACGGTGTGTGTCTGTGTGTACACGGTGTGTGTCTGTGTGTACAAGGCTTATATATATACGTGTGTGTATACGGTGTGTGTCTGTGTGTACACGGTGTGTGTGTGTACAAGGTTTATATATATATACGTGTGTGTGTATATATGGAGCCGTTGCAGA
The DNA here is from genome assembly GCF_015708825.2 of Lethenteron reissneri. Classification (NCBI taxonomy): domain Eukaryota; kingdom Metazoa; phylum Chordata; class Hyperoartia; order Petromyzontiformes; family Petromyzontidae; genus Lethenteron; species Lethenteron reissneri. The sequence continues at coordinate 8,208,290 of NC_083844.1, read as the reverse complement.
GGATTCTACAATGGTCTTCATCCGTACAAAAAGAAAAAAAGTGTCCCTCCACTCCGGTCCTGCGACACAGAAACACACAGACACACACACAGACACACACACAGACACACACACAGACACACACAGACACACACACAGACACACACACAGACACACACACACAGACACACACAGACACACACACACACAGACACACACACAGACACACACACACAGACACACACACACAAACGCTGCGGTTAGTGTGGAGTAAACATCACCACTGGGGGAGAGACAAAGGCGGCCGGGCGTGGTGGTGTAGGTGCTGCTGCTACTCACTACTAACAGCACTTGCCCCTACAGTCCTGCTAGAGGCTACACGGGGGAGCTTTGTCTGTGTATAGGTGTAGGTGATGGTGTAGGTGGTGGTGTAGATGATGGTGTAGCTGGTGGTGTAGGTGTAGGGGTGTAGGTGATGGTGTAGGTGATGGTGTAGGTGGTGGTGTAGATGATGGTGTAGCTAGTGGTGTAGGTGTAGGGGTGTAGGTGATGGTGTAGGTGATGGTGGTGTAGGTGGTGTAGATGGTGGTGTAGGTGATGGTGTAGGTGGTGGTGTAGGTGATGGTGTAGGTGGTGGTGTAGATGATGGTGTAGGTGTAGGGGTGTAGGTGATGGTGTAGGTGGTGGTGTAGGTGGTGGTGTAGATGATGGTGTAGGTGTAGGGGTGTAGGTGATGGTGTAGGTGATGGTGGTGTAGGTGGTGGTGTAGGTGGTGGTGTAGTTGATGGTGTAGGTGATGGTGTAGGGGTGTTGGTGATGGGTGTACCTGGACACACTGTGTTCCAGGCTGTGCCCAGGCCTAGATGT
>NC_083844.1:8099944-8202444 GCF_015708825.2 Lethenteron reissneri | reverse complement strand
ACACTCACCCACCCACACACTCACCCACTCACTCACTCACCCACTCACAGACTCACCCACCCACTCACCCACCACAACTCACCATGTCTGGGTTGACCACCACATACCCACTCACACACTCACACACTCACCCACCCACACACTCACCCACTCACTCACTCACCCACTCACAGACTCACCCACCCACTCACCCACCACAACTCACCATGTCTGGGTTGACCACAGCCTCCAGGAAGTTCTTGGCGTTGGGGCAGAGTCCCGGGTCCAGCGATGAGAAGGCGCTGGAGAGCTTGCCAGTGCCACAGCAGTTGAGCTGCACGGAGAGAGAGAGAGAGAGACACGGGTGGTGAGTGGGTGAATGAGTGGGTGGGTGGCAGGGTGGGTGGGTGAATGAGTGGGTGGGTGGGTGAGTGGGTGGGTGGGTGGGTGAGTGAGTGGGTGGGTGGGTGAGTGGGTGGGTGAGTGAGTGGGTGGGTGAGTGGGTGGGTGGGTGGGTGAGTGAGTGGGTGGGTGGGTGAGTGGGTGGGTGAGTGAGTGAGTGGGTGGGTGAGTGGGTGGGTGGGTGGGTGACTGAGTGGGAGGGTGAGTGAGTGGGTGGGTGAGTGGGTGGGTGGGTAGGTGGGTGGGTAGGTGGGTGAGTGGGTGGGTGGGAGGGTGGGTGAGTGGGTGAGTGAGTGGGTGGGTGGGTGAGTGGGTGAGTGGGTGGGTGGGTGAGTGAGTGGGTGGGTGGGTGGGTGAGTGGGTGGGTGGGTGAGTGGGTGAGTGAGTGGGTGGGTGGGTGAGTGGGAGGGTGGGTGGGTGGGTGAGTGAGTGAGTCTGTTGGTGAGTGGGTGAGTGGGTGGGTGGGTGGGTGGGAGGGAGGGTGAGTGGGTGGGTGAGTAAGTGAGTGAGTGGGTGGGTGGGTGAGTGAGTGGGTGGGTGGGTGAGTGAGTGGGTGGGTGGGTGAGTGAGTGGGTGGGTGGGTGAGTGGGTGGGTGGGTGGGTGAGTGAGTGAGTGAGTGGGTGAGTGGGTGGGTGAATGAGTGGGTGGGTGGGAGGGTGATTGAGTGAGTGGGTGGGTGGGTGGGTGGGTGGGTGGGTGAGTGGGTGGGTGGGTGGGTGAGTGGGTGGGTGAGTGGATGGATGGGTGGGTGGGTGGGTGAGTGGGTGGGTGGGTGAGTGGGTGGGTGAGTGGGTGGTTGGGTGGGAGGGTGAGTGGGTGAATGGGTGAATGAGTGGGTGGGTTGGAGGGAGGGAGGGTGAGTGAGTGGGTGGGTGAGTGGGTGGGTGGGTGGGTGAGTGGGAGGGTGGGTGGTTGAGTGGGTGGTTGAGTGGGTGGGTGGGTGAGTGATTGAGCGGGTGAATGAGTGAGCAGGTGAGTTGGTGAGTGGGTGGGTAGGTGAGTGGGTCAGTGAGGAAGTGAGTGGGTCAGTGAGTGGGTGAGTGGGTGAGTGATTGAATGATTGGGTGAGTGAGTGGGTGAGTGAGTGAGTGAGTGAGTGGGCGAGCGAGTGAGTGAGTGAGCGAGTGAATGGATGGGTGAGTGAATAAGTGGGTGAATGAGTGAGCAGGTGAGTTGGTGAGTGGGTGAGTGAGTGGGTCAGTGCATGAGTGAGTGGGTGAGTGATTGAGTGATTGAGTGAGTGAGTGAGTGGGCGAGCGAGTGGGTGAGTGATTAAGCGGGTGAATGAGTGAGCGGGTGAGTGAGTGAGTGGGTGAGTGAGTGAGTGAGTGGGTGGGCGAGCGAGTGGGTGAGTGATTAAGCGGGTGAATGAGTGAGCGGGTGAGTGATTGAGTGATTGAGTGAGTGAGTGAGTGGGCGACCGAGTGGGTGAGTGATTAAGCGGGTGAATGAGTGAGCGGGTGAGTGAGTGAGTGAGTGGGTGGGCGAGCGAGTGGGTGAGTGATTAAGCGGGTGAATGAGTGAGTGGGTGAGTGAGTGAGTGGGTGGGCGAGCGAGTGGGTGAGTGATTAAGCGGGTGAATGAGTGAGCGGGTGAGTGGGTGAGTGATTGAGTGATTGAGTGAGTGAGTGAGTGGGCGAGCGAGTGGGTGAGTGATTAAGCGGGTGAATGAGTGAGTGGGTGAGTGAGTGAGTGAGTGGGTGGGTGAGTGAGTGGGTGAGTGGGTGAGTGATTGAGTGACTGGGTGAGTGAGTGGGTGAGTGAGTGAGTGAGTGGGCGAGCGAGTAGGTGAGCGATTGAGCGGGTGAATGAGTGAGCGGGTGAATGAGTGAGCAGGTGAGTGAGTGAGTGGGTGGGTGAGTGAGTGGGTCAGTGAGTGAGTGGGTGGGTGAGTGGGTGAGTGAATGAGTGAGTGGTTGAGTGAGTGGGTGAGTGGGTCAGTGAGTGAGGGGCTGAGTGAGTGGGCGAGTGTGTGAGTGAGTGGGTGGATGAGTGAGTGGGTCAGTGAATGAGTGGGTGGGTGAGTGGGTGAGTGAGTGAGTGAGTGTGTGAGTGGGTGAGTGAGCAGGTGAGTGAGTGAGTGCGTGGGTGAGTGGATCAGTGAGTGGGTGAGTGGGTGAGTGAATGAGTGAGTGGTTGAGTGAGCAGGTGAGTGAGTCAGTGAGTGAGTGGCTGAGTGAGTGAGTGAGTGGGCGAGTGAGTGAGTGAGTGATTGAGTGGGTGAGTGAGTGGGTGGGTGAGTGAGTGGGTCAGTGAGTGAGTGAGTGAGTGGGCGAGTGAGTGAGTGATTGAGCGGGTGAATGATTGAGCAGGTGAGTGAGTGAGTGAGCGAGCGAGTGGGTGAGTGAGCGAGCGGGCGAGCGAGCGAGTGAGCGAGTGGGTGAGTGATTAAGCGGGTGAATGAGTGAGCAGGCGAGCGGGCGAGCGGGCGGGCGTGCGCTCACCCCCTTGTGGAAGGCGATGAGGGCCGTCTTGATGGAGTCTGACTTATCCTTCAGGTACTGCAGATACAGGCTGCTGTAGTATTCCTTGAACTCCTGCGGAATCTGTGGGGTGGGGCGAGCGAGCGAGCGATCAGAGAGCGCTTCCCAGCGAACGTCGGCATTTGGTGCTGGGCACAACGTTGGGTCAACGTCGTCAGTCTGACGTTGGCGTTGTGCACCGGGCCGGATCGGACCACCGGGCACAGCTCAGTGTGGGGGGTTGGTGGTTGGGGGGGGGGGCAGTGGAGGATGCTGGGAGATGTTGACTACCTCGCCTGGTCTACAGGGCTAGGAGATGTTGACTACCTCGCCTGGTCTACAGGAGGTCATGGGTTCGATCCCTGATGCCTGCTGCTGTAGATTTGGAGTCTGCGTCTCTCTCTCATCATCATCATCACGATGGGCTAGGAGATGTTGACTACCTCGCCTGGTCTGCAGGAGGTCGTGGGTTCGATCCCGGACCTTGACGATACCTGCTGCTGCTGTAGATTTGGAGTCTACGTCTCTCTCATCATCATCATCATCACGGTGGCTAGGAGATGTTAACTACCTCGCCTGGTGCACAGGAGGTCGTGGTTTAAATCCTGACACTGCATGGATTTTTTATCCTGTTTCTCTGTGTATCTCTATGGGTCTCTGTGTATCTGTGTGTCTCTGTGTACCTCTATGGGTCTCTATGGGTCTCTGTGGGTCTCTGTGGGTCTCTGTGGGTATCTATGGGTCTCTGTGTATCTCTATGGGTCTCTGTGTATCTCTATGGGTCTCTGTGGGTATCTATGGGTCTCTGTGTATCTCTATGGGTCTCTGTGTATCTCTGTGTGTCTCTATGTGTCTCTATGTATCTCTATGGGTCTCTGTATATCTCTATGTGTCTCTGTGTATCTCTATGGGTCTCTGTGTGTCTCTATGTATCTCTATGTATATCTCTATGTATATCTCTATGTATATCTCTATGTATATCTCTGTGTATCTCTGTATATCTCTATGTATATCTCTATGTATATCTCTATGTATCTCTCTATGTATATCTCTATGTGTATCTCTCTGTATATCTCTATGTGTCTCTATGTGTATCTCTATGTTTCTCTGTGTATATCTCTACATGTATCTCTATATCTCTATGTATATCTCTATGTATATCTCTATGTATATCTCTATGTATATATCTCTGTGTGTCTCTGTGGGTCTCTATGTATCTCTGTGTATCTCTATGTGTGTCTCTATGTATATCTCTATGTATATCTCTATGTATATCTCTATGTATATCTCTATGTATATCTCTATGTATATCTCTATGTATATCTCTGTGTATATCTCTATGTATATCTCTATGTATATCTCTATGTGTATCTCTATGTATATCTCTATGTGTATCTCTATGTGTATCTCTATGTATATCTCTGTGTATATCTCTATGTGTATCTCTATGTATATCTCTATGTATATCTCTATGTATATCTCTGTGTGTGTCTCTGTGGGTCTCACCTTGTCCTTGTTGTTGATGGAGTAGATCCCGGCCGCCACCTCCGCCGCAAACACCACCAGCAGGCAGAAGAAGAACTGGGGGGGGAGGGGGAGGGAGGGGTGGTGGTGGAGGTGGTGGAGGGCACGACAACACAGCGGGTCAGCGGACAGACTCGGCACTGACTCCACCCAGGGGTCAAAGTGGTAATGGGATGAGGGGTAGAGGGGTTAATAGGGTCAGGGGTAGAGAGGTTATGGGATCAGGGTAGAGGGGTGGTGGAGGGTACGACAACACAGCGTGTCACTGACCCAGCCACTAACATCACCCAGGGGTAGAGGAGTTAATAGGGTCAGGGGTAGAGGGTTATGGGGTCAGGGTAGAGGATTATGGGATGAGGGGTAGAGGGTTAATGGGGTCAGGGCTAGAGGGGTTATGGGATCAGGGGTAGAGGGTTATGGGATGAGGAGTAGAGGGTTATGGGATCAGGGGTAGAGGGTTAATAGGGTCAAGGGTAGAGGGTTATGGGGTCAGGGCTAGAGGGTTATGGGATCAGGGGTAGAGGGTTAATGGGGTCAGGGCTAGAGGGTTTATGGGTCAGGGCTAGAGGGTTATGGGGTCAGGGCTAGAGGGGTTATGGGATCAGGGGTAGAGGGTTATGGGATGAGGGGTAGAGGGTTAATAGGGTCAAGGGTAGAGGGTTATGGGGTCAGGGCTAGAGGGTTATGGGATCAGGGGTAGAGGGTTAATAGGGTCAAGGGTAGAGGGTTATGGGGTCAGGGCTAGAGGGTTATGGGATCAGGGGTAGAGGGTTAATGGGGTCAGGGCTAGAGGGTTTATGGGGTCAGGGCTAGAGGGGTTATGGGGTCAGGGCTAGAGGGGTTATGGGATCAGGGGTAGAGGGTTATGGGATGAGGGGTAGAGGGTTAATAGGGTCAGGGGTAGAGGGTTATGGGATCAGGGCGAGAGGGGTTATGAGATCAAGCTAGAGGTGGTAATAGGATCAGGGGTAGAGAGGTGAGGGGTCAGGGTAGAGAGGTAATGGGATCAGGGGTAGAGGGTTATGGGATCAGGGGTAGAGGGGTAATGGGGTTAGGGGTAGAGGGGCTATGGGATCAGGGGTAGAGGGTTATGGGATGAGGGCTAGAGGGTTATGGGATGAGGGGTAGAGGGGCTATGGGATCAGGGGTAGAGGGTTATGGGATGAGGGCTAGAGGGTTATGGGATGAGGGGTAGAGGGTTATGGGATCAGGGGTTATGGGATCAGGGCAGAGGGGGTTATGGGATCAGGGTAGAGGGTTATGGGATCAGGGGTAGAGGGTTAATAGGATCAGTTTTGGGAGCTCCTCTCACCGTTCCCAGCATGCACTGCGACTCCTGTATGGCCCCGCAGCAGCCGAGGATAGAGGGGATTAATAGGATCAGGGCTAGAGGATCAATAGGATCAGGGGGCTAGAGGTTTAATAGGATCAGGGGCTAGAGGGGGTTATGGGATCAGGGCTAGAGGGGGTTATGGGATCAGGGGTAGATGTTTAATAGGATCAGTGGGCTAAAGAGAGTTAATAGGATCAGGGCTAGAGGTTTAATAGGATCAGGGCTAGTGGTTTAATAGGATCAGGGCTAGAGGGGGTTATGGGATCAGGGGTAGGGGGGGTTATGGGATAAAGGGTAGAGGTTTAATAGGATCAGAGCTAGAGGATCAATAGGATCAGGGGCTAGAGGTTTAATAGGATCAGGGGGCTAGATAGGTTTAATAGGATCAGTTTTGGGAGCTCCTCTCACCGTTCCCAGCATGCACTGCGACTCCTGTATGGCGCCGCAGCAGCCGAGGATAGAGGGGATTAATAGGATCAGGGCTAGAGGATCAATAGGATCAGGGCTAGAGGGGGTTATGGGATCAGGGCTAGAGGGGGTTATGGGATCAGGGGTAGGGGGGGGGTTATGGGATAAAGGGCTAGAGGTTTAATAGGATCAGTGGGCTAGAGAGAGTTAGTAGGATCAGGGGCTATAGGTTTAATAGGATCAGTGGGCTAGAGAGAGTTAGTAGGATCAGGGGCTAGAGGTTTAATAGGATCAGGGCTAGAGGGGGTTATGGGATCAAGGGTAGGGTGGGTTATGGGATAAAGGGCTAGAGGTTCAATAGGATCAGGGGGCTAGATAGGTTTAATAGGATCAGTGGGCTAGAGGTTTAATAGGATCAGGGCTAGAGGTTTAATAGGATCAGGGGGCTAGATAGGTTTAATAGGATCAGAGCTAGAGAATTAATAGGATCAGGGGGCTAGATAGGTTTAATAGGATCAGTTTTGGGAGCTCCTCTTACCGTTCCCAGCATGCACTGCGACTTCTGTATGGCGCCGCAGCAGCCGAGGCTAGAGGAGGTTAATAGGATCAGGGCTAGAGGTTTAATAGGATCAGGGCTAGAGGGGGTTATGGGATCAGGGCTAGAGGGGGTTATGGGATCAGGGCTAGAGGGGGTTATGGGATCAGGGGTAGGGGGGGGGGTTATGGGATAAAGGGCTAGAGGTTTAATAGGATCAGTGGGCTAGAGAGAGTTAGTAGGATCAGGGGCTAGAGGTTTAATAGGATCAGTGGGCTAGAGAGAGTTAGTAGGATCAGGGCTAGAGGTGTAATAGGATCAGGGCTAGAGGGGGTTATGGGATCAAGGGTAGGGTGGGTTATGGGATAAAGGGCTAGAGGTTCAATAGGATCAGGGGGCTAGATAGGTTTAATAGGATCAGTGGGCTAGAGGTTTAATAGGATCAGGGCTAGAGGTTTAATAGGATCAGTTTTGGGCGCTCCTCTCACCGTTCCCAGCATGCACTGCGACTCCTGTATGGCGCCGCAGCAGCCGAGGCTAGAGGAGGTTAATAGGATCAGGGCTAGAGGATCAATAGGATCAGGGCTAGAGGTTTAATAGGATCAGGGCTAGAGGGGGTTATGGGATCAGGGCTAGAGGGGGTTATGGGATCAGGGCTAGAGGGGGTTATGGGATCAGGGGTAGGGGGGGGGGTTATGGGATAAAAGGCTAGAGGTTTAATAGGATCAGTGGGCTAGAGAGAGTTAGTAGGATCAGGGGCTAGAGGTTTAATAGGATCAGTGGGCTAGAGAGAGTTAGTAGGATCAGGGCTAGAGGTTTAATAGGATCAGGGCTAGAGGGGGTTATGGGATCAAGGGTAGGGTGGGTTATGGGATAAAGGGCGAGATAGGTTTAATAGGATCAGTAGGCTCCTCTCACCGTTCCCAGCATGCACTGCGACTCCTGTATGGCCCCGCAGCAGCCGAGGAACCCAATGAGCATCATCAGCGCGCCGGCTCCGATCAGGACGTAGACGCCTAGAGGCACAGGCAAAGGTCCCCCGTGTAGCCTCGTCAAACAGCCGGGGCAAGTGCAGCTCTCAGAAACGTGGAACTCCCCCCCCACCACCCACCACCCAACACACACCACACACCACCACACAGGCAAAGGTCCCCCGTGTAGCCTCGTCAAAGCGTTGGGGCAAGTGCAGCTCTAAGAAACGTGGACTCCTAGAGGCACAGGCAAAGGTCCCCCGTGTAGCCTCGTCAAACAGCCGGGGCAAGTGCAGCTCTCAGAAACGTGGAACCCATACACAGGCAAAGGTCCCCCGTGTAGCCTCGTCAAACAGACGGGGCAAGTGCAGCTCTAAAAAAACGTGGACTCCTAGAGGCACAGGCAAAGGTCCCCCGTGTAGCCTCGTTAAACTGACGGGGCAAGTGCAGCTCTAAGAAACGTGGAACTCCCCCCCCACCACCCACCACCCAACACACACCACCACACAGGCAAAGGTCCCCCGTGTAGCCTCGTTAAAGCGTTGGGGCAAGTGCAGCTCTAAAAAAACGTGGACGCCTAGAGGAACAGGCAAAGGTCCCCCGTGTAGCCTCGTCAAACCGTGGGGGCAAGTGCAACTCTAAGAAACGTGGAACCCCCCCCCCAACTACCCAACACACACCACTACACAGGCAAAGGTCCCCCGTGTAGCCTCGTCAAACTGATGGGGCAAGTGCAGCTCTCAGAAACGTGGACGCCTAGAGGCACAGGCAAAGGTGCCCCTGTAGCCTCGTCAATCCACACACACACACATACACATCACACACCACCACACACCACCACACACACACACACCACACACACACACTCCACACACACCACACACACACCACACACACACACACACACACCCCACACACCCCACACACACACCCACACACACACACCCCACACACCACACACACACCACACACACACCCACACACACACCACACACACACCCCACACACCACCACACACCCCACACACCACACACACACCACACACACACCACACACACACACCACACACACACCACACACACCACACCACACACCACCACACCACACACAACACACCCCACACACACACCCCCCACACACACACACCACACACACCACACACACACACCCCACACACACACCACACACACACACCACACACACACACACCCCCACACACACACACCACACACACCACACACACACCACACACACACCACACACACCACACACACACCACACACACCACACACACACACCACACACACACCACACACACACCACACACACCACACACACACACCACACACACACCACACACACACACCACCACACACACTCCACACACACCCCACACACCCCACACACACACCCCACACACACACACCCCACACACCACACACACACCACACACACACACCGCACACACACCACACACACACCCCACACACACACCCCACACACACACCCACACACCACACACACACCACACACACACACCACATACCCACACCACACACACACCCCACACACACACCCCCACACACCACACACACACCACACACACACCACACACCCACACACACACACCACACACACACCACACACACCACACACACACCACCACACACAACCACACCCACACACACACACCACCCACACACACACACCCCCACCACACACACACCACACACACACCACACACCCACACTACACACACACACCCTCACCACACACACACACCACACACACACCACACACACACACACCACACACACACCACACACACACCACACACACCACCACACACACACCACACACACCACACACACCACACACACACCACACACACACACCACACACACACACACACACACCACACACACACACACACACACACACACACACACACACACACACACACCACACACACACAACACACACACCACACACACACACCACACACCACACACACCACACACACACATACCCCACACACATACTACACACACACACACGACACACACACCCCCCACACACACACCCCACACACACCACACACACCCCACACACATACTACACACCTCACACCCCACACACACACCCCCCCCACACACACCACACACACACACCCCACACACACACACCCCACACACACACACCCCACACACACACACCCCACCACGCCCTCATTTGGGGGTGACGTCACCCCGCCAGGCGTAGTGGAAAACGTGTGCGTGTGGCCACGTGATTGCGTGATTGTGATTCATGTGTGTGTGTATGTGTGTTCGTGTGTGTGCGTGTGTGTGTGCGTGTGTGTGTGTGCGTGTGTGTGTGCGTGTGTGCGTGTGTATGTATGTATGCGTGTGTGTATGCGTTTGTGTGTACGTGTGTATGTGTGTGTACGTATATATGTGTGTGTCGGTATGTGCGTGTGTGTAGGTATGTGCGTGTGTGCGTGTATGTAGGTATGTGCGTGTGTGTGTAGATATGTGCGTGTGCGTGTGTAGGTGTGTGTGTAGATATGTGTGTGTATGTAGGTGTGTGTGTATGTGTCTAGGGGTGTATGTGTGTGTATGTGTGTGTAGGTGTGTGTAGGTGTGTATGTGTGTATATATGTGTGTGTAGGTGTGTGCGTGTGTGTATGTGTGTGTAAGTAGGTGTGAGTGTGTAGGTGTGATTGTGTGCGCGAGTGTGTATGTGTGAGTGTGTGTAAATGTGTGTGTGTGTTGGTGTGTGTAGGTATGTGTGTGTATGTGTGAGTGTGTAGGTGTGATTGTGAATGTGTGTGTATGTGTGAGTGTGTAGGTGTGAGTGTGTACCACCCACCACCACCCACCCACCACCACCCACCCCACCACCCCACCACCCCCACCCACCACCACCCACCACCACCAGGATTCGTGGGTTCGATCCCAGACCCTGACGACGCCCGCTGCTGCTGTAGATTTGGAGTCTGCGTTTCTCTCTCATCATCATCATCACGGTGGCTAGGAGATGTTGACTACCTCGCCTGGTCTACAGGAGGTCGTGGGTTCGATCCCAGACCCTGACGACGCCTGCTGCTGCTGCTGTAGATTTGGAGTCTGCGTCTCTCTCATCATCATCATCACGGTGGCTAGGAGATGTTGACTACCTCGCCTGGTGTACAGGAGGTCGTGGGTTCGATCCCAGACCCTGACGATGCCTGCTGCTGCTGCTGCTGTAGATTTGGAGTCTGCGTCTCTCTCTCATCATCATCATCATCATCACGGTGACTAGGAAATGTTGACTACCTTGCCTGGTCTACAGGAGGTCGTGGGTTCCATTCCTGACCCTGACGACGCCTGCTGCTGCTGTAGATTTGGAGTCTGCGTCTCTCTCTCTCCGTGGTGGTCACTGCGTTCATTTGTCTCCGGATTTTCCCTTCCACATTTAGAATCGACCACGCGTCTAGAGTGTTCGGCTGCTGCTATAAATGTCCACGTGATGGTGATGATGGTGGTGGTGATGGTGGTGGTGATGCTGGTGATGATGGTGATGATGATGATGATGGTGGTGATGATGGTGGTGGTGATGATGATGATGGTGGTGGTGATGATGGTGGTGATGATGGTGGTGATGATAATGGTGATGATGGTGATGGTGATGATGATGGTGGTGGTGATGATGGTGGTGATGATGGTGGTGATGATAATGGTGATGATGGTGGTGATGATGGTGGTGATGATGGTGATGATGGTGATGATGATGATGGTGGTGATGATGATGATGGTGGTGGTGATGATGGTGGTGATGGTGGTGGTGATGATGGTGATGGTGGTGATGATGGTTGATGATGTTGATGGTGGTGATGATGGTGATGATGGTGATGATGGTGGTGATGATGGTGATGATGGTGGTGGTGATGATGATGGTGATGGTGGTGATGATGATGATGGTGGTGATGATGGTGGTGATGATGGTGGTGGTGGTGGTGATGATGGTGATGATGATGGTGATGATGGTGATGATGATGGTGATGATGGTGATGATGATGATGGTGATGATGATGGTGATGATGATGAAGATGGTGGTGATGATGATGATGGTGGTGATGATGGTGATGATGATGAAGATGGTGGTGATGATGATGATGGTGGTGATGATGGTGATGATGATAGTGATGGTGGTGAGGATGGTGGTGATGATGATGATTCTGAAACACAACAACTACATGGCGCAGTGGGAGGGATTTTACAAAAATAAAAAATAGAAAATTAAAAATAGTTCATAGTTTTAGTTTGAGCTCAGCACCACCGCTCCACAGATTCACACACAAAGACAAAGATCCCCCGTATAGCCTGTGACAGACTGTAGGGGCAAGTGCCTTTGCCTCCCTTAGTGGCGATGTTTACCGCACTACTCCGCTACACCAGGTAGTCATTTGAGGCTGAGTCGACCTAGGGGAGGCCCAAGACCGGTTCAGATAATCGTCACTGGGTGGTGTTGGTTGTGAACGGGAATCGAACTCGGGTCGACAGGTTCGTAGCGCTGACTGCTACTACACACACAGAGAGACACACACACAGAGACACACACATACACACACAGACACAGATACACACACAGACACACAGAGACACACGCACACAGAGACACACACACACACAGACACACACATACAGACACACACACACACAGACACACACATACACAGACACCCACCCACACATACACACACATACACACACATACACGCAGAGACACAGAGACACACAGACAGACACACACAGAGGCACGCAGAGACACACAGACAGACACACACAGACACACACACACAGAGACACACGCACAGAGACACACGCACAGACACACCCACACATACACACACCCACGCAAAGATAGACACACATACAGACACACACATACAGACACACACCCACACACAGACAGAGATACACACAGACACACAGACAGACACACACACAGATACAGACACACACAGACACACACACACAGATACAGACACACACAGACACACACACAGACACACACACAGACACAAAAACAAAGAGACACACACGCGCAGACACACATACAGACACACACACAGACACACACTCATGCTCAGACACACACACACACACAGACACACACACACACAGACACACCCACACACAGACAGAGATACACACATACACACAGACACACAGACAAACACACACACACACGCGCACACACACATGCAGATACACACAGACAGACACACACGCAGATACACACACACACAGACAAACACACAGACACACAGACACACAGAAACACAGAGACACACACAGACACACACACACACACGCACAGACACACACACATACAGACACACACACAGACACACAGAAACACAAACAGAGACACACAGACACACACACACGCACAGACACACACAGACACACCCACACACACAGACACACAGAAACACAAACAGAGACACACACATACACACACACACACGCACAGACACACACAGACACACCCACACACACAGACACACAGAAACACAAACAGAGACACACACAAACACACACGCACAGACACACAGAGATAGACACAGAAACACAAACAGAGACACACACACACACGCACAGACACACACACACAGATAGACACAGAAACACAGAGACACACACATACACACACACACAAACATATAGACACACACCCACACACAGACACACAGAAACACAAACAGAGACACACACACGCACAGAGACACACAGACACACAGAAACACACACAGACACAGACAGACACACCCCCACACAAACACACACACACACCACACACACAGAAACACAGAGACACACACAGACACACCCCCACTGACGCCTCGTTAACGGATCTCTCCTGGTGACCACAGCTCGCACCAAATGCGTAACCCTGGACACCACGCCCATAACACAGCACACACAAAGACACACGCACAGACACACACACAGACACACACGCACACAGACACACACAGACACACACACAGACACACGCACACACACAGACACACGCACACACACAGACACACGCACACACACACGCACACACACACACACAGACACACGCACACACACACACAGAGACGCATGACACACAGACACACACACAGACACACACAGACGCATGACACACACAGACACACACAGACACACACACAGACACACACACAGACACACAGAGACACACACAGACACACACACAGACACACACACAGACACACACACACACAGACACACACACACAGAGACACACACACAGTCACAGACACACACACACACACAGACACACGGAGACGCATGACACCCACCCACACGCGTGCCCCCCACTCACCCACCCACTCGTGTGGGCCCCCCAACAACAACCGCCATTCGCCACTAAGTGGCGTTGACGTCACCACGACGCTTGTGCCAGGCTAGGTGCACCTTGAGGCTACCACGTGAAGTGTCGAACGCCCGCTGGCAGGAGGTCACGGGGCAGACCCAGCAGGTGCCATGGGTTGACTGCTGTGCCAGGCTAGGTGCAGGAGGAGGTCACGGGGCAGACCCAGCAGTTGCCACGGGTTGACTGCTGTGCCAGGCTAGGTGCAGGAGGAGGTCACTGGGCAGACCCAGCAGTTGCCACGGGTTGACTGCTGTGCCAGGCTAGGTGCAGGAGGAGGAGGTCACGGGACAGACCCTGCAGGTGCCACGGGTCGACTGCTGTGCCAGGCTAGGTGCAGGAAGAGGTCACGGGGCAGACCCAGCAGGTGCCATGGGTCGACTGACCGAGATGACCGAGATGACTGGCTGATGCACCACCCGTGCCCCCCACTCACCCACACAAACCCTGTGCCCCCCACCCACCCACCCACCCACCCACACGCGTGCCCCCCACTCACTCACACACACGCGTGCCCCCCACTCACCCACGAGGAAGTTGGAGGGTGAGTCGGGCGAGCTGAAGATGTCCTTGGTGTTGGGGTCAAAGCGGAGCCACAGCGCCACCCCCAGCACCGCTGAGCCACAGATCTGCAGAGAAGGGGTCGCGCCACGTGGTCAACAACAACAACACACAACAACAACAACACACAACAACAACAACACCTACACACAACAACAACACCTACACACAACAACAACAACACCTACACCGAGCCGAGCCACAGATCTGCAGAAGGTGAGAAGGTGAGTGGCGCCATGTGGCCGTTCAACGCAAGGTTGCGGTGGGAGGCAAGTAGTCTTAGCGAACACGCGCACACAACAACAACAACAACAACACCTACACACAACAACTACACCCACACACAGCAACAACAGCGGACTTGGGGAAAGTGTTGCTAAGAGAACGCACACACAACAACAACAACAATGGCGGACTGTTGGGGCAAGTGTTGCTAAGAGAGCACCTACACACACAACAACAACACCTACACACAACAACAACAGCGGACTTGGGGCAAGTGTTGCTAAGAGAACGCACACACACACACACAACAACAACACCTACACACAACAACAACACCTACACCTACACACAACAACAACAATGGCGGACTGTTGGGGCAAATGTTGCTAGGAGAACGCGCACACAACACACAACACCTACACACACACAACAACAACCATTCGCCACTAAGTGGCAGTGACGTCACAACGCATGCCTGTGCCAGGCTAGGTGCACTTGAAGGCCACGTGAAGTGTCGAAGGATCGTTGATAGGAGGGTCACGGGACAGACCCAGCAGGTGCCACGGGTCGACTGACCGAGATGACCGAGATGACTGGCTGATGCACTACCTGTGTCCCCTACTGTGCCAACTTGCTGTGCTTTAGCCACCCGGCACTCCGCTCGTTGTTGTGAGCGTCGCTCCTCCGCCCTCCGTTGTTGCTGGAGGGCGACTGCCTCCAACTGCCCAGTAGCGTCCTTCACGAGCCTCCTCCACTGAGGCCGATCTTGACACCGCTGGTACCAGTCATCGGCAAGTCCACTCAGCTCCACGTCCTCCTGTACCACATCACTCCATCTCTTCTCTAGCCCGTGCCGCGCCCGTTTAGCCCCCTCGATGCACCCAAACAGAATCTGCTCGGGCATGCGGTGGCTGGGCATGCGGTGGCAGGGCATGCGGGCTACATGACCCAGCCAACGCAGCCTTGCCTGCCAGATGAGCTCACCGATGGGACTTTGCCCAGATCTTTCAAGGATTACTGGGCTCCTCACACAGTCCAGCCTGGTTAAACCCAGGATGGATCATAGGCAGGCCAGCCTAAATGTTTATTTAGGGGCGGAGAGGGGGGGTCCACGTTTCGCAAGCGTCGAGAAGGCAGGGAATGACAGTGGCCGAGAAGACCCGAAGCTTCGTGCGGAGCGACAGACCAGGTAAGCTTCCACACACAGCAGCGTTACGCAGCTGATGAAATGATAATGCCGCTCGACTGATTCGGAGTGAGAGCCCTGCTGTAAAACTGGGGCCTCTCCACTCTCTCCACAACTGCCTCATCACCGATTTGGAGTTGTGGGTGTGGAGTTTCCGATGGTACAAAATACCCAGGCAGGTGCTTAGTTTTGGTGGGGCTGATGGTAAGTCCCCACCTCTTAGTGGCAAGCTCCAGGTTTATCAGCAGCGTCTCCAACTCCTCCTCTGAGTGAGCAGCAATCACCAGATCATCGGCATACATAACGTGGTTGACCAATAGGGAGCCATCCCTTGACCACACACGGGCATCGATCAGCCTCCCATTGTATCTGTACCAGATGGAAATTCCTTCTGTGCAGCCATCGAAAGCTTCTCAAACTACGGGGTGAAATACGATGTGAAATAATGTGGGAGCCAGAGGACATCCATGTCACACCCCAAGGTGAACAGGGAATGGCTCCGACTCCCAGCCACGTAGTTTTACCCAGGGCTGCCTACTATCATGAAGACCTTAATGATTGTGAGCAGAGAGTCAGGGACTCCAAAAGCACGAAGAACAACCCAGAGCCCAGGCCTACTGATGGTATCATAGGCCTTGATCAGGTCAATAAAGCAGAGATGTAGGTCTTGATGGAATTCCCTACACCTCTGCTGTAGCAGACGGACAGAAAACATGGCATCTGTGCACGATCACCCTTTCCTGAAACCGCATTGGGGCTCTGCAAGCCTCTCCTCAGCGTGCCTAGCAAGATGATGTTGAATAATCCTTGCCAGGACCTTTCCCGGCACACTGAGGAGTGAGATGCCCCTGTAGTTGTTACAGTCTGTGCGGTCCCCCTTTCTTAAAGAGTTGGACCTCCAGGGCATCCTTCCAATCCTGCGGAACCCGTCCTGTGGTCCAGACTGTTGTTATGATGTCATGTAGGGCAGTCTGCGCACAAACGCCACCCTCCCTCAGCAGTTCGCTTGGGAGATCATCTCTGCCCGGCGCTTTTCTTAGTCTGAGATTCCAGACAGCCCTGCAAACTTCCCCCATAGATGGCATCTCAGCCATCCACTCAGAATGGGTGGCTACTTTTTGCCAATATTTGAGGCACGGCAACCTCGGCAGGGTCATCCCCAGTTTGCCCCACAAAGTTTTTGAGTTTCGATTTAAAGCTTCTTTCGTGACTGCAGGTATTCATCTTCTTGGTTCTTTCGGTAAAGTCGCGTAGAAGGGAAGTAATAAAATAATAAAAATAAAACATAATAAAATAATTCTCGATTTAAAGCTTCTTTCGTGACTGCAGGGATTCGTCTTCTTGGTTCTTTCGGTAAAGTCGCGTAGAAGGGAAGTAATAAAATAATAAAAATAAAACATAATAAAATAATTCTCACGACGTTTCGGCCACAACGCAATGAGGACGGCTGCTTGCGTTGTGGCCGAAACGTCGTGAGAATTATTTTATGAAGTTTTATTTTTATTATTTTATTATTTCCCTTCTACGTGACGACTTCACCGAAAGAACCAAGAAGATAAAGTTTTCGAGATTGAGGGAATCACCCTCTCCCCAAGGACCTCACGGAAATGCTCAGCAAATCTGCAAATCTGTTTCTGGGGGTCGGAGATTGGATCGCCGTTCTTTCCCCGAATGATGGTAGTAGGTGTGGCACTGCAGGTTACTTTTTTGATGGAATTAAAGAGCGATTTGTGATCGCGGGCCGTTGACGCAGACTCCATCTCCTCACCAGCCCGCAACCACCACCCATCCTTGCAGCGCCTCACGGCTCTCCGAACCTCCGAGCGAAGTCTGCGGTAAAAGCCTCCTCATTCTCCGACGTGGGATGCTGTAGCCGATGAGAGTGGGCCTGTCGCTTTTTCTCAGCCAGCCTGAACACCGCCTCTGTCAGCCAGGGTCTCGGCGGATGTTTGGACCGTCTACCCAAAGCAGCCATTGCAGCTGCATTAACCACTGTCCTAAAACCTCACCCATTTCCTATTAGTCAACCTCCAGCCGCAAAGAGATGTTGAAATTCTCGCTTGCAACTAACCTCAGCTAGCCGAAACCAGGCTACGGTGGATTTGAACGGGGTCTTGGGTGTGACACCCAACACCGGAGTGGAAGAATGCCAGGTGCATCTGATAGATGACTAGTCGATGGTCAGAGGGCAGATCAGCTCCACGGTAGGTCATTGTGTCAAGGACATGGGCTCGCATCCGCTGTTCCGTCACTACGTAGTCCAGCAGATGTTCTTGGTTCTTTCGGTAAAGTCACGTAGAAGGGAAACAATAAACGTCGTGAGATTTATTTTATTATGTTTTATTTTTATTATTTTATTATTTCCCTTCTACGCGACTTTACCGAAAGAACCAACAAGATGAATCCCTGCAGTCACGAAAGCTTCAAATCGAAATTTAGTCCAGCAGATGTTCTTGCTTGGACCTGACGTGCATCCATGATGTTGTGTGAATGCGCCAATACCAGAACAACGTGTTGGTAATTACAAGCCCATGTGCTGCACAAAAATCTAGCAGCCTCCTACCGTTGTTATTGAGCTGATCTGGCCCATGCCCTCCAATCACTCCAGACCAGGTGCCAGCATCATAACCAACTCGGGCATTGAAGTCACCCATGAGGATGACTCTATCCCGAGGGGCCACTTTAGCCAGCGCCTGTGACGTGTGGTTATGAAAGGCATCCGACTCATCGGCCTTGCCTGCATCCCTCCCCGCTGATGTTCATCTGGAGTGGGGGCGTTAGTAACCACCACAACCACCACCATTCCTCGCTTCATGTTGATAAGGAGGCGAGCCCACAACATGCCAAGAATGTACAGTTTCCCGCACCTCACCGCCACGTTCCAACGCACCCTTCATCCTTTTGCTTAAAGGAAGTGTCACTCCCCCCCTCCCTGTTGTTTGGCAATTTCCTTGGCCCGAGTGGAGGACTGTCCACCCCTCACGGTGGCTCGGAGCCAGACCCGGTCCATCGGACCTCCCGTATTCCGCAGAGGTGCAGGAGGTACAGATCCGTCTCCCAAACAAAGAAACGGTAACATCTTAGTCCGCAACGAGTGGCTGAGTGACCACACCACACACACACAACCACACACACCACCAACCACACACACACACATACTACATACACCACACAACACAAACCACACACACACACCACACACACACACCACACACACCACACACACACACCACACACACACATACTACATACACCACACACACACACCACACACACACACCACACACACATACTACATACACCACACACACACACCACACACACATACTACATACACCACACACACACACCACACACACACACACCACACACACACCACACACACACCACACACACCACACACAACCACACACACACACACAACCACATACCACACACATACACACCACACACACACACCACACACACACACCACACACACACCACACACCACACACACACCACACACACACCACACACACACCACACACACACACACACACACACCACACACACAACCACACACACACACCACACACACACACACACACACACACACACCCACACACACACACCACACACACCAACCACACACACACCACACCACACACACCACACCACCACACACACACCACACACACACCACACACCACACACACACCACACACACACCACCACACACACACACCACACACACACCACACACACACCACACACACACACCATACACACACACACACGACACACACACACACCACACACACACACACCACACACACACCACACACACACCACACACACACACACACCACACACACACACCATACACACACACACACCACACACACACACACACACACCACACACACACCACACACACACACACACACCACACACACACGACACACACACCACACACACACACACCACACACACACACACACACCACACACACACACACACCACCACACACACCACACACACCACACACACACCACACCACACACACACCACACACACCACATACACACCACACACACACCACACACACCACACACACACCACACACACACACCACACACACACACATACACCACACACCACCACGTGTTTCTCAGACCCAGCGGCAGTGCTTTAATATTTGACCAACACAAATAGACAACAAAGACAAAAGTCACCCGTGTAGCCTGCAGAGGCTGTCGGGGCAAGTGGCAGTGAGCACGCAAACCGGCACACGAGGGGGGGGTGGGGTACGGGAAACACCGCGCCCGGCCGCCTTTGTCTCTCCCGTGACGATGTTTTACACACCGCACCGGGCTACTCGATCCTGAGACCCGGTCTCCCTGAGTCTCACTCTGACTCTGAGTCTCACTCTGAGACCCGGTCTCGCTGAGTCTCACTGTGACCCTGAGACCCGGTCTCCCTGAGTCTCACTCGAGCCCCGAGTCTCACTCTGATCCAGAGACCCGGTCTCCCTGAGTCTCACTGTGACTCTGAGTCTCACTCTGACCCTGAGTCTCTCTCTAGCCCTGAGACCCGGTCTCCCTGAGTCTCACTGTGACCCTGAGTCTCACTCTGACCCTGAGTCTCTCTCTGACCCTGTGATCCGGTCTCCCTGAGTCTCACTGTGACCCTGAGTCTCTCTCTAACCCTGAGACCCGGTCTCCCCGAGTCTTACTCTGAGTCTCACTCTAACCCTGAGACCCGGTCTCCCTGAGTCTCACTCTAACCCTGAGACCCGGTCTCCCCGAGTCTCTCTCTAACCCTGAGACCCGGTCTCCCTGAGTCTCTCTCTAACCCTGAGACCCGGTCTCCATGAGTCTCACTCTCACCCTGAGACCCGGTCTCCCCGAGTCTCACTCTGACCCTGAGACCCGGTCTCCCCGAGTCTCACTCTGACCCTGAGACCCGGTCTCCCTGAGTCTCACTGACCCTGAGTCTCACTCTAACCCTGAGACCCGGTCTCCATGAGTCTCACTCTAACCCTGAGACCCGGTCTCCCTGAGTCTCACTGACCCCGAGTGTCACCCTGACCCTGAGACCCGGTCTCCCCGAGTCTCTCTCTAACCCTGAGACCCGGTCTCCCTGAGTCTCACTCTGACCCTGAGACTCACTCTGACCCTGAGACCCGGTCTCCATGAGTCTCACTCTGACCCTGAGACCCGGTCTCCCTGAGTCTCTCTCTAACCCTGAGACCCGGTCTCCCTGAGACTCACTCTAACCCTGAGACCCGGTCTCCCTGAGTCTCACTCTAACCTTGAGACCCGGTCTCCCTGAGACTCACTCTAACTCTGGGTCTCATTCTGAACCTGAAACCCGGTCTCCCTGAGTCTCACTCTAGCCCTGAGACCCGGTCTCCCTGAGACTCACTCTGACCCTGAGACCCGGTCTCCCTGAGTCTCACTCTAGCCCTGAGACCCGGTCTCCCTGAGTCTCACTCTGAACCTGAGACCCGGTCTCCCCGAGTCTCACTCTGACCCTGAGTCTCTCTCTAGCCCTGAGACCCGGTCTCCCCGAGTCTCACTCTAACCCTGAGTCTCACTCGGACCCTGAGTCTCACTCGAGCCCTGAGTCTCTCTCTAACCCTGAGACCCGGTCTCCCTGAGTCTCACTCTAGCCCTGAGACCCGGTCTCCCCGAGTCTCTCTCTAGCCCTGAGACCCGGTCTCCCTGAGTCCCTCTCTCTAGCCCTGAGACCCGGTCTCCCCGAGTCTCTCTCTAGCCCTGAGACCCGGTCTCCCTGAGTCCCTCTCTCTAGCCCTGAGACCCGGTCTTCCTGAGACTCACTCGGAACCTGAGACCCGGTCTCCCTGAGTCTCTCTCTGACCCAGAGACCCGGTCTCCCCGAGTCTCTCTCTAGCCCTGAGACCCGGTCTCCCTGAGTCTCTCTCTAACCCTGAGACCCGGTCTCCCTGAGTCTCACCCTGACCCTGAGACCCGGTCTCCCCGAGTCTCTCTCTAGCCCTGAGACCCGGTCTCCCTGAGTCTCACTCTAGCCCTGAGACCCGGTCTCCCTGAGACTCACTCTGACCCTGAGACCCGGTCTCCCTGAGTCTCACTCTAGCCCTGAGACCCGGTCTCCCTGAGTCTCACTCTGACCCTGAGACCCGGTCTCCCCGAGTCTCACTCTGACCCTGAGTCTCTCTCTAGCCCTGAGACCCGGTCTCCCCGAGTCTCACTCTAACCCTGAGTCTCACTCGGACCCTGAGTCTCACTCGAGCCCTGAGTCTCTCTCTAACCCTGAGACCCGGTCTCCCTGAGTCTCACTCTAGCCCTGAGACCCGGTCTCCCCGAGTCTCTCTCTAGCCCTGAGACCCGGTCTCCCTGAGTCCCTCTCTCTAGCCCTGAGACCCGGTCTCCCCGAGTCTCTCTCTAGCCCTGAGACCCGGTCTCCCTGAGTCCCTCTCTCTAGCCCTGAGACCCGGTCTTCCTGAGACTCACTCGGACCCTGAGACCCGGTCTCCCTGAGTCTCTCTCTGACCCAGAGACCCGGTCTCCCTGAGTCTCTCTCTAACCCTGAGACCCGGTCTCCCTGAGTCTCTCTCTAGCCCTGAGACCCGGTCTCCCTGAGTCTCACCCTGACCCTGAGACCCGGTCTCCCCGAGTCTCTCTCTAGCCCTGAGACCCGGTCTCCCTGAGTCTCTCTCTAGCCCTGAGACCCGGTTTCCCTGAGTCTCACTCTAGCTCTGAGTTTATCTCTAACCCTGAGACCCGGTCTCCCCGAGTATCTCTCTAGCCCTGAGACCCGGTCTCCCCGAGTCTCTCTCTAGCCCTGAGATCCGGTCTCCCTGAGACTCACTCTAACCCTGAGACCCGGTCTCCCCGAGTCTCTCTCTAGCCCTGAGACCCGGTCTCCCCGCCTTCGACACTCCCACAAGCTCTGAAATCCGATCTCCTGAAATCATTGGGTACGGTCAAACAAGGACCCCCTTTGTCAGCGCGCTCGCATCAACTCGAGCGCACAAACACCCACCCACACCCACCGCACACACCAACACACACAGGAGCAGGTGGCAGAGATAGCAGGAACAGTTGCTGGGAGTAGGGTTACACAGTCCTAGTCAGACTGACGATGAACAGCGAAAGATGCCCCCCCGTATTCGCAGCCTTTGCAAGAGTCTCACTCTGACCCTGAGTCTCACTCTGACCCTGAGTCTCACTCTGACCCTGAGACCCGGTCTCCCTGAGTCTCACTGTGACCCTGAGTCTCACTCGGACCCTGAGACCCGGTCTCCCTGAGTCTCACTCTGACCCTGAGTCTCACTCTGACTCTGAGACTCACCCTGACCCTGAGACCCGGTCTCCCTGAGTCTCACTCTAGCCCTGAGTCTCACTCGGACCCTGAGACCCGGTCTCCCTGAGTCTCACTGTGACCCTGAGTCTCACTCTGACCCTGAGACCCGGTCTCCCTGAGTCTCACTCTGACCCTGAGACTCGGTCTCCCTGAGTCTCCCCGAGTCTCACTCTGAGTCTCACCCTGACCCTGAGACCCGGTCTCCCTGAGTCTCACTGTGACCCTGAGTCTCACTCTGACCCTGAGTCTCTCTTTAACCCTGAGACCCGGTCTCCCTGAGTCTCTCTCTGACCCTGAGTCTCTCTCTAGCCCTGAGACCCGGTCTCCCTGAGTCTCACTCTAGCCCTGAGTCTCTCTCTTACCCTGAGACCAGGTCTCCCTGAGTCTCACTCTAACCCTGAATCTCACTCTGACCCTGAGACCCGGTCTCCCTGAGTCTCTCTCTTACCCTGAGACCAGGTCTCCCTGAGTCTCACTGTGACCCTGAGTCTCACTCTGACCCTGAGTCTCTCTTTAACCCTGAGACCCGGTCTCCCTGAGTCTCTCTCTGACCATGAGTCTCTCTCTAGCCCTGAGACCCGGTCTCCCTGAGTCTCACTCTAGCCCTGAGTCTCTCTCTTACCCTGAGACCAGGTCTTCCTGAGTCTCACTCTAACCCTGAATCTCACTCTGACCCTGAGACCCGGTCTCCCTGAGTCTCTCTCTTACCCTGAGACCAGGTCTCCCTGAGTCTCACTCTAACCCTGAATCTCACTCTGACCCTGAGACCCGGTCTCCCTGAGTCTCTCTCTTACCCTGAGACCAGGTCTCCCTGAGTCTCACTCGGACCCTGAGACCCGGTCTCCCTGAGTCTCACTCTAACCCTGAATCTCACTCTGACCCTGACACCCGGTCTCCCTGAGTCTCACCCTGACCCTGAGTCTAACTCTAGCCCTGAGTCTCTCTCTAGCCCTGAGACCCGGTCTCCCTGAGTCTCACTCTGACCCCGAGTCTCACTGTGACCCTGAGACTCACTCTGACCATGAGACCCGGTCTCCCTGAGTCTCACTGTGACCCTGATGCCCCCGTATCCGCAGCCTTCGCGAGAGCGAGCCGAACAACCACGCCTGCCCGGCCGCCTTTGTCTCCCCAGCGATGACCTCTTACGCAGTGACCTCTTGTAGAGGGAACGAACACCAGAGACCCCGTCCCATACGGCACGGTGGCCGGCTCGCAGCGAGAGTCGCGAGTTCGAACACCCGGCACAAGAGAAGGCGGTGGTGGCATCTACATCTACAGAAGGTGAAGAACCAGTGGCATCTACATCTACAGAAGGTGAAGAACCAGTGGCATCTACATCTGCAGAACGTGAAGAACCAGTGGCATCTACATCTGCAGAACGTGAAGAACCAGTGGCATCTACATCTGCAGAACGTGAATAACCAGTGGCTTCTACAACTGCAGAACCAGTGGCATCTACAGAACGTGAAGAACCAGTGGCATTTACATCTGCAAAATATGAAGAACCAGTGGCATCTACATCTGTAGAATGTGAAGAACTAGTGGCATCTACATCTGCAGAAGGTGAAGAACCAGTGGCATCTACATCTGCAGAACGTGAAGAACCAGTGGCATCTACATCTGCAGAACGTGAATAACCAGTGGCTTCTACATCTGCAGAACCTGAAGAACCAGTGGCATCTACATCTACAGAACGTGAATAACCAGTGGCATCTACATCTGCAGAACCAGTGACATCTACAGAACGTGAAGAACCAGTGGCATTTACATCTGCAGAAGGTGAAGAACCAGTGGCATCTACATCTGCAGAACGTGAAGAACCAGTGGCATCTACATCTGCAGAACGTGAATAACCAGTGGCTTCTACATCTGCAGAACCTGAAGAACCAGTGGCATCTACATCTGCAGAACGTGAAGAACCAGTGGCATCTACATCTGCAGAACGTGAAGAACCAGTGGCATCTACATCTGCAGAACGTGAAGAACCGGTGGCATCTACATCTGCAGAACCAGTGACATCTACAGAACGTGAAGAACCAGTGGCAATTACATCTGCAGAAGGTGAAGAACCAGTGGCATCTACATCTGCAGAACGTGAAGAACCAGTGGCATCTACATCTACAGAACGTGAAGAACCAGTGGCATCTACATCTACAGAACCAGTGGCATCTACATCTGCAGAACGTGAAGAACCAGTGGCATCTACATCTGCAGAACGTGAAGAACCAGTGGCATCTACATCTGCAGAACGTGAAGAACCAGTGGCATCTACATCTGCAGAACGTGAAGAACCAGTGGCATTTACATCTGCAGAACGTGAAGAACCAGTGGCATTTACATCTGTAGAATGTGAAGAACCAGTGGCATCTACATCTGTAGAATGTGAAGAACCAGTGGCATCTACATCTGTAGAATGTGAAGAACCAGTGGCATCTACATCTGCAGAACGTGAAGAACCAGTGGCATCTACATCTACAGAACGTGAAGAACCAGTGGAATCTACATCTGTAGGATGTGAAGAACCAGTGGCATCTACATCTGCAGAACGTGAAGAACCAGTGGCATCTACATCTGCAGAACGTGAAGAACCAGTGACATCTACATCTGCAGAAGGTGAAGAACCAGTGGCATCTACATCTACAGAACGTGAAGAACCAGTGGCATCTACATCTGCAGAACGTGAAGAACCAGTGACATCTACATCTGCAGAACGTGAAGAACCAGTGGCATCTACATCTACAGAACGTGAAGAACCAGTGGAATCTACATCTGTAGGATGTGAAGAACCAGTGGCATCTACATCTGCAGAACGTGAAGAACCAGTGGCATCTACATCTGCAGAACGTGAAGAACCAGTGACATCTACATCTGCAGAAGGTGAAGAACCAGTGGCATCTACATCTACAGAACGTGAAGAACCAGTGGCATCTACATCTGCAGAACGTGAAGAACCAGTGACATCTACATCTGCAGAACGTGAAGAACCAGTGGCATCTACATCTACAGAACGTGAAGAACCAGTGGCATCTACATCTACAGAACGTGAAGAACCAGTGGCATCTACATCCGCAGAAGGTGAAGAACCAGTGGCATCTACATCTGCAGAACCAGTGGCATCTACATCTGCAGAACGTGAAGAACCAGTGACATCTACATCTGCAGAAGGTGAAGAACCAGTTGCATCTACATCTGCAGGAGATTATAAAAGATGTAAAGCCATTCCCCGTGTTTAGTGTACACGCCAAACAATCACGATTTGAATCGACAGGGAAGTAACTCGTTGGTAAAGCAGAGGGGAGTTCCTGTCTAGTAATTTATCGCACGTCACACACATTCATGGCATTGCAAACCCGACACCCCACCCACCAACCCGATTCACAGACTCACCCACCCATCCACTCACACACCCCCACTCACTCACTCACACAACCACTCAGTCACTCACACACTCACTCACACACCCACTCACTCACACACCCACTCACACCCCCACCCACCCACCCGCCCATCCACTCACTCACCCACCCACCCATCCACTCACCAACTCACCCACCCACCCATCCACTCACCCACTCACCCAACCACTCACCCAACCACTCACCCAACCACCTACTCACCCACCCACCCACTCACTCACCCACCCACACACTCACTCACTCACTCACCCACCCACCCACACACTCACTCACTCACTCACCCACCCACCCACACACTCACTCACCCACCCACCCACCCACCCACTCACCCACTCACTCACCCACCCACCCATTCACTCACTCACCCACCCACCCACTCACTCACCCACCCACCCACTCATCCACTCACCCACCCATCCACTCACTAACCCACCAACACACCCACCCACCCACTCACCCACCCACCCATCTACTCACTCACCCACCCACCCACTCACTCACCCACCCACCCACTCACTCACCCACCCACCCACCCACTCACTCACCCACCCACCCACCCACTCACTCACCCACCCACCCACCCACTCACTCACCCACCCACCCACCCACTCACTCACCCACCCACCCACCCACTCACCCATCCACCCACCCACTCACCCATCCACCCACCCACTCACCCACCCACCCACCCACTCACCCACCCACCCACTCACTCACTCACCCACTCACCCACCCACCCACCCACTCACTCACTCACCCACCCACTCACTCACCCACTCACTCACTCACCCACCCACCCACCCACTCACCCACCCACTCACTCACCCACTCACCCACCCACCCACCCACTCACTCACCCACTCACCCACCCACCCACTCACTCACTCACCCACTCACCCACCCACTCTCTCACTCACTGACCCACTCACCCACCCACTCACTCACCCACCCACTCACCCACCCACTCACCCACTCACTCACCCACCCACCCACTCACTCACTCACCCACACACTCACTCACTCACCCATCCACCCACCCACTCACTCACTCACTCACCCACTCACTCACTCACTCGCCCACTCACCCACTCACTCACCCACTCACCCACTCACCCATCCACTCGCCCACTCACCCACCCACTCACTCACTCACCCACCCACTCACCCACTCACTCACTCACTCACCCACTCACTCACTCAGCCACCCACCCACCTACCCACCCAGAACGTAGAACGTCAATAACACTGGCTTGACTCATCTAATGTGTGTGTGTGTCCACATTATATCTGTATACATCTCTCTGTGTGTGTGTGCCTACAGTATCTCTGTATACATCCCTGGCTCTACGTGTGTGTGTGTGCGTGCGTCTGTGTGTTTGCACGGGCTGATGGCAGTGTTAAGTTTCACGCTTATCAAACGCTGGCGCCACGGTGGCTATGAGATGTTAACTACCTCGCCTGGTCTACAGGAAGTCGTGGGTTCCCTTCGGACTCTTTGACGCCTGCTGCTGTATATTTGAAGTCTGCGTCTCTCTCTCTCTCATCATCACAGTGGCTAGGAGATGTTAACTACCTCGCCTGGTACGCAGGAGGTCGTGGGTTCCATCCTGACCCTGATGCCTGCTGCTGCTGTAGATTTGGAGTCTGCGTCTCTCATCATCATCATCACGGTGGCTAGGAGATGTTGACTACCTCGCCTGGTGTGCAGGAGGTCGTGGGTTCGATCTCTCATCATCATCATCACAGTGGCTAGGAGATGTTAACTACCTCGCCTGGTTTGCAGGAGGTCGTAGGTTCCATCCCTACTCTTTGACGCCTGCTGCTGTAGATTTTGAGTCTGCGTCTCTCTCATCATCATCATCACGGTGGCTAGGAGATGTTGACTACCTCGCCTGGTATGCTCGCTACTGACAGCACTTGCCCCTACAGCCCTGCTAGAGGCTACACGGGGGATCTTTGTCTGTGTGTAGCTGTTGCTACTAGCTACTAACAGCACTTGCCCCTACAGCCCTGTTAGAGGCTACACAGGGGATCTTTGTCTGTGTATAGGTGCTGCTGCTACTCGTTACTAACAGCACTTGCCCCTACAGCCCTGTGAGAGGCTACACGGGGGAGCTTTGTCTTTTTTTACGAGGGTTCGGGGCTGTGGGGGTTGGTCGATGATTGCCAGACCGTGGTTCTCTCTGTCTCTGTGTTTCCTGCTACCGGTCTAACCAGTTGCTGGATTTTACAACGCCCTGTGAAGTGGGTGGGTGGGTGTGTGAGTGGGTGGGTGTGTGAGTGGGTGGGTGAGTGGGTGGGTGGGTGAGTGAGTGGGTGGGTGGGTGGGTGTGTGAGTGAGTGGGTGGGTGGGTGGGTGAGTGAGTGGGTGGGTGGGTGAGTGGGTGGGTTGGTGGGTGGGTGGGTGGGTTGGTGGGTGGGTGGGTGAGTGGGTGGGTGGGTGAGTGGGTCGGTGGGTGGGCGAGTGGGTGGGTGGGTGAGTGGGTTGGTGGGTGGGTGAGTGGGTTGGTGGGTGAGTGAGTGAGTGAGTGGGTGGGTGTGTGAGTGGGTGGGTGGGTGGGTGAGTGGGTGGGTGAGTGGGTGGGTGGGTGGGTGAGTGAGTGGGTGGGTGGGTGGGTGGGTGAGTGAGTGGGTGGGTGGGTGAGTGAGTGGGTGGGTGGGTGGGTGGGTGAGTGGGTGGGTTGGTGGGTGGGTGGGTGGGTTGGTGGGTGGGTGGGTGAGTGGGTGGGTGGGTGGGTGAGTGGGTCGGTGGGTGGGCGAGTGGGTGGGTGGGTGGGTGAGTGGGTTGGTGGGTGGGTGGGTGAGTGGGTTGGTGGGTGAGTGAGTGAGTGGGTGGGTGAGTGGGTGGGTGGGTTGGTGAGTGAGTGGGTGGGTGGGTTGGTGAGTGAGTGGGTGAGTGGTTCGGTGAGGACACACACACACATTAAATGAGTGGGTGAGTGAGTGAGTGGGTGAGTGAGTGGGTGAGTGAGTGAGTGAGTGAGTGGGTGAGTGAGTGAGTGAGTGAGTGGGTGAGTGAGTGAGTGGGTGGGTGGGTGGGTGAGTGAGTGAGTGGGTGAGTGAGTGAGTGAGTGAGTGGGTGGGTGAGTGAGTGGGTGGGTGGTGGGTGAGTAAGTGAGTGAGTGGGTGGGTGAGTGAGTGAGTGGGTGGGTGAGTGGGTGAGTGAGTGAGTGGGTGAGTGAGTGGGTGAGTGAGTGAGTGGGTGGGTGGGTGGGTGGGTGAGTGAGTGAGTGGGTGAGTGAGTGGGTGAGTGAGTGAGTGGGTGGGTGAGTGGGTGAGTGAGTGGGTTGGTGGGTGGGTGAGTGAGTGGGTGAGTGAGTGGGTGGGTGAGTGAGTGGGTGAGTAAGTGAGTGGGTGTGTGGGTGGGTGAGTGAGCGAGTGAGTGGGTGAGTGGGTGGGTGGGTGAGTGAGTGGGTTGGTATGTGGGTGAGTGAGTGGGTGGGTGAGTGAGTGGGTGAGTGAGTGGGTGAGTGAGTGAGTGAGTGGGTGAGTGAGTGAGTGGGTGGGTGAGTGAGTGGGTGGGTGAGTGAGTGGGTGGGTGAGTGAGTGGGTGAGTGAGTGGTTGGGTGAGTGGGTGAATGTGGACACACACACTAGATGAGTCAAGCCAATGTTATTGACGTTCTACCATTCTTACGCGTGGAGAGTTTTTTGGCAACAAATCTGCTGCTAAAGCGCCACCATAACACTGACACTGCACCCATGGGCATAGGCAATTGCATTATACAGTGAGTGGGTGTTGGAGTGGGTGGGTGGGTGAGTGAGTGAATGGGTGGGTGAGTGGGTGGGTGGGTGGCTGGGTGAATGGGTGGGTGGGTGGGTGAGTGGGTGGCTGGCTGGGTGAGTGGGTGAGTGAGTGAGTGGGTGGGTCGGTGAGTGAGTGAGTGGGTGAGTGAGTGGGTGAGTGAGTGAGTGGGTGAGTAAGTGAGTGGGTGAGTGGGTGAGTGGGTGAGTGGGTGAGTGGGTGGGTGGGTGGGTGAGTGGGTGGGTGGGTGGGTGAGTGGGTGGGTGGGTGGTTGAGTGGGTGGGTGGGTGAGTGGGTGGGTGAGTGGGTGGGTGGGTGAGTGGGTGGGTGGGTGAGTGGGTGGGTGGGTGGGTGAGTGGGTGGGTGGGTGGGTGAGTGGGTGGGTGGGTGGGTGTGTGGGTGGGTCTGTGAGTGGGTGGGTGGGTGAGTGAGTGAGTGGGTGGCTGAGTGGGTGAGTGGGCTGTGTGAGTACGACGTTTCGCCGGTAATTACAACCGCCATCATCAGGCGACAGCCAGTTTTGTGAAGTAATCCTTTTCGAAACGTCGTGAGAATTATTTTATTATATTATGTTTTTTTAAAATTGTATTATTTCCCTTCTACGTGACTTTACCGAAAGAACCAAGAAGATGAATCCCTGCAGTCACGAAAGAAGCTTTACATCGAAATTTAATCATCGTCCGTCATCACGTAAAGGCCACAAAAATCTGGCCGTTGCCTGCTGATGTTGGTTGTGATTATCGGCGAAACGTCGTCCTCTGATTGTCAATGTCGTGGATTTGTTCTCGCAACGCTGAACCGGTGTGTTGCTGTACTAGTATACTACACTATACACTACACTATACACTACACTATACACTACTATACTACACTATACACTACACTATACACTACACACACTACACTATACACTACACTACTATACACTACACTACACTATATACTATACTATACACTACACTATACACTACACTATATACTATACTATACACTACACTATACACTATACACTACACTATACACTACACTATACACTATACACTACACTATATACTACACTATACACTACACTATACACTACACTATACACTGTATACTATACTATACACTACACTATATACTACACTATACACTACACTATACACTATACACTACACTATACACTACACTATATACTACACTATATACTATACACTACACTATATACTATACACTACACTATATACTATACACTACACTATACTATACACTACACTATACTATACACTACACTATACTATACACTACACACTATACACTACACACTATACACTACACTAAATACTACACTATACACTACACTATACACTACACTATATACTACACTATACACTACACTATACACTACACTATACACTACACTACTACACTATACACTACACTATACACTATACTATACACACTACACTATACACACTACACTATACTACACTATACACTACACTATACACACTACACTATACACACTACACTATACACTACACTATACACTACTACACTATACACTACACTATATACTATACACTACACTATACACTACACTATACAGGTAGTACGGTCTATGCAAACATGACTCCTTGTAAAAAAAAAGGTGTCAGTTTTGTTGCCAGATATAGAAGGGCAAAAAAACAATTATCATATTTTGTTACCGGCAAATGAGGTTCCAATGGTTAGTTTAAACTTGATGACTCATTAAACCGTTTCTAACTTTTCGTGTAATTGTAACAAATAAACTGATCTGGAATCGGGT
Organism: Lethenteron reissneri; assembly: GCF_015708825.2. Taxonomy (NCBI): domain Eukaryota; kingdom Metazoa; phylum Chordata; class Hyperoartia; order Petromyzontiformes; family Petromyzontidae; genus Lethenteron; species Lethenteron reissneri. The sequence goes on along the minus strand of NC_083844.1, from coordinate 8,170,149 downwards.
CCCTGTTTTTCAAACACCCAACACACAAATGCAGCGTATGGCTGGAGAATTCGCTGTGTGACGAGATTTTATTTTTTATTTTTTTGTTTTTTCCTGGACAGTTAAAAGTGTTATTTTCCTAATAGCTTGTGCCTCTAAAGTACAGGAAGTGGCTGTTATTATTACCCAAAAACTTTGCTTATGTGACCAGCACTTTAGGTGAAGGGATTAGTCGCTCAACCCAGAACTCACTCACTCACTCAACTCAACCACTCACTCACTCAACCACTGACTCACTCACTCACTCAACCCAGAACTCACTCAGTCAACCACTGACTCACTCACTCACCCACAACTCACTCACTCAACCCAGAACTCACTCACTCACTCAACCACTGACTCACTCACTCACTCAACCCAGAACTCACTCACTCAACTACTGACTCACTCACTCACTCAACCCGCAACTCGCTCACTCACTCAACCCAGAACTCACTCACTCAACTACTCACTCACTCACTCAACCACTCACTCAACCCAGAACTCACTCAACCCAGAACTCACTCACTCAACCACTCACTCAACCACTCACTCACTCAACTACTGACTCACTCACTCAACCCACAACTCACTCACTCACTCAACCACTCACTCACTCACTCAACCACTCACTCACTCAACCCACAACTCACTCACTCAACCACTCACTCACTCAACTCAACCACTCACTCGCTCAACCACTCACTCACTCACTCAACCACTCACTCACTCAACCCACAACTCACTCACTCAACCACTCACTCACTCAACTCAACCACTCACTCGCTCAACCCACTCACTCAACCACTGACTCACTCACTCACTCAACCCAGAACTCACTCAGTCAACCACTGACTCACTCACTCACCCACAACTCACTCACTCAACCCAGAACTCACTCACTCACTCAACTCAACCACTGACTCACTCACTCACTCAACCCAGAACTCACTATCTCAACTACTGACTCACTCACTCACTCAACCCGCAACTCGCTCACTCACTCAACCCAGAACTCACTCACTCAACTACTCACTCACTCACTCAACCACTCACTCAACCCAGAACTCACTCACTCAACCACTCACTCACTCAACCACTCACTCACTCAACTCAACCACTCACTCACTCAACCCACAACTCACTCACTCAACCACTCACTCACTCAACTCAACCACTCACTCGCTCAACCACTCACTCACTCACTCAACAACTCACTCACTCAACCCACAACTCACTCACTCAACCACTCACTCCCTCAACTCAACCACTCACTCGCTCAACCCACTCACTCAACCCGCAACTCACTCACTCACTCAACCCAGAACTCACTCACTCAACTACTGACTCACTCACTCACTCAACCCGCAACTCGCTCACTCACTCAACCCAGAACTCACTCACTCAACTACTCACTCACTCACTCAACCACTCACTCAACCCAGAACTCACTCACTCAACCCACAACTCACTCACTCAACCACTCACTCACTCAACTACTGACTCACTCACTCAACCCACAACTCACTCACTCAACCCAGAACTCACTCACTCAACTACTGACTCACTCACTCACTCAACCCGCAACTCGCTCACTCACTCAACCCAGAACTCACTCACTCAACTACTCACTCACTCACTCAACCACTCACTCAACCCAGAACTCACTCACTCAACCCACAACTCACTCACTCAACCACTCACTCAACCACTCACTCACTCAACTACTGACTCACTCACTCAACCCACAACTCACTCACTCAACCCAGAACTCACTCAACCCAGAACTCACTCACTCGCTCAACCCACTCGCTCAACCCACAACCCACTCACTCAACCCACGGGGAACGACTCACGAGGAACGAATCACGAGGAACGACTCACGAGGAACGACTCACAAGGATCGACTCACGAGGAACGACTCACGGGGAACGAATCACGGGGAACGACTCACAATGAACGACTCACAATGAACGACTCACCAAGAACGACTCACAATGAACGACTCACAATGAACGACTCACAATGAACGACTCACCAAGAACGACTCACAATGAACGACTCACAATGAACGACTCACCAAGAACGACTCACAATGAACGACTCACAATAAACGACTCACGACTCAATAAACGACTCACAATGAACGACTAAATGAACGACTAAATGAACGACTCAATGAACGACTCACAATGAACGACTCACAATGAACGACTCACAATGAACGACTCACAATGATGAACGACTCAATGATGAACGACTCACAAAGAACGACTCAATGATGAACGACTCACAATGATGAACGAATCACAATGAACGACTCACAAAAAACGACTCACGATGATGAACGACTCAATGATGAACGACTCAATGATGAACGACTCACAATAATGAACGACTCACAAAGAACGACTCACAATGATGAACGACTCACAATGATGAACGACTCACAAAGAACGACTCACAAAGAACGACTCACAAAGAACGACTCACAATGAACGACTCACAATGATGAACGACTCACAATGATGAACGACTCACAATGATGAACGACTCACAAAGAACGACTCAATGATGAACGACTCACAAAGAACGACTCAATGATGAACGACTCACAATGATGAACGACTCACAAAGAACGACTCACAATCATGAACGACTCACGATGAACGACTCACAATGATGAACGACTCAATGATGAACGACTCACAATGATGAACAACTCACAATGATGAACAACTCAATGATGAACGACTCACGATGAACGACTCACAATGAACGACTCACAATGAACGACTCACAATGAACGACTCACAATGAACGACTCACAATGAACGACTCACATTGAACGACTCACAAAACGACTCACAATGATGAACGACTCAATGATGAACGACTCAATGATGAACGACTCACAAAGAACGACTCACAAAGAACGACTCCGACGCTCCCTTACCCAGAAAACGAAATTGAAGGCGAACAGCAGATACTTGACGCATTTGAGGCAACCCTGCACACCCATGGTGACGGCGAGTTGGTGGACAAGGTGGTGGACTAGGTGGTGGACTAGGTGGTGGACAAGGTGGGTGGTGGAGGAGGTGAGTGGTGGACAAGGTGAGTGGTGGAGGAGGTGAGTGGTGGACGAGGTGAGTGGTGAACGAGGTGAGTGGTGGAGGAGGTGAGTGGTGGACGAAGTGGGTGGTGGACGAGGTGAGTGGTGGACGAGGTGGGTGGTGGACGAGGTGGTGGACAAGGTGGTGGACGAAGTAGGTGGTGGTGGACAAGGTTTGTTGGGGGGAAGATTTCCGAGCGAATCGAGCAGCGACTACGTCTACGGAGCGAGTGAGTGAGTCAGTCAGAGAGACGAGAGAGATGGTGGTGATTGTGGTGGAGGGCGTGGTGGTGGTGGTGGGGGTGGTGGTGGTGGTGGGGCGTGGAGAGAGGGAGGGGAGAGAGATGATGGTGGTGGTGGTGGGAGGGGAGCGGAGGAAGTGGGTGGGGTGTGTGTTGTGTGTGGGTCTCTGTGTGTGGTCTGTGTAGGGTGTGTGGGTCTCTGTGTGTGGTGTGTGTAGGGTGTGTGGGTCTCTGTGTGTGGTGTGTGTAGGGTGTGTGGGTCTCTGTGTGTGGTGTGTGTAGGGTGTGTGGGTCTCTGTGTGTGGTGTGTGTAGGGTGTGCGGGTCTCTGTGTGTGGTGTGTGTAGGGTGTGCGGGTCTCTGTGTGTGGTGTGTGTAGGGTGTGCGGGTCTCTGTGTGTGGTGTGTGTAGGGTGTGCGGGTCTCTGTGTGTGGTGTGTGTAGGGTGTGTGGGTCTCTGTGTGTGGTGTGTGTAGGGTGTGTGGGTCTCTGTGTGTGGTGTGTGTAGGGTGTGTGGGTCTCTGTGTGTGGTGTGTGTAGGGTGTGTGGGTCTCTGTGTGTGGTGTGTAGGGTGTGTGGGTCTCTGTGTGTGGTGTGTGTAGGGTGTGTGGGTCTCTGTGTGTGGTGTGTGTAGGGTGTGTGGGTCTCTGTGTGTGGTGTGTGTAGGGTGTGCGGGTCTCTGTGTGTGGTGTGTGTAGGGTGTGCGGGTCTCTGTGTGTGGTGTGTGTAGGGTGTGCGGGTCTCTGTGTGTGGTGTGTGTAGGGTGTGTGGGTCTCTGTGTGTGGTGTGTGTAGGGTGTGTGGGTCTCTGTGTGTGGTGTGTGTAGGGTGTGTGGGTCTCTGTGTGTGGTGTGTGTAGGGTGTGCGGGTCTCTGTGTGTGGTGTGTGTAGGGTGTGTGGGTCTCTGTGTGTGGTGTGTGTAGGGTGTGTGGGTCTCTGTGTGTGGTCTGTGTAGGGTGTGTGGGTCTCTGTGTGTGGTGTGTGTAGGGTGTGTGGGTCTCTGTGTGTGGTGTGTGTAGGGTGTGTGGGTCTCTGTGTGTGGTGTGTGTAGGGTGTGTGGGTCTCTGTGTGTGGTGTGTGTAGGGTGTGCGGGTCTCTGTGTGTGGTGTGTGTAGGGTGTGCGGGTCTCTGTGTGTGGTGTGTGTAGGGTGTGCGGGTCTCTGTGTGTGGTGTGTGTAGGGTGTGCGGGTCTCTGTGTGTGGTGTGTGTAGGGTGTGTGGGTCTCTGTGTGTGGTGTGTGTAGGGTGTGTGGGTCTCTGTGTGTGGTGTGTGTAGGGTGTGTGGGTCTCTGTGTGTGGTGTGTGTAGGGTGTGTGGGTCTCTGTGTGTGGTGTGTGTAGGGGTGTGTGGGTCTCTGTGTGTGGTGTGTGTAGGGTGTGTGGGTCTCTGTGTGTGGTGTGTGTAGGGTGTGTGGGTCTCTGTGTGTGGGTGTGTGTAGGGTGTGCGGGTCTCTGTGTGTGGTGTGTGTAGGGTGTGTGGGTCTCTGTGTGTGGTGTGTGTAGGGTGTGGCGGGTCTCTGTGTGTGGTGTGTGTAGGGTGTGTGGGTCTCTGTGTGTGGTGTGTGTAGGGGTGTGGGTCTCTGTGTGTGGTGTGTGTAGGGTGTGTGGGTCTCTGTGTGTGGTGTGTGTAGGGTGTGTGGGTCTCTGTGTGTGGTGTGTGTAGGGTGTGGGGGTCTCTGTGTGTGGTGTGTGTAGGGTGTGTGGGTCTCTGTGTGTGGTGTGTGTAGGGTGTGTGGGTCTCTGTGTGTGGTGTGTGTAGGGGTGTGTGGGTCTCTGTGTGTGGTGTGTGTAAGGGTGTGTGGGTCTCTGTGTGTGGTGTGTGTAGGGTGTGTGGGTCTCTGTGTGTGGTGTGTGTAGGGTGTGTGGGTCTCTGTGTGTGGTGTGGTGTAGGGTGTGTGGGTCTCTGTGTGTGGTGTGTGGTAGGGTGTGTGGGTCCTCTGTGTGTGTGTGTGTAGGGTGTGTGGGTCTCTGTGTGTGGTGTGTGTAGGGTGGTGGTCCTCTGTGTGTGGTGTGTGTAGGGTGTGTGGGTCCCTGTGTGTGGTGTGTGTAGGGTGTGTGGGTCTCTGTGTGTGGGTGTGGTGTAGGGTGTGTGGGTCTCTGTGTGTGGTGTGGTAGGGTGTGTGGGTCTACTGTGTGTGGTGTGTGTAGGGTGTGTGGGTCTCTGTGTGTGGTGTGTGTAGGGTGTGTGGGTCTCTGTGTGTGGTGTGTGTAGGGTGTGTGGGTCTCTGTGTGTGGTGTGTGTAGGGGTGTGGGTCTCTGTGTGTGGTGTGTGTAGGGTGTGGGGTCTCTGTGTGTGGTGTGTGTAGGGTGTGTGGGTCTCTGTGTGTGGTGTGTGTAGGGTGTGTGGGTCTCTGTGTGTGGTGTGTGTAGGGTGTGTGGTCTCTGTGTGTGGGTGTGTGTAGGGTGTGTGGGTCTCTGTGTGTGGTGTGGTGTAGGGTGTGTGGGTCTCTGTGTGTGGTGTGTGTAGGGTGTGTGGGTCTCTGTGGTGTGGTGGTGTGTAGGGTGTGTGGGTCTCTGTGTGTGGCTGTGTGTAGGGTGTGTGGGTCTCTGTGTGTGGTGTGTGTAGGGTGTGTGGGTCTCTGGTGTGGTGTGTGTAGGGTGTGTGGGTCCTCTGTGTGTGGTGTGTGGTAGGGTGTGTGGGTCTCTGTGTGTGGTGTGTGTAGGGTGTGGGTCTCTGGGTGGGTGTGTAGGGTGTGTGGGTCCTCTGTGTGTGGTGTGTGTAGGGTGTGTGGGTCTCTGTGTGTGGTGTGTTGTAGGGTGTGTGGGGTCTCTGTGTGTGGTGTGTGGTAGGGTGTGTGGGTCTCTGTGTGTGGTGTGTGTAGGTGTGTGGGTCTCTGTGTGTGGTGTGTGTAGGGTGTGTGGGTCTCTGTGTGTGGTGTGTGTAGGGTGTGGTGGTCCTCTGTGTTGGTGTGTGTAGGGTGTGTGGGTCTCTGGGTGTGGGTGTGTGGTAGGGTGTGTGGGTCTCTGTGTGTGGGTGTGTGTAGGGTGTGTGGGGTCTCTGTGTGTGGTGTGTGTAGGGTGGTGTGGGTCTCTGTGTGTGGGTGTGTAGGGGTGTGTGGGTCTCTGTGTGTGGTGTGTGTAGGGTGTGTGGGTCCTCTGTGTGTGGTGTGTGTATGGTGTGTGGGTCTCTGTGTGTGTGTGTGTAGGGTGTGTGGGTCTCTGTGTGTGGGGTGTGTAGGGTTAGGGTGTGTGGGTCTCTGTGTGTGGTGTGTGTAGGGTGTGTGGGTCCTCTGTGTGTGGTGTGTGTAGGGTGTGTGGGGTCTCTGTGTGTGGTGTGTGTAGGGTGTGTGGGTCCTCTGTGTGTGTGTGTGTAGGGTGTGTGTGTCTCTGTGTGTGGTGTGGTGTAGGGTGTGTGGGTCTCTGTGTGTGGTGTGTGTAGGGTGTGTGGGTCTCTGTGTGTGGTGTGTGTAGGGTGTGTGGGTCTCTGTGTGGTGTGTGTAGGGTTGTGGGGGTCTCTGTGTGGTGGTGTGTGTAGGGTGTGTGGGTCCTCTGTGTGTGGTGTGTGTAGGGTGTGTGGGGTCTCTGTGTGTGGTGTGTGTAGGGTGTGTGGGTCTCGTGTGTGGTGTGTGTAGGGTGGTGTGGGTCTCTGTGTGTGGTGTGTGTAGGGTGTGTGGTCTCTGTGTGTGGTGTGTGTAGGGTGTGTGGGTCCTGTGTGTGGTGTGTGTATGGTGTGTGGGTCTCTGTGTGTGGTGTGTGTAGTGTGGTGTAGGGTGTGGGTCTCTGTGTGTGGTGTGTAGGGTGTGTGGGTCTCTGTGTGTGGGTGTGTAGGGTGTGTGGGTCTCTGTGTGTGTGTGTGTAGGGTGTGTGGGTCTCTGTGTGTGGTGTGTAGGGTGTGTGGGTCTCTGTGTGTGGTGTGTGTAGGGTGTGTGGGTCTCTGTGTGTGGTGTGTGTAGGGTGTGTGGGTCTCTGTGTGTGGTGTGTGTAGGGTGTGTGGGTCTCTGTGTGTGGTGTGTGTAGGGTGTGGGGTCTCTGTGTGTGGTGTGTGTAGGGTGTGTGGGTCTCTGTGTGTGGTGTGTGTAGGGTGTGTGGGTCTCTGTGTGTGGTGTGTGTAGGTGTGTGGGTCTCTGTGTGTGGTGTGTGTAGGGTGTGTGGGTCTCTGTGTGTGGTGTGTGTAGGGTGTGTGGGTCTCTGTGTGTGGGAGTGTGTAGGGTGTGTGGGTCTCTGTGTGTGGTGTGTGTAGGGTGTGTGGGTCTCTGTGTGTGGCGTGTGTAGGGTGGTGGGGGTCTCTGTGTGTGGTGTGTGTAGGGTGTGTGGGGTCTCTGTGTGTGGTGTGTGTAGGGTGTGTGGGTCCTCTGTGTGTGGTGTGTGTAGGGTGTGTGGGTCTCTGTGTGTGGTGTGTGTAGGGTGTGTGGGTCTCTGTGTGTGGTGTGTGTAGGGTGTGTGGGTCTCTGTGTGTGGTGTGTGTAGGGTGTGTGGGTCTCTGTGTGTGGTGTGTGTAGGGTGTGCGGGTCTCTGTGTGTGGTGTGTGTAGGGTGTGCGGGTCTCTGTGTGTGGTGTGTGTAGGGTGTGTGGGTCTCTGTGTGTGGTGTGTGTAGGGTGTGTGGGTCTCTGTGTGTGGTGTGTGTAGGGTGTGTGGGTCTCTGTGTGTGGTGTTGTAGGGTGTGTGGGTCTCTGTGTGTGGTGTGTGTAGGGTGTGTGGGTCTCTGTGTGTGGTGTGTGTAGGGTGTGTGGGTCTCTGTGTGTGGTGTGTGTAGGGTGTGTGGGTCTCTGTGTGTGGTGTGTGTAGGGTGTGTGGGTATCTGTGTGGTGTGTGGGTGTTAGAGGTGTGTGGGTCTCTGGGTGTGGTGGTGTGTAGGGTGTGTGGGTCTCTGTGTGTGGTGTGTGTAGGGTGTGTGGGTCTCTGTGTGTGGTGTGTGTAGGGTGTGCGGGGTCTCTGTTGGGTGGTGTGTGTAGGGTGTGTGGGTCTACCTGGGGGTGGTGTGTGTAGGGGTGTGCGGGTCTCTGTGTGTGTTGTGTGTAGGGTGTGCGGGGCTCTGTGTGTGGTGTGTGTAGGGTGTGCGGGTCTAGGTGTGTGTGTGTAGGGTGTGCGGTCTCTGTGGTGTGGTGTGTGTAGGGTGTGTGGGTCTGCTGTGTTGTGGTGTGTGTAGGGTGTGGTGGGTCTCGGTGTGTGGTGTGGTGTAGGGTGGGTGGGTCCTCTGTGGTGTGGTGTGTGTATGGTGTGTGGGGTCTCTGGTGTGTGGTGTGTGTATGGTGTGTGGGTCTCTGGGTGTGGTGGGTGTAGGGGGTGTGTGGGTCTCTGTGGTGTGGTGGTGTGGTTAGGGTGTGTGGGGTCTCTGTGTGGTGGTGTGGTAGGGTGTGCGTGTAGGGGTGTGCGGGTCTCTGTGTGTGGTGTGTGTAGGGTGTGAGGGGTCTCTGTGTGTGGTGTGTGTAGGGTGTGCGGGTCCTGGCTGTGGGTGTGGTTTGTGTATGGTGTGTAGGGGGGTCTCTGTGTGTGGTGTGTGTAGGGTGTGGTGGGTCTCTGTGTGTGGTGTGTGTAGGGTGTGTGCGGGTCTCTGTGTGGGTGTGTGTAGGGTGTGTGGGTCTCTGTGTGTGGTGTGTGTAGGGTGTGTGGGTACTCTGTGTGGGGTGTGTGTAGGGGTGTGGTGGTCTCTGTGTGTGGTGTGTGTAGGGTGTGTGGGTCCCTGTGTGTGGGTGTGTGTAGGGGGGGTTGGTGGTCGGGGTGGGTACTCTGTGTGTGGTGTGTGTAGGGTGTGTGGGTCTCTGGTGTGGTGGTGTTGTAGGGTGTGTGGGTCTCTGTGTGTGGTGGTGTAGGGTGTGTGGGTCTCTGTGTGTGGTGTGTGTAGGGTGTGTGGGTCCTCGTGTGTGTGGTTGTGTGTAGGGTGTGTGGGTCTCTGTGTGTGGGTGTGTAGGTGTGTGCTGGTCTCTGTGTGTGGTGGTGTGTAGGGTGTGGGGTACGCTGTGGTGTGGTGTGTGTAGGGTGTGTTGGGTCTCTGTGTGTGGTGTGTGTAGGGTGTGTGGGTCGCTGGGTGTGTGGTGTGTGTAGGGTGTGTGGTTCTCTGTGTGTGGTGTGTGTAGGGTGTGTGGGTCTCTGTGTGTGGTGTGTGGTAGGGTGTTGGGTCTCTGTGTGTGTGTGTGTAGGGGTGGTGGGGTCCTCTGTGTGTGGTGTGTGTAGGGTGTGTGGTTCTCTGTGTGTGGTGTGTGAGGGTGTGTGGGTCTCTGTGTGTGGTGGTTAGGGGTGTGTGGGTCTCTGTGTGTGGTTGTGTAGGGTGTGTGGGTCTCTGTGTGTGGTGTGTGTAGGGTGTGTGGGTCTCTGTGTGTGGTGTGTGTAGGGTGTGTGGGTCTCTGTGTGTGGTGTGTTGTAGGGGTGTGTGGTCTCTGTGTGTGGTGTGTGTAGGGTGTGTGGGTCTCTGTGTGTGTGGTGTGTAGGGTGTGTGGGTCTCTGTGTGTGGTGTGTGGTAGGGTGTGTGGGTCTCTGTGTGTGGTGTGTGTAGGGGTGTGTGGGTCTCTGTGTGTTGGCGTGTGTAGGGTGTGTGGGTCTCTGTGTGTGGGTGTGTGTAGGGTGTGTGGGTCTCTGTGTGTGGTGTGTGTAGGGTGTGTGGGTCTCTGTGTGTGGTGTGTGTAGGGTGTGTGGGTCTCTGTGTGTGGTGTGTGTAGGGTGTGCGGGTTCTCTGTGTGTGGTGTGTGTAGGGTGTTGGGTCTCTGTGTGTGGTTGTGTAGGTGTGTGGGTCTCTGTGTTGGTTGGGTGTAGGTGTGTGGTCTCCTGTGTGTGGTGTGTGTAGGGTGTGTGGGTCTCTGTGTGTGGTTTTGTGTAGGGTGTGTGGGTCTCTGTGTGTGGTGTGGTGTAGGGTGTGTGGGTCTCTGTGTGTGGTTGGGTAGGGTGTGTGGGGTCTCTGTGTGTGGTGTGTGTAGGGTGTGTGGGTCTCTGTGTGTGGTGTGTGTAGGGTGTGTGGGTCTCTGTGTGTGTAGGGGGTGTGGGTGGCTCTGTGTGTTGGTGTGTGTAGGGTGTGTGGGTCTCTGTGTGTGTGTGTAGGGTGTGTGTGGGTCTCTGTGTGTGGTGTGTGTAGGGTGTTGGGTCTCTGTGTGTGGTGTGTGTAGGGTGTGTGGGTCTCTGTGTGTGTGTGTGTAGGGTGTGCGGGTCTCGTGTGGTGTGTGTAGGGTGTGCGGGTCTCTGTGTGTGGTGTGTGTAGGGTGTGTGGGTCTCTGTGTGTGGTGTGTGTAGGGTGGTGGGTCTCGTGTGTGTGGTTGGTGTAGGGTGTGTGGGTCTCTGTGTGTGGTGTGTGTAGGTGTGTGGGTCTCTGTGTGTGTGGTTGTTTTAGGGTGTGTGGGTCTCTGTGTGTGGTGGTGTAGGGTGTGTGGGTCTCTGTGTGTGGTGTGTGTAGGGTGTGCGGGCTCTGTGTGTGTGTGTGTGTAGGGTGTGTGGGTCTCTGTGTGTGGTGTGTGTAGGGTGTGTGGGTCTCTGTGTGTGGTGTGTGTAGGGTGTGTGTGGGTCTCTGTGTGTGGTGTGTAGGGTGTGTGGGTCTCTGTGGTGGTGTGTGTAGGGTGTGTGGGTCTCTGTGTGTGGTGTGTGTAGGGTGTGGGTCTTCGTGTGTGGTGTGTGTAGGGTGTGTGGGTCTCTGTGTGTGGTGTGTAGGGTGTGTGGGTCTCTGTGTGTGGTGTGTGTAGGGTGTGGGGTCTCTGGTTGTGTGGGTAGGGTGGTGTGGGTCTCTGTGTGTGGTGTGTGTAGGGTGTGTGGGTCTCTGTGTGTGGTGTGTGTAGGTGTGTGGGTCTCTGTGTGTGGGTGGTGTAGGGTGTGTGGGTCTCTGTGTGTGGTGTGTGTAGGTGTGTGGTCTCTGTGTGTGGTGTGGTAGGGTGTGCGGGTCTCTGTGTGGTGTGTGTAGGGTGTGTGGGTCTCTGTGTGTGGGTGTGTAGGGTTGTGGGGTCTCTGTGTGGTGGGTGTGTAGGGTGTGTGGGTCTCTGTGTGTGGTGTGTGTAGGGTGTGTGGGTCTCTGTGTGTGGTGTGTGTAGGGTGTGTGGGTCTCTGTGTGGTGTGTGTAGGGTGTGGGTCTCTGTGTGTGTGTGTGTAGGGTGTGTGGGTATCTGGGTGTGGGTGTGTAGGGTGTGCGGGTCTCTGTGTGGGTGTGGTAGGGTGTGTGGCTCTGTGTGTGGTGTGTGTAGGGTGTGTGGGTCTCTGTGTGTGGTGTGTGTAGGGTGTGTGGTCTCTGTGTGTGGTGTGTGTAGGGTGTGTGGGTCTCTGTGTGTGGTGTGTGTAGGGTGTGTGGGTCTCTGTGTGTGGTGTGTGTAGGGTGTGTGGGTCTCTGTGTGTGGTGTGTGTAGGTGTGTGGGTCTCTGTGTGTGGGTGTGTAGGGGTGTGGGTCTCGTGGTGGTGTGGGGGCGTGGAGAGAGAGAGGGAGGGGGGAGGGGAGGGGAGAAGTGGGTGGGGTGTGTGGTGTGTGTGTGTAGTGTGTGTGTGGTGTGTGTAGGGTGTGTGTGTGTAGGGTGTGTGTGTGTTGTGTGTGGTGTAGGGTGTGTGTGGTGTGTGTAGGGTGTGTGTGTGTTGTGTGTGTGTGGTGTGTGTAGTGTGTGGTGTGTGTGTGTGTGTGTGTGTGTGTGTGGTGTGTGTAGGGTGTGTGTGTGTTGTGTGTGTGTGTGGTGTGTGTAGGGTGTGTGTGTGTAGGGTGTGTGGTGTGTGTGTGTGGTGTGTGTGTGTGGTGTGTGTGTGTGGTGTGTGTGTGTGGTGTGTGTGTGTGGTGTGTGTGTGTGGTGTGTGTGTGTGGTGGTGTGTGTGGTGTGTGTGTGTGTGGTGTGTGTGTGTGTAGGGTGGGTGTGTGTGTGTAGTGTGTAGTCTGTGTGTGTGTGGAGTCTGTGTGTGTGTCTCTGTGTGTGTAGTGTGTGTGTGACTTTGTGTGTGTCTGTGTGTGGTGTGTGTAGTCTGTGTGTGTGTCTGTGTGTGTGTCTGTGTGTGTGTCTGTGTGTGTGTGGTGTGTGTAGTCTGTGTCTGTGTGAATCTATGTGTGTCTGTGTGTGTGTCTGTGTGTGTGTGAATCTGTGTGTGTGGTGTGTGTGTCTGTGTGTGTGTCTGTGTGTGTGTAGTGTGTGTGTGTAGTGTGTGTGTAGTGTGTGTGTGTGTGACTCTGTGTGTGTGTAGTCTGTGTGTGTGTATGTAGTGTGTATGTAGTGTGTGTCTGTGTGTGTGTGTAGTTAGTGTGTCTGTGTGTGGTGTGTAGTCTGTGTGTGTGTGTGTCTGTGTGTGTCTGTGTGTGTGTCTGTGTGTGTGTAGTGTGTGTAGTGTGTGTAGTCTATGTGTGTGTGTTGCTGTGTGTGTAGTGTGTGTGATGTGTGTGTGTAGTGTCTGTATGTGTGTATGTAGTGTGTAGTGTGTGGTGTGTGTAGTGTGTGTGTCTGTGTGTGTGTAGTGTCTGTATGTGTGTATGTAGTGTGTAGTGTGTGTGGTGTGTGTGTAGTCTGTGTGTGTGTGTGTGTCTGTGTGTGTGTGTGTCTGTGTGTGTGTGAATCTGTGTGTGTGTAGTGTCTGTATGTGTGTATGTAGTGTGTAGTGTGTGAGAGTCTTTGTCTAACTCTGGATCTGCTGCCCCCTTCAGCTGCCAGGCCTCTCAATACAGGGCGTGGCTCGCTCCCATCACCCACAACATCACCATCACCCCCATCATCACCATCACCCCCATCATCACCCCCATCATCACCATCACCCACAACATCACCATCACCCCCATCATCACCATCAACACCATCACCCACATCATCACCATCACCCCCATCATCACCCCCATCACCCACATCATCACCATCACCCACATCATCACCATCATCATCACCATCACCCCCCATCATCACCATCACCCACATCATCACCATCACCCACATCACCTACATCATCACCATCACCCCCCATCATCACCATCACCCACATCATCACCATCACCCACATCACCTACATCATCACCATCACCCATGACCAGACCCCCATCACCCACATCACCATCACCCACATCATCAACCCCATCACCCACATCACCCACATCACCATCACCCACATCACCATCACCCAGACCCCCATCACCCACATCACCCACATCATCACCATCACCCACATCACCCACATCATCACCATCACCCACATCATCACCCACATCACCATCACCCACATCATCACCATCACCCACATCACCCACATCACCACCATCATCATTACCATCACCCACATCATCACCCACATCACCCACATCATCACCCCCATCACCCAGACCATCACCATCACCCACATCACCCACATCATCACCCACATCATCACCATCACCCACATCATCACCATCATCATTACCCCCATCAACACCATCACCATCACCCACATCATCACCCACATCATCACCATCACCCACATCACCCACATCATCACCATCATCACCATCACCCACATCATCACCATCACCATCACCCACATCACCCACATCATCACCATCATCACCATCACCCACATCATCACCATCACCATCACCCACATCACCCACATCACCCACATCACCCACATCATCACCATCACCCAGACCCCCATCACCCCCCATCACCCACATCATCACCATCACCCACATCAACACCATCACCCCCCATCACCATCACCCCCATCATCACCATCACCCACATCATCACCATCACCCAGACCCCCATCACCCAGACCCCCATCACCCACATCATCACCATCACCCAGACCCCCATCACCCAGACCCCCATCACCCACATCATCACCATCACCCACATCACCTACATCATCACCATCATCACCATCACCCACATCATCACCATCACCCAGACCCCCATCACCCACATCATCACCATCATCACCATCATCACCACCCATCACCCACATCACCATCACCACCATGCCCATCACCCCCATCACCATCACTCACATCACCTACATCACCCCCATCACCATCACCCACATCACCCATCACGCAGACCCCCATCACCCAGACCCCCATCACCCACATCATCCCCATCACCATCATCACCATCACCCATCACCCCCATCAATCACCCACATCACCATCACCCCCATCATCACCCACATCATCACCATCACCCACATCATCCCCATCCACACCACCCATCACCCACATCACCATCATCACCATCCCCCACCAAAGTCAAAGATCCCCCGTGTAGCCTCTAGCAGGCTGTAGGGGCAAGTGCTGTCAGTAGCGAGTAGCAGCAGCACCTACACACAGACAAAGATCCCCCGTGTAGCCTCTCGCAGGGCTGTAGGGGCAAGTGCTGTCAGTAGCGAGTAGCAGCAGCACCTACACACAGACAAAGCTCCCCCGTGTAGCCTCTAGCAGGGCTGTAGGGGCAAGTGCTGTTAGTAGCGAGTAGCAGCAGCAACTAAACACAGACAAAGATCCCCTATGTAGCCTTACTCAACCACTCACTCAACCACTCACTCACTCAACCACTCACCAACCACTCACTCAACCACTCACTCACTCACTCAACCACTCACTAACCCACCCACGCACCCACTCACTCAACCACTCACTCAACCACTCACTCACTCACTCAACCACTCACTAAACCATCCACGCACCCACTCACTCAACCACTCACTCAACCACTCACTCACTCAACCACTCACCAACCACTCACTCAACCACTCACTCACTCACTCAACCACTCACTAACCCACCCACGCACCCACTCACTCAACCACTCACTCAACCACTCACTCACTCAACCACTCACCAACCGACTCACTCAACCACTCACTCACTCAACCACTCACCAACCCACTAATTTAACCACTCACTCAACCACTCACTCAACCACTCACTCACTCAACCACTCACTCACTCAACCACTCACCAACCACTCACTCAACCACTCACTCACTCAACCACTCACTCACTCAACCACTCACTCAACCACTCCCTCACTTAACCACTCACTTACTCACTCAACCACTCACTTACTCAACCATTCACCAACCCACCCACTCACCCACTCACCAACCCACTCACTCACTCAACCACTTACTCTACCACTCACCAACCCACTCACTCAACCACTCACTAGCCAACCCACGCACCCACTCACCAACCCACTCACTCAACCACTCACTCACTCAACTACTCACTCACTCAACCACTCACTCACTCAACCACTCACTTACTCAACCACTCACCAACCCACTCACTCACTCAACCACTTACTCTACCACTCACCAACCCACTCACTCAACCACTCACTAGCCAACCCACGCACCCACTCACCAACCCACTCACTCAACCACTCACTCACTCAACCACTCACTCACTCAACTACTCACTCACTCAACCACTCACTCACTCAACCACTCACTCACTCAACCACTCACTCACTCAACCACTAACTCACTCAACCACTCACCAACCAACCTATGCACCCACTCACCAACCCACTCACGCAACCACTCACTCACTCAACCACTCACTCAACCACTCACTCACTCAACCACTCACTCACTCAACCACTCACTCATTCACTCAACCACTCACTCATTCACTCAACCACTCACTCAACCACTCACTTACTCAACCCCTCACCAATCCACCCACGCACCCACTCACCACCCATCCATTGACTCCCTCACAACCCCCCCCCCCCCCCCGCTACTCACTGACTCACTCCTCGCCCACTGACTCACTCACCAACTCACCCCCCACGTACGCCAACAACACGGGAGGTGGTGTGTAGGGTCTAACACCGCTGATAATATCGAACCCACGACCTCCTGTGTACCAGGCGAGGTAGTTAACATCTCCTAGCCACCGTGATGATGATGATAAGAGAGAGAGACGCAGACTCCAAATCTACAGCAGCAGCAGCAGGCGTCGTCAGGGTCTGGGATCTAACCCACGACCTCTTGCACACCAGGCGAGGTAGTCAACATCTCATAGCCACCGTGATGGTGATGATGATGAGAGAGACGCAGACTCCAAATCTACAGCAGCAGGCATCGTCAGAGTCCGGGATCGAACCCACGACCTCCTGCGTACCAGGCGAGGTAGTCAACATCTCCTAGCCACCGTGATAATGATGATGAGAGAGAGACGCAAACTCTAAATCTACAGCAGCAGCAGGCATCGTCAGGGTCTGGGATCGAACCCATGACCTCCTGTGGACCAGGCGAGGTAGTCAACATCTCATAGCCACCGTGATGATGATAAGAGAAAGAGACTTAGACTCCAAATCTACAGCAGCAGCAGGCATCGTCAGGGTCTGGGATCGAACCCACGACCTCCTGCACACCAGGCGAGGTAGTCAACATCTCCTAGCCCTGTAGACCAGGCGAGGTAGTCAACATCTCCTAGACCTCCTGTAGACCAGGCGAGGTAGTCAACATCTCCTAGCCCTGTAGACCAGGCGAGGTAGTCAACATCTCCTAGCCCTGTAGACCAGGCGAGGTAGTCAACATCTCATAGCCCTGTAGACCAGGCGAGGTAGTCAACATCTCCTAGCCCTGTAGACCAGGCGAGGTAGTCAACATCTTCTGGCCCTGTAGACCAGGCGAGGTAGTCAACATCTCCTAGCCCTGTAGACCAGGCGAGGTAGTCAACATCTCTAGCCCTGTAGACCAGGCGAGGTAGTCAACATCTCCTAGCCCTGTAGACCAGGCGAGGTAGTCAACATCTCCTAGCCCTGTAGACCAGGCGAGGTAGTCAACATCTCCTAGCCCTGTAGACCAGGCGAGGTAGTCAACATCTTCTGGCCCTGTAGACCAGGCGAGGTAGTCAACATCTCCTAGCCCTGTTGACCAGGCGAGGTAGTCAACATCTCCTAGCCCTGTAGACCAGACGAGGTAGTCAACATCTCCTAGCCCTGTAGACCAGACGAGGTAGTCAACATCTCCTAGCCCTGTAGACCAGGCGAGGTAGTCAACATCTCCTAGCCCTGTAGACCAGGCGAGGTAGTCAACATCTCCTAGCCCTGTAGACCAGACGAGGTAGTCAACATCTCCTAGCCCTGTAGACCAGGCGAGGTAGTCAACATCTCCTAGCCCTGTAGACCAGGCGAGGTAGTCAACATCTCCTAGCCCTGTAGACCAGGCGAGGTAGTCAACATCTCCTAGCCCTGTAGACCAGGCGAGGTAGTCAACATCTCCTAGCCCTGTAGACCAGGCGAGGTAGTCAACATCTCCTAGCCCTGTAGACCAGGCGAGGTAGTCAACATCTCCTAGCCCTGTAGACCAGGCGAGGTAGTCAACATCTCCTAGCCCTGTAGACCAGGCGAGGTAGTCAACATCTCCTAGCCCTGTAGACCAGGCGAGGTAGTCAACATCTCCTAGCCCTGTAGACCAGGCGAGGTAGTCAACATCTCCTAGCCCTGTAGACCAGGCGAGGTAGTCAACATCTCCTAGCCCTGTAGACCAGGCGAGGTAGTCAACATCTCCTAGCCCTGTAGACCAGGCGAGGTAGTCAACATCTCCTAGCCACCGTGATGATGATAATAGAGAGTTGAGAAAGACGCAGACTCCAAATCTACAGCAGCAGCAGCAGCAGGCATCGTCAGGATCGCGATTGAACCCACGACCTCCTGTATACCAGGCGAGGTAGTCAACATCTCCTAGCAAACCTTGGGGTCAAAGGGGTCGGGATCGAACCCACGACCTCCTGTAGACCAGGCGAGGTCGTCAACATCTCCTGGCCACGCCCTATTAACCAGGATCGCCCAGTGGGAACTCTGAACCGTGAAAATATCTCGCGGGCAGCGTGAGATATGATGACGGGGATTTCCACATTCACGGAATTTCACCCCCCACGCCGCTTACGCACCACGCGTGCCGGATGATGCGTAAAATACATTTTCGTAGGTGACTCACAACGCAGGCACACAGGCAAAGCTCCCCCGTGTAGCCTCTAGCAGGGCTGTAGGGGCAAGTGCTGTCAGTAGCGAGTAGCAGCAGCACCTATACACAGACAAAGCTCCCCCGTGTAGCCTCTAGCAGGGCTGTAGGGGCAAGTGCTGTTAGTAGCGAGTAGTAGCAGCACCTACACACAGACAAAGCTCCCCCGTGTAGCCTCTAGCAGGCTGTAGGGGCAAGTGCTGTTAGTAGCGAGTAGCAGCAGCACCTATACACAGACAAAGCTCCCCCGTGTAGCCTCTAGCAGGGCTGTAGGGGCAAGTGCTGTCAGTAGCGAGTAGCAGCAGCACCTATACTCAGACAAAGCTCCCCCGTGTAGCCTCTAACAGGGCTGTAGGGGCAAGTGCTGTTAGTAGCGAGTAGCAGCAGCTATACACAGACAAAGCTCCCCCGTGTAGCCTCTAGCAGGGCTCTAGGGGCAAGTGCTGTTAGCAGTAGCGAGTAGCAGCAGCGGCTCTGAATGCCACCACCACACCCATCCGGGCTGCAGCCATAGAGACACACAGAGACCCATAGAGATACACAGAGACCCATAGAGATACATAGAGACCCATAGAAATACACAGAGACCCATAGAAATACACAGAGACCCATAGAGACACACAGAGACCCATAGAGATACACAGAGACCCATAGAAATACACAGAGACCCATAGAGACACACAGAGACCCATAGAGACACACAGAGACCCATAGAGATACACAGAGACCCATAGAGATACACAGAGACTCATAGAGACACACAGAGATACACAGAGATACACATAGACCCATAGAGATACACAGAGACCCATAGAGACACACAGAGACCCATAGAGATACACAGAGACCCATAGAGACACACAGAGACCCATAGAGATACACAGAGACCGATAGATACACACAGAGACCCATAGAGATACACAGAGACCCATAGAGACACACAGAGACCCATAGAGATACACAGAGACCCATAGAGACACACAGAGACCCATAGAGATACACAGAGACCCATAGAGACACACAGAGACCCATAGAGATACACAGAGACCCATAGAGATACACAGAGACCCATAGAGATAAACAGAGACCCATAGAGATACACAGAGACCCATAGAGATACACAGAGACCCATAGAGATAAACAGAGACCCATAGAGATACACAGAGACCCATAGAGATACACAGAGACCCATAGAGATACACAGAGACCCATAGAGATACACAGAGACAAACAGAGACCCATAGAGATACACAGAGACCCATAGAGATACACAGAGACCCATAGAGATACACAGAGACCCATAGAGATACACAGAGACCCATAGAGATACACAGAGACCCATAGAGATACACAGAGACCCATAGAGACACACAGAGACCCATAGAGATACACAGAGACCCATAGAGATACACAGAGACCCATAGAGACACACAGAGACCCATAGAGATACACAGAGACCCATAGAGACACACAGAGACCCATAGAGACACACAGAGACCCATAGGGACCCATAGAGACCCATATAGACCCATAGAGACTCATAGAGACACACAGAGATACACAGAGATACACAGAGACCCATAGAGATACACAGAGACCCATAGAGATACATAGAGATACACAGAGACACACAGAGATACACAGAGACACACAGAGACCCATAAAGATACACAGAGACCCATAGAGATACACAGAGACCCATAGACATGCACAGAGACCCATAGAGACACACAGAGACCATAGAGATACACAGAGACCCATAGAGATACACAGAGACCCATAGAGATACATAGAGACCCATAGACATGCACAGAGACCCATAGAGACACACAGAGACCCATAGAGACCCATAGAGACCCATAGAGACTCATAGAGACACACAGAGACACACAGAGATACACAGAGACCCATAGAGATACACAGAGACCCATAGAGATACATAGAGATACACAGAGACACACAGAGATACACAGAGACACACAGCGACCCATAAAGATACACAGAGACCCATAGAGATACATAGAGATACACAGAGACACACAGAGATACACAGAGACACACAGAGACCCATAAAGATACACAGAGACCCATAGAGATACACAGAGACCCATAGACATGCACAGAGACCCATAGAGACACACAGAGACCCATAGAGATACACAGAGACCCATAGAGATACACAGAGACCCATAGAGATACACAGAGACCCATAGACATGCACAGAGACCCATAGAGACACACAGAGACCCATAGAGACCCATAGAGACCCATAGAGACTCATAGAGACACACAGAGACACACAGAGATACACAGAGACCCATAGAGATACACAGAGACCCATAGAGATACATAGAGATACACAGAGACACACAGAGATACACAGAGACACACAGAGACCCATAAAGATACACAGAGACCCATAGAGATACACAGAGACCCATAGAGATACACAGAGACCCATAGAGAGACACAGAGACCCATAGAGATACACAGAGATCCATAGAGATACACAGAGACCCATAGAGATACACAGAGACCCATAGAGAGACACAGATACCCATAGAGATACACAGAGATCCATAGAGATACACAGAAACGCATAGAAATACACAGAGACCCATAGAGATACACAGAGACCCATAGAGATACACAGAGACCCATAGAGAGACACAGATACCCATAGAGATACACAGAGATCCATAGAGATACACAGAAACGCATAGAAATACACAGAGACCCATAGAGACACACAGAGACCCATAGGGATACACAGAGACCCATAGAGATACACAGAGACCCATAGAGATACACAGAGACCCATAGAGACACACAGATACCCATAGAGATACACAGAGACCCATAGAGATACACAGAGACATATAGAGACACACAGAGACCCATAAAGATACACAGAGACCCATGGAGACCCATAGAATCCCATAGAGATACACAGAGACCCATAAAGATACACAGAGACCCACAGAGATACACAGAGATCCATAGAGATACACAGAGACCCATAAAGATACACAGAGATACACAGAGACCCATAGAGATACACAGAGACCCATAGAGACACACAGAGACCCATAGAGATACACAGAGACCGATAGATACACACAGAGACCCATAGAGATACACAGAGACCCATAGAGACACACAGAGACCCATAGAGATACACAGAGACCCATAGAGACACACAGAGACCCATAGAGATACACAGAGACCCATAGAGACACACAGAGACCCATAGAGATACACAGAGACCCATAGAGATACACAGAGACCCATAGAGATACACAGAGACCCATAGAGATACACAGAGACCCATAGAGATACACAGAGACCCATAGAGATAAACAGAGACCCATAGAGATACACAGAGACCCATAGAGATACACAGAGACCCATAGAGATACACAGAGACCCATAGAGATACACAGAGACCCATAGAGATAAACAGAGACCCATAGAGATACACAGAGACCCATAGAGATACACAGAGACCCATAGAGATACACAGAGACCCATAGAGATACACAGAGACCCATAGAGATACACAGAGACCCATAGAGATACACAGAGACCCATAGAGACACACAGAGACCCATAGAGATACACAGAGACCCATAGAGATACACAGAGACCCATAGAGACACACAGAGACCCATAGAGATACACAGAGACCCATAGAGACACACAGAGACCCATAGAGACACACAGAGACCCATAGGGACCCATAGAGACCCATATAGACCCATAGAGACTCATAGAGACACACAGAGATACACAGAGATACACAGAGACCCATAGAGATACACAGAGACCCATAGAGATACATAGAGATACACAGAGACACACAGAGATACACAGAGACACACAGAGACCCATAAAGATACACAGAGACCCATAGAGATACACAGAGACCCATAGACATGCACAGAGACCCATAGAGACACACAGAGACCCATAGAGATACACAGAGACCCATAGAGATACACAGAGACCCATAGAGATACATAGAGACCCATAGACATGCACAGAGACCCATAGAGACACACAGAGACCCATAGAGACCCATAGAGACCCATAGAGACTCATAGAGACACACAGAGACACACAGAGATACACAGAGACCCATAGAGATACACAGAGACCCATAGAGATACATAGAGATACACAGAGACACACAGAGATACACAGAGACACACAGCGACCCATAAAGATACACAGAGACCCATAGAGATACATAGAGATACACAGAGACACACAGAGATACACAGAGACACACAGAGACCCATAAAGATACACAGAGACCCATAGAGATACACAGAGACCCATAGACATGCACAGAGACCCATAGAGACACACAGAGACCCATAGAGATACACAGAGACCCATAGAGATACACAGAGACCCATAGAGATACACAGAGACCCATAGACATGCACAGAGACCCATAGAGACACACAGAGACCCATAGAGACCCATAGAGACCCATAGAGACTCATAGAGACACACAGAGACACACAGAGATACACAGAGACCCATAGAGATACACAGAGACCCATAGAGATACATAGAGATACACAGAGACACACAGAGATACACAGAGACACACAGAGACCCATAAAGATACACAGAGACCCATAGAGATACACAGAGACCCATAGAGATACACAGAGACCCATAGAGAGACACAGAGACCCATAGAGATACACAGAGATCCATAGAGATACACAGAGACCCATAGAGATACACAGAGACCCATAGAGAGACACAGATACCCATAGAGATACACAGAGATCCATAGAGATACACAGAAACGCATAGAAATACACAGAGACCCATAGAGATACACAGAGACCCATAGAGATACACAGAGACCCATAGAGAGACACAGATACCCATAGAGATACACAGAGATCCATAGAGATACACAGAAACGCATAGAAATACACAGAGACCCATAGAGACACACAGAGACCCATAGGGATACACAGAGACCCATAGAGATACACAGAGACCCATAGAGATACACAGAGACCCATAGAGACACACAGATACCCATAGAGATACACAGAGACCCATAGAGATACACAGAGACATATAGAGACACACAGAGACCCATAAAGATACACAGAGACCCATGGAGACCCATAGAATCCCATAGAGATACACAGAGACCCATAAAGATACACAGAGACCCACAGAGATACACAGAGATCCATAGAGATACACAGAGACCCATAAAGATACACAGAGATACACAGAGACCCATAGAGATACACAGAGACCCATAGTTACATGATTATACTGGTAGGAACGAAGTGGACCAGCCTACAATAGATTATATCGTCCGTCCGTCCGTGTAGCAACATCGGCCCCTACTGCAAACACTTGGCATGACCCTACAAAAACCTTTAGACTCAGTGATGCTTTCCTGGCTAAACAAGTGTAACATTCCCTTATAATTCCCTGAGATAGCTTTTAATTAAAACTTGTTAATTAAAATTTAACTCACAGCGGCCTAAAGCCTACAGCTAGGCCTAAAGCCTAGAACTAGGCCTCAAACTCTCCCTTCGTATCGTACCCCCGCGTGTGTGAAAGGGAGTTAATGTTTAACAATGTTACATTCCCTGATGTTTTTAAATAGCAACATTTACATTTCAAGCTTTTACATAAATAATGAAAACATTTAAATTAAAAATTAACTCACGGCGCCCTAAAGCCTACAGCTAGGCCTAAAGCCTAGAACTAGGCCTCAAAGTCTCCCTTCGTATCATCCGATTTGGTGTAGCAACATCGGCCCCTACTGCAAACACTTGGCAGGACCCTACAAAAACCTTTAGACTCAGTGAGGCTTTCCAGGCTAAACAAGTGTAACATTCCCTTATAATTCCCTTAGATAGCTTTTAATTAAAACATTTAAATTAATGAGGCTTTCCTGGCTAAACAAGTGTAACATTCCCTTATAATTCCCTGAGATAGCTTTTAATTAAAACTTTCAAATTAAAAAATAACTCACAGCGCCCTAAAGCCTACAGCTAGGCCTAAAGCCTAGAACTAGGCCTCAAACTCTCCCTTCGTATCATCCGATTTGGTGTAGCAACATCGCCCCCTACTGCAAACACTTGGCAGGACCCTACAAAAACCTTTAGACTCAGTGAGGCTTTCCTGGCTAAACAAGTGTAATAATACATTATGTTTATATTTTTTGGTTATTCGTTCATCATAGCCATGTTGATTTGAATGTTCACCACAAGCACTCCGTGTGTGGTTATTGCAGTAATTTGATTCCTAGCAAAAGGTTTCTATTTGTGTTTATTGCCATAAAGGGTTCCACACCTATTGTTGTTATTATTAAATTCATACATTACATGATTATTTACACGCTGTTATTTAACTCACTCTGTCTGTTGTTGTATCCTCAAATCTTGTAACTCAATTTTAACCCACTTTCCGTTGTGGTATCGACTTGCAAACTTGGTATACTGATGTCATACTGATGACAATGCTATATTCTGTCATTAAATATAAAATAAAATGTATTATCTTCTTGGTTTTTTCGGTAAAGTCACGTAGAATGGAAATAATACAATAATAAAAATAAAACATAATACAATAATTCTCACGACGTTTCGGCCACAACGCAAGCAGCCGTCCTCAGGTGAAGAACAGCGTCTGTCGAGAAGACAGCGTCTGAATGACACACCCCAGGCTTTTAATGTTTTATTTTTATTATTTTATTACTTCTCTTCTACGTGACTTTACCGAAAGAACCAAGAACATGAATCCCTGCGGTCACGAAAGCTTTAAATCGAAATTTAATGCAAATTCTCGATTTAAAGCTTTCGTGACTGCAGGGATTCATCTTCTTGGTTCTTTCGGTAAAGTCACGTAGAAGGGAAGTAATAAAATAATAAAAATAAAACATTATAAAATACAATGTCTTCACCTGAAGACGGCTGCTTGCGTTGTAGCCGAAACGTCGTGAGAATTATTTTATTTTATTATGTTTTCTTTTTATTATTTTATTACTTCCCTTCTACGTGACTTTACCGAAAGAACCAAGAAGATAATGCAAAGTACTTGAACAGAATTTTTTTTTTATTTTTAGTACATTTCATAAAAGCGTGTTTTCAAAAAAAAGTTTTTTTAAAGTATCATTTTTTGTTAATTTCAACATCGTTTGATGCTGCCCAAAAAATTATTCCACTTCTGACGAAAAAAAAATGCTAAGTAACCGAATTCCGGCCTTATCTACGTAACGGTGAAACCAATCGTTGAGTTTAGTGTTTCTTTTTTCCTTTGCCACAATCAACATTCACCATCAACATTCACCATCAACATTCACCATCAACATTCACCGCAAAGTTCAAAGCATTTGGCTCCTGCGATGAATTTCCACACGATGGCGGTTTGGGGCAGGTCGCTTTTTCTTTCGTACAAAAACAAAAAAATAGTTAAACATTTTAGTTCAAGCAAAGGTGGCCCAAATAGCCCCTTAATGGAAGGTCTGGTGTAGTGTATAGTGTAGTGTATAGTGTAGTGTGTAGTGTAGTGTGTAGTGTAGTGTGTAGTGTATAGTGTAGTGTATAGTGTAGTGTATAATGTAGTGTAGAGTGTAGTGTATAATGTAGTGTGTAGTGTAGTGTATAGTGTAGTGTATAGTGTAGTGTATAGTGTAGTGTATAGTGTAGTGTAGAGTGTAGTGTAGAGTGTAATGTATAATGTAGTGTGTAGTGTAGTGTATAGTGTAGTGTATAGTGTAGTGTATAGTGTAGTATAGTATATAGTGTAGTGTGTAGTGTAGTGTGTAGTGTAGTGTGTAGTGTAGTGTGTAGTATAGTATATAGTGTAGTGTATAGTGTAGTGTGTAGTGTAGTGTATAGTGTAGTGTATAGTGTAGTGTGTAGTGTAGTGTATAGTGTAGTGTATAGTGTAGTGTATAGTGTATAGTGTAGTGTGTAGTGTAGTGTGTAGTGTAGTGTGTAGTGTATAGTGTAGTGTATAGTGTAGTGTATAGTGTAGTGTATAGTAGTGTAGTGTATAGTGTAGTGTATAGTGTAGTGTGTAGTGTAGTATATAGTGTAGTGTAGAGTGTAGTGTATAGTGTAGTGTATAGTGTAGTGTATAGTAGTAGTATATGGTGTAGTGTATAGTGTAGTGTATAGTGTAGTGTGTAGTGTAGTGTGTAGTGTAGTGTAGTGTGTAGTGTATAGTGTAGTGTATAGTGTAGAGTGTAGTGTATAGTGTATATTGTAGTGTATAGTGTAGTGTGTAGTGTAGTGTATAGTGTAGTGTATAGTGTAGTGTGTAGTGTAGTGTGTAGTGTAGTGTGTAGTGTAGTGTATAGTGTAGTGTATAGTAGTGTAGTGTATAGTGTATAGTGTAGTGTGTAGTGTAGTGTATAGCAGTGTAGTGTATAGTGTAGTGTATAGTAGTGTAGTGTAGTGTATAGTGTAGTGTATAGTAGTGTAGTGTATAGTGTAGTGTAGTAGTGTAGTGTATAGTGTAGTGTATAGTGTAGTGTATAGTAGTGTAGTGTGTAGTGTAGTGTATAGTGTAGTGTATAGTGTATAGTGTAGTGTAAAGTGTAGTGTGTAGTGTAGTGTATAGTGTAGTGTAGTGTATAGTGTAGTGTATAGTGTAGTGTATAGTGTAGTGTATAGTGTAGTGTAAAGTGTAGTATGTAGTGTAGTGTATAGTGTAGTGTATAGTAGTGTAGTGTGTAGTGTAGTATATAGTAGTGTATAGTAGTGTAGTGTAAAGTGTAGTGTAAAGTGTAGTGTGTAGTGTAGTGTATAGTGTAGTGTATAGTAGTGTAGTGTGTAGTGTAGTGTATAGTAGTGTATAGTGTAGTGTATAGTGTAGTGTGTAGTGTAGTGTGTAGTGTAGTATATATTGTAGTGTAGAGTGTAGTGTAGACAGTAGTGTAGAGTGTAGTGTAAAGTGTAGTGTATAGTGTAGTGTATAGGAGACTGAGGCTCCTATAGCTCAGTGTTAATGAGAGAGCCTCAATGAGCCAGACTGAGTCTCCTATAGGGTTCAGTGTTAGTCACTGAGACTTACAGAGCCAGACTAAGGCTCCCATAGGGTTCAGTGTTAGAGACTCACAGAGCCAGACTAAGGCTCCCACAGGGTTCAGTGTTAGAGACTCACAGAGCCAGGCTAAGGCCCCCATAGGGTTCAGTGTTAGAGACTCACAGAGCCAGACTAAGGCTCCCATAGGGTTCAGTGTTAGAGACTCACAGAGCCAGGCTAAGGCTCCCATAGGGTTCAGTGTTAATCACTGAGGCTCACAGAGTCAGACTGAGGCTCCCACAGGGTTCAGTGTTATTCACTGAGACTCACAGAGGCAGACTAAGGCTCCCACAGGGTTCAGTGTTAATCACTGAGACTCACAGAGCCAGACTAAGGCTCCCACAGGGTTCAGTGTTATAATCACTGAGACTCACAGAGCCAGACTGAGGCTCCCATAGGGTTCAGTGTTAGTCACTGAGACTCACAGAGCCAGACTGAGGCTCCCATAGGGTTCTGTGTTAATCACTGAGACTTACAGAGTCAGGCTAAGGCTCCCATAGGGTTCTGTGTTAATCACTGAGACTCACAGAGGCAGACTAAGGCTCCCACAGGGTTCAGTGTTAATCACTGAGACTCACAGAGCCAGGCTAAGGCTCCCACAGGGTTCAGTGTTAATCACTGAGGCTCACAGAGCCAGGCTAAGGCTCCCACAGGGTTCAGTGTTAATGACTGAGACTCACATAGGCAGACTAAGGCTCCCACAGGGTTCAGTGTTAATCACTGAGACTCACAGAGCCAGGCTAAGGCTCCCACAGGGTTCAGTGTTAATCACTGAGGCTCACAGAGTCAGACTGAGGCTCCCACAGGGTTCAGTGTTATTCACTGAGACTCACAGAGCCAGACTAAGGCTCCCACAGGGTTCAGTGTTAATCACTGAGACTCACAGAGCCAGACTAAGGCTCCCACAGGGTTCAGTGTTATAATCACTGAGACTCACAGAGCCAGACTGAGGCTCCCATAGGGTTCTGTGTTAATCACTGAGACTTACAGAGTCAGGCTAAGGCTCCCATAGGGTTCTGTGTTAATCACTGAGACTCACAGAGGCAGACTAAGGCTCCCACAGGGTTCAGTGTTAATCACTGAGACTTACAGAGCCAGGCTAAGGCTCCCATAGGGTTCAGTGTTAATGACTGAGACTCACAGAGGCAGACTAAGGCTCCCACAGGGTTCAGTGTTAATCACTGAGACTCACAGAGCCAGGCTAAGGCTCCCACAGGGTTCAGTGTTAATCACTGAGGCTCACAGAGCCAGGCTAAGGCTCCCACAGGGTTCAGTGTTAATGACTGAGACTCACATAGGCAGACTAAGGCTCCCACAGGGTTCAGTGTTAATCACTGAGACTCACAGAGCCAGGCTAAGGCTCCCACAGGGTTCAGTGTTAATCACTGAGACTCACAGAGCCAGGCTAAGGCTCCCATAGGGTTCTGTGTTAATCACTGAGACTCACAGAGGCAGACTAAGGCTCCCACAGGGTTCAGTGTTAATCACTGAGACTTACAGAGCCAGGCTAAGGCTCCCATAGGGTTCAGTGTTAATGACTGAGACTCACAGAGGCAGACTAAGGCTCCCACAGGGTTCAGTGTTAATCACTGAGACTCACAGAGCCAGGCTAAGGCTCCCACAGGGTTCAGTGTTAATCACTGAGGCTCACAGAGCCAGGCTAAGGCTCCCACAGGGTTCAGTGTTAATGACTGAGACTCACATAGGCAGACTAAGGCTCCCACAGGGTTCAGTGTTAATCACTGAGACTCACAGAGCCAGGCTAAGGCTCCCACAGGGTTCAGTGTTAATCACTGAGGCTCACAGAGCCAGGCTAAGGCTCCCACAGGGTTCAGTGTTAATCACTGAGACTCACATAGGCAGACTAAGGCTCCCACAGGGTTCAGTGTTAATCACTGAGACTCACAGAGCCAGGCTAAGGCTCCCACAGGGTTCAGTGTTATAATCACTGAGACTCACAGAGCCAGACTGAGGCTCCCATAGGGTTCAGTGTTAGTCACTGAGACTCACAGAGCCAGACTGAGGCTCCCATAGGGTTCTGTGTTAATCACTGAGACTTACAGAGTCAGGCTAAGGCTCCCATAGGGTTCAGTGTTAATGACTGAGACTCACAGAGGCAGACTAAGGCTCCCACAGGGTTCAGTGTTAATCACTGAGACTCACAGAGCCAGGCTAAGGCTCCCACAGGGTTCAGTGTTAATCACTGAGGCTCACAGAGCCAGGCTAAGGCTCCCACAGGGTTCAGTGTTAATCACTGAGACTCACAGAGCCAGGCTAAGGCTCCCACAGGGTTCAGTGTTAATCACTGAGACTCACAGAGCCAGGCTAAGGCTCCCACAGGGTTCAGTGTTAATCCTCGTATAGGAGCCAGACTGAGGCTCCTATACGATGTCCATGGCCCAGTGTGAACTGAGAGAGACTCACAGAGCCAGACTGAGGCTCCTATACGATCCTTGGGGCTCAGTATAAAATAGAGAGCCTCAATGAGCCAGACTAAGGCTGGCTCCTCTACGATGTCCATGGCTCAGTGTTAATGAGAGAACCTCGCAGAGCCAGGCTAAGGCTCCCATAGGGTTCAGTGTTGAGACTCGCAGAGCCAGACTGAGGCTGGCTCTTCTACGATGTCCATGGCTCAGTGTTAATGAGGGAGCCTCAGGGAGCCTACGGCGACCCACGGCCGCGTTTGGCCGCGTGGTGAAGGGGCTTTGACGCCACCTGGTGGCCATTGTCGTCACGTGATCTTACAGCGCCACCTGGCGTCAGAGACTCATAGAGACCCACAGACTCACCACAGAGATTCATACTCATCACGCAGAGACCCATAGACTCATAGAGACCCACAGACTCACCACACAGAGATTCATACTCATCACGCAGAGACCCATAGACTCATAGAGACCCACAGACTCACCACACAGAGATTCATACTCATCACACAGAGACCCATAGACTCATAGAGACCCACAGACTCACCACACAGAGATTCATACTCATCACGCAGAGACCCATAGATTCATCACACAGAGATTCATAGAATCATCACACAGAGACCCACAGACTCATAGAGACCCACAGACTCATCACACAGAGACCCACAGACTCATCACACAGAGACCCACAGACTCATCACACAGAGACCCACAGATTCATCACACAGAGACCCACAGACTCACCACAGAGATTCATACTCATCACACAGAGACCCACAGATTCATCACACAGAGATTCATAGACTCACCACACAGAAACCCACAGACTCATAGAGACCCACAGACTCATCACACAGAGACCTACAGACTCACCACACAGAGACCCACAGACTCACCACACAGAGACCCACAGACTTATCACACATAGACCCACAGACTCACCACACAGAGACCCACAGACTCATCACGCAGAGACCCACAGACTCACCACACTGAGACCCACAGACTCATCACACAGAGACCCACAGACTCACCACACAGAGACCCACAGACTCACCACACAGAGACCCACAGACTCACCACACAGAGACCCACAGACTCATCACACAGAAACCCACAGACTCACCACGCAGAGACCCACAGACTCACCACACACAGACCCACAGACTCATCACACAGAGACCCACAGACTCGTCACACAGAGACCCACAGACTCACCACACAGAGACCGACAGACTCACCACACTGAAACCCACAGACTCACCACACAGAGACCCACAGCCTCACAACACAGAGACCCACAGACTCACCACAGAGACCCATAGACTCACCACACAGAGACCCACACACTCACCACACAGAGACCCACAGACTCACCACGCAGAGACCCACACACTCACCACACAGAGACCCACACACTCACCACACAGAGACCCACAGACTCACCACGCAGAGACCCACAGACTCACCACACAGAGACCCACACACTCACCACACAGAGACCCACAGACACACCACACAGAGACCCACAGACTCACCACACAGAGACCCACACACTCACCACACAGAGACCCACAGACTCACCACACAGAGACCCACACACTCACCACACAGAGACCCACAGACTCACCACACAGAGACCCACAGACTCATCACACAGACTCACCACACAGAGACCCATAGACTCACCACACAGAGACCCACAGACTCACCACACAGAGACCCACAGAGACCCACAGACTCACCACACAGAGACCCACAGAGACCCACAGACTCACCACACAGAGACCCACAGACTCACCACACAGAGAGACCCACAGACTCACCACACAGAGACCCACACACTCACCACACAGAGACCCACAGACTCACCACACTGAAACCCACAGACTCACCACACAGAGACCCACAGACTCACAACACAGAGACCCACAGACTCACCACAGAGACCCATAGACTCACCACACAGAGACCCACACACTCACCACACAGAGACCCACAGACTCACCACGCAGAGACCCACAGACTCACCACACAGAGACCCACACACTCACCACACAGAGACCCACAGACTCACCACACAGAGACCCACAGACTCACCACACAGAGACCCACACACTCACCACACAGAGACCCACAGACTCACCACACAGAGACCCACACACTCACCACACAGAGACCCACAGACTCACCACACAGAGACCCACAGACTCATCACACAGACTCACCACACAGAGACCCATAGACTCACCACACAGAGACCCACAGACTCACCACACAGAGACCCACAGAGACCCACAGACTCACCACACAGAGACCCACAGAGACCCACAGACTCACCACACAGAGACCCACAGACTCACCACACAGAGACCCACAGACTCACCACACAGAGACCCACACACTCACCACACAGAGACCCACAGACTCACAACACAGAGACCCACAGACTCACCACAGAGACCCATAGGCTCACCACACAGAGACCCACACACTCACCACACAGAGACCCACAGACTCACCACGCAGAGACCCACACACTCACCACACAGAGACCCACACACTCACCACACAGAGACCCACAGACTCATCACACAGAGACCCACAGACTCACCACACAGAGACCCACAGACTCACCACACAGAGACCCACAGACTCACCACACAGAGACCCACAGACTCACCACACAGAGACCCATAGACTCACCACACAGAGACCCACAGACTCACCACACAGAGACCCACAGACTCATCACACAGAGACCCACAGGTGTGGGTGGGAGGTGTGTATGGGGTGTGTGTGTGGGGGGGAGGGTGGGGGGTGTGGGTGGGGGGGGTGTGTGGGGGGTGAGGGTGGGGGATGTGGGGGGGGGGTGTGGGGGCGTGGGGGGGGTGTGTGGGGGGTGAGGGTGGGGAGTGTGGGGGGTGTGGGGGGTGTGGGTGGGGGGGGTGTGTGGGGTGTGGGTTGTGTGTGGGGGGTGTGTGTGGGGGGTGTGTGTGGGATGTGTGTGGGGGGTGTGGGGGGTGTGGGGGGTGTGGGGGGTGTGTGTGGGGGGTGTGTGTGGGGGGTGTGGGTGGGGAGTGTGGGGGGTGTGGGGGGTGTGTGTGGGTGGGGGGTGTGGGTGGGGGGGATATGGGAACGATCCGCCCCAGGATTACTTCCGCGGGGCGCTAAAACGTGATGCCTTGACCGGCTGGCAGTGGTGTCTGTGTCTGTGTGTGTGTCTGTGTGTGTGTGTGTATCTGTGTGTGTGTGTGTGTCTGTGTCTGTGTGTGTGTCTGTGTGTGTCTGTGTGTGTGTATGTGTGTGTGTGTCTGTGTGTATGTGTGTGTGTGTCTGTGTGTGTGTCTGTGTGTGTCTGTGTGTGTGTGTGTCTGTGTGTGTGTCTGTGTGTGTGTCTGTGTGTGTGTATCTGTGTGTGTGTGTCTGTGTGTGTGTGTGTCTGTGTGTGTCTGTGTGTGTGTGTCTGTGTGTGTGTGTGTCTGTGTGTCTGACACCAGTGACGATTATCTGAACCGGTCCTGGGCCTCCCCTAGGTCGACTCAGCCTTAAATGAGTACCTGGTGCGGTGTGTAAACATCGCCACTGGGGAGACAAAGGCGGTCGGGCGTGGTGCTGGCCACCCACCCCCTCGTGTACTGTTCCGGCCTTCATAGGTGCTCGCTAACAGCACTTGCCCCTACAGTCTGTTCAGGCTATACGGGGGATCTTTGTTTTATCTTTGTGTCTGTGTGTGTGTGTGTCTGTGTGTCTGTGTGTGTGTCTGTGTGTGTGTGTCTGTGTGTGTGTCTGTGTGTGTGTGTGTCTGTGTATGTGTGTCTGTGTGTGTCTGTGTGTGTGTCTGTGTATGTGTGTCTGTGTGTGTGTGTCTGTGTGTGTGTCTGTGTGTCTGTGTGTGTCTGTGTCTGTGTGTGTGTCTGTGTGTCTGTGTGTGTCTGTGTCTGTGTGTGTGTCTGTCTGTGTGTGTGTGTCTGTGTGTGTGTCTGTGTGTGTGTCCGTGTGTGTGTGTCTGTGTGTGTGTCTGTGTGTGTATGTGTGTGTGTCTGTGTGTGTGTGTCTGTCTGTCTGTGTGTGTGTCTGTCTGTGTGTGTGTGTGTCTGTGTGTGTGTCTGTCTGTGTGTGTCTGTGTGTGTCTGTGTGTGTGTGTCTAGTGTCTGTGTGTGTGTGTAGTGTGTGTGTGTCTGTGTGTGTGTGTCTGTGTGTGTCCAGGACCTACCGTGGAGCTGATCTGTCCTCTGACCATCGACTAGTCATCTGTAAGATGCGCCTGCCTTTCTTCCACTCCGGTGGTGGGTGTACACCCAGGATCCCATTCCAACCAAAAGTGGCCTGGTCTCAGTTAGCTGATGAAAGTTGCAAGCGAGAATTTCATCATCGCTTGCAGCTGGGGTTGGCATCGTCCCCCACTCCACCTGATGTCGAGGGGAAATGGGCGAGGTTTAAGACTGTGACTCATGCAGCTGCAATGGCTGCTTTGGGTACGCGGTCCAGACCTCCCCAGAAACCCTGGCTGACAGAGGAGGTGTTCAGGTTAATTGAGAAAAAGCGACAGGCCCACTCTCATCGCCTACAGCATCCCACGTCAGAGAATGAGGAGGTTTACCGCAGCCTTCGCTCGGAAGTTCGGAGAGCCGTAAGGCGCTGTAAGGATGGGTGGTGGTCGCGGGTTGCTGAGGAGATGGAGTCTGCCTCAGTGGCCCGTGATCACAAATCACTATTTAACTCCATCAAAAAAGTAACCTGCAGCGCCACACCTATTACCATCATTAGAGGAAAAAACGGTGATCCAATCTCCGACCCCCAGGAACAGGTTTGCAGATTTGCTGAGCATTTCTGTGAGGTCCTGGGGGAGGGAAATTCTCTCAGCCAGGAAAACATCATGGCACAAAGTGGTGATAACCCTGCTGAGGCTGCGGTGCCTCAAATATTGGAAGAGGTCACCCCCTGTGAGTGGCTGGCTGAGGTGCCATCTGTTGAGGAAGTACTGAAGGCGATCCAGAGTCTGAGACCAGGGAAGGCACCGGGCAGAGATGATCTCCCAAGCGAAATACTGAGGGAGGGTGGCGTTTGTGCACAGACTGCCCTATATGACATCATAACAACAGTCTGGACCACTGGACGGGTTCCGCAGGACTGGAAGGATGCCCTGGTGGTCCCCCTCTTTAAGAAGCGGGACCGTACCGACTGTAACAACTACAGGGGCATCTCACTCCTCAGTGTGCCGGGTAAGGTCCTGGCAAGGATTATTCAACATCGCCTTGCTAGGCACGCTGAGGAGGGGCTTGCGGAGCCCCAATGCGGTTTCAGGAAAGGGCGGTCCTGCACAGATGCCATATTTTCTGTCCGTCTGCTATAGCAGAGGTGTAGGGAATTCCAAAAAGACCTACATCTCTGCTTTATTGACCTGGTCAAGGCCTATGATACCATCAGTAGGACTGGGCTCTGGGTTGTTCTTCGTGCTTTCGGAGTCCCTGACCCTCTGCTCACGATCATTAAGGACCTTCATGATGGTGAGCGGGCCCGGGTAAAACTACGTGGCCGGGAGTCGGAGCCTTTCCCTGTACACCTTGGGGTGCGACAGGGATGTCCTCTGGCTCCCACATTATTTAACATCTATTTTGACCGCGTAGTTCGTGAAGCCTTCAATAGCTGTACCGGGGGAATTTCCATTTGGTACAGATATAATGGGAGGCTGATCGATGCCCGGGTGCGATCAAGGGATGGCTCCCTATTGGTCAACCACGTTATGTATGCCGATGATTTGGTAATAGCTGCTCATTCAGAAGAGGAGTTGGAGACGCTGCTGCTGAGACTGGAGCGTGCCACTAAGAGGTGGGGCCTTACCATCAGCCCCACCAAAACTAAGCACCTGCCTGGGTATTTTGTACCATCGGACACTCCACCCCCACAACTCCCAATTGGTGATGGGGCAGTTGTGGAGAGAATGGAGAGTTTCCCATACCTGGGCAGTGTGCTTATGACCGGCTCCAGTCTATCAGCAGAGGTCTCACTCCGAATCAGTCGAGCGGCAATATCTTTTCATCGGTTGCGTAACGCTGTGTGGAAGCTACCTGGTCTGTCGCTCCGCACGAAGCTTCAGGTCTTCTCGGCCACGGTCATTCCCTCCCTTCTCTACGCTTGCGAGACGTGGACCCCCCTAGTGGAGCATCTTCGCCGGTTGGAAACATTTAGGCTGGCCTGCCTACGATCCATCCTGGGTTTAACCAGGCTGGATTGTGTGAGGAGCTCACAAATCCTTGAAAGATCTGGGCAAAGTCCCATCAGTGAGCTCCTCCGGCAGGCAAGGCTGCGTTGGCTGGGTCATGTAGCCCGCATGCCCAGCCACCGCATGCCTAAACAGCTTTTGTTCGGCCGGATCGAGGGGGCTAAACGGGCGCGGCACGGGCTAGAGAAGAGATGGAGTGATGTGGTACAGGAGGACGTGGAGCTGAGTGGACTTGCCGATGACTGGTACGAGCGGTGTCAAGATCGGCCTCAGTGGAGGAGGCTCGTGAAGGACGCTACTGGGCAGTTGGAGGCAGTCGCCCTCCAACAACAACGGAGGGCAGAGGAGCGACGCTCACAACAACGAGCGGAGCGCCGGGTGGCTAAAGCACAGCAAGTTGGCACAGTAGGGGGCACAGGTGGTGCATCAGCCAGTCATCTCGGTCATCTCGGTCAGTCGACCCGTGGCACCTGCTGGGTCTGCCCCGTGACCTCCTGCCAGCGGGCTTTCGACACTTCACGTGGCCTCAAGGTGCACTTGGCCTGGCACAAGCATCGTGGTGACGTCACCGCCACTTAGTGGCGAATGGCGGTTGTTGTGTGTGTGTGTGTCTGTCTGTGTGTGTCTGTGTGTGTGTCTAGTGTCTGTGTTTGTGTGTAGTGTGTGTGTGTCTGTGTGTGTGTCTGTGTTGATGGTGATAACCCTGCTGAGGCTGCGGTGCCTCAAATATTGGAAGAGGTCACCCCCTGTGAGTGGCTGGCTGAGGTGCCATCTGTTGAGGAAGTACTGAAGGCGATCCAGAGTCTGAGACCAGGGAAGGCACCGGGCAGAGATGATCTCCCAAGCGAAATACTGAGGGAGGGTGGCGTTTGTGCACAGACTGCCCTATATGACATCATAACAACAGTCTGGACCACTGGACGGGTTCCGCAGGACTGGAAGGATGCCCTGGTGGTCCCCCTCTTTAAGAAGGGGGACCGTACCGACTGTAACAACTACAGGGGCATCTCACTCCTCAGTGTGCCGGGTAAGGTCCTGGCAAGGATTATTCAACATCGCCTTGCTAGGCACGCTGAGGAGAGGCTTGCGGAGCCCCAATGCGGTTTCAGGAAAGGGCGGTCCTGCACAGATGCCATATTTTCTGTCCGTCTGCTACAGCAGAGGTGTAGGGAATTCCAAAAAGACCTACATCTCTGCTTTATTGACCTGGTCAAGGCCTATGATACCATCAGTAGGCCTGGGCTCTGGGTTGTTCTTCGTGCTTTTGGAGTCCCTGACCCTCTGCTCACGATCATTAAGGACCTTCATGATGGTGAGCGGGCCCGGGTAAAACTACGTGGCCGGGAGTCGGAGCCTTTCCCTGTACACCTTGGGGTGCGACAGGGATGTCCTCTGGCTCCCACATTATTTAACATCTATTTTGACCGCGTAGTTCGTGAAGCCTTCAATAGCTGTACCGGGGGAATTTCCATTTGTTACAGATATAATGGGAGGCTGATCGACGCCCGGGTGCGATCAAGGGATGGCTCCCTATTGGTCAACCATGTTATGTATGCCGATGATTTGGTAATAGCTGCTCATTCAGAAGAGGAGTTGGAGACGCTGCTGCTGAGACTGGAGCGTGCCACTAAGAGGTGGGGCCTTACCATCAGCCCCACCAAAACTAAGCACCTGCCTGGGTATTTTGTACCATCGGACACTCCACCCCCACAACTCCCAATTGGTGATGGGGCAGTTGTGGAGAGAATGGAGAGTTTCCCATACCTGGGCAGTGTGCTTATGACCGGCTCCAGTCTATCAGCAGAGGTCTCACTCCGAATCAGTCGAGCGGCAATATCTTTTCATCGGTTGCGTAACGCTGTGTGGAAGCTACCTGGTCTGTCGCTCCGCACGAAGCTTCAGGTCTTCTCGGCCACGGTCATTCCCTCCCTTCTCTACGCTTGCGAGACGTGGACCCCCCTGGTGGAGCATCTTCGCCGGTTAGAAACATTTAGGCTGGCCTGCCTACGATCCATCCTGGGTTTAACCAGGCTGGATTGTGTGAGGAGCTCACAAATCCTTGAAAGATCTGGGCAAAGTCCCATCAGTGAGCTCCTCCGGCAGGCAAGGCTGCGTTGGCTGGGTCATGTAGCCCGCATGCCCAGCCACCGCATGCCTAAACAGCTTTTGTTCGGCCGGATCGAGGGGGCTAGACGGGCGCGGCACGGGCTGGAGAAGAGATGGAGTGATGTGGTACAGGAGGACGTGGAGCTGAGTGGACTTGCCGATGACTGGTACGAGCGGTGTCAAGATCGGCCTCAGTGGAGGAGGCTCGTGAAGGACGCTACTGGGCAGTTGGAGGCAGTCGCCCTCCAACAACAACGGAGGGCAGAGGAGCGACGCTCACAACAACGAGCGGAGCGCCGGGTGGCTAAAGCACAGCAAGTTGGCACAGTAGGGGGCACAGGTGGTGCATCAGCCAGTCATCTCGGTCATCTCGGTCAGTCGACCCGTGGCACCTGCTGGGTCTGCCCCGTGACCTCCTGCCAGCGGGCTTTCGACACTTCACGTGGCCTCAAGGTGCACTTGGCCTGGCACAAGCATCGTGGTGATGTCACCGCCACTTAGTGGCGAATGGCGGTTGTTGTTGTTGTTGTGTCTGTGTGTGTGTGTGTCTGTGTGTGTGTGTCTGTGTGTGTGTCTGTCTGTGTGTGTGTCTGTGTCTGTCTGTGTGTGTGTCTGTGTGTGTGGTGGCACCCACCAGTAACCCATAATCCCCCCCCCCCCACTCCTAATGATAATTAGAATTATCATTTTAGTATCGTCATCATATTAATATCATTATCATATTAGTATTATCATATTCAAATTATCATATTATAATTATAATTGTATTATGATGATCATATACTTATCATATTTGTACAATTTTCATATTAGTATCATTATCATATTAGTATCTTCTTGGTTGTTCTTTCGGTAAAGTCATCACGTAGAAGGGAAATAATAAAATAATAAAATAAAACATAATAAAATACAATTCTCACGACGTTTCGGCCACAACGCAAGCAGCCGTACTCAGGTGAAGAACAGGGCTGTCGGAAAGACAGTATCATTATCAGAGCCATGTTTATTTGTGTGTTCACCACAAGCGCTCTGCGTGGTTAATTTGATGTCTTGATTCCTTGCTGAAGGTTTCTATTTGGTGTATGAACATCTTAACAGGAATTCTGTTTCATTTCCAGAGAAGACTGCAACAACTATTCTTATTTTGTCAGAATTAGTGACTCCTCTTCTTCAGAACTTTCAGAGATACGAACTCAAACCCTGTCCCGTTATGTCCAGTTGCCCGTTCGGACAAAGAGTTGTGAGTTCAACCACCATACATCTACAGAACGTGAAAAACCAGTGGCATCTACATCTACAGAACATGAAGAACCAGTGGCATCTACATCTACAGAACCAGTGGCATCTACATCTGCAGAACCAGTGGCATCTACATCTGCAGAACGTGAAGAACCAGTGGCATCTACATCTGCAGAAGGTGAAGAACCAGTGGCATCTACATCTGCAGAACGTGAAGAACCAGTGGCATCTACATCTGCAGAACGTGAAGAACCAGTGGCATCTACATCTGCAGAACGTGAAGAACCAGTGGCATCTACATCTGCAGAACGTGAAGAACCAGTGGCATCTACATCTACAGAACGTGAAGAACCAGTGGCATCTACATCTACAGAACGTGAAGAACCAGTGACATCTACATAACGTGAAGAACCAGTGGCATCTACACCTGGAGAACGTGAAGAACCAGTGGCATCTACGTCTCTCTCTCTCGTCATCACGGTGGACTATGAGATGTTGACTACCTCGCCTGGTCTACAGGGCTAGGAGATGTTGACTACCTCGCCTGGTCTACAGGGCTAGGAGATGTTGACTACCTCGCCTGGTCTACAGGGCTAGGAGATGTTGACTACCTCGCCTGGTTTACAGGGCTAGGAGATGTTGACTACCTCGCCTGGTCTACAGGGCTAGGAGATGTTGACTACCTCGCCTGGTCTACAGGGCTAGGAAATGTTGACTACCTCGCCTGGTCTACAGGGCTATGAGATGTTGACTACCTCGCCTGGTCTACAGGGCTAGGAGATGTTGACTACCTCGCCTGGTCTACAGGGCTAGGAGATGTTGACTACCTCGCCTGGTCTACAGGGCTAGGAGATGTTGACTACCTCGCCTTGTCTACAGGGCTATGAGATGTTGACTACCTCGCCTGGTCTACAGGGCTAGGAGATGTTGACTACCTCGCCTGGTCTACAGGAGGTCGTGGGTTCGATCCCAGACCCTCACGACGCCTGCTGCTGCTGTATATTTGGAGTCTGCGTCTCTCTCTCTCTCTCTCCCAATGGTCGCGTGGATTTTTCCCCGGGTCCTCCAGTTTCCCCCGACTCCACATTTAGCATCAACGTCACGTGGTATTTTGGCTGGCGCTATAAATTTCCACGCGACGACGATGATGATGATGATCCGCTTCTGAAAGCGAGCTACCGCATAGCAACTCAGTGGGACCTTACACCTGCTAACAATATACCATGGTTGAGTTTCATCTGTGGGTCTCTGTGTGTCTCTGTGGGTCTCTGTGTGTCTCTGTGGGTCTCTACGTGTCTATATGGGTCTCTGTGTATCTCTGTGGGTCTCTGTGTATCTCTATGGGTCTCTGTGTATGTCTATTGGTCTCTGTGTGTCTATATGGGTCTCTGTGTATCTCTGTGGGTCTTTGTGTGTCTATATGGGTATCTGTGTGTCTCTGTGGGTCTCTGTCTGTCTATATGGGTCTCTGTGGGTCTCTGTGTATCTCTATGGGTCTCTGTGTGTATATGTGTATCTATGTGGGTCTCTGTGTATCTCTTTGGGTCTCTGTGTATCTCTATGGGTCTCTGTGGGTCTCTGTGTGCTACCGCATAGCAACTCAGTGGGACCTTACACCTGCTAACAATATACCATGATTGAGTTTCATTTGTGGGTCTCTGTGTGTCTCTATGGGTCTCTATGTGTCTCTGTGTGTCTCTGTGGGTCTCTGTGTGTCTCTGTGTGTCTCTATGGGTCTCTATGTGTCTCTGTGTGTCTCTGTGGGTCTCTGTGTATCTCTATGGGTCTCTGTGGGTCTCTGTGCGTCTATGTGGGTCTCAGTGTATCTCTATGGGTCTCTGTGGGTCTCTGTGTGTCTATATGTATCTCTATGGGTCTCTGTGTATCTCTGTGGGTCTCTGTGTATCTCTGTGAGTCTCTGTGTATCTCTGTGGGTCTCTGTGTATCTCTATGGGTCTCTGTGTATCTCTATGGGTCTCTGTGGGTCTCTGTGTGCTACCGCATAGCAACTCAGTGGGACCTTACACCTGCTAAAAATATACCATGATTGAGTTTCATCTGTGGGTCTCTGTGTGTCTCTATGGGTCTCTACGTGTCTCTGTGTGTCTCTGTGGGTCTCTGTGTGTCTCTGTGGGTCTTTGTGTGTCTATATGGGTCTCTGTGTGTCTATGTGTATCTCTGTGTGTCTATGTGTATCTATGTGGGTCTCTGTGTATCTCTATGGGTCTCTGTGGGTCTCTGTGCGTCTATGTGGGTCTCAGTGTATCTCTATGGGTCTCTGTGGGTCTCTGTGTGTCTATATGTATCTCTATGGGTCTCTGTGTATCTCTATGGGTCTCTGTGTATCTCTGTGGGTCTCTGTGTATCTCTATGGGTCTCTGTGTATCTCTGTGGGTCTCTGTGTATCTCTGTGAGTCTCTGTGTATCTCTGTGGGTCTCTGTGTATCTCTATGGGTCTCTGTGTATCTCTATGGGTCTCTGTGTATCTCTGTGGGTCTCTGTGTATCTCTGTGGGTCTCTGTGTATCTCTATGGGTATCTGTGTGTCTCTGTGTATCTCTGTGTGTATCTCTGTGGGTATCTGTGGGTCTCTGTGTATCTCTGTGGGTATCTGTGTATCTCTATGGGTCTCTGTGTGTCTCTGTGTATCTCTGTGTGTATCTCTGTGTGTCTCTGTGGGTC
Source organism: Lethenteron reissneri (assembly GCF_015708825.2). Classification (NCBI taxonomy): domain Eukaryota; kingdom Metazoa; phylum Chordata; class Hyperoartia; order Petromyzontiformes; family Petromyzontidae; genus Lethenteron; species Lethenteron reissneri. The sequence continues at coordinate 8,128,202 of NC_083844.1, read as the reverse complement.
TCTGTGGGTCTCTGTGTATCTCTGTGGGTCTCTGTGGGTCTCCGTGTGCTACCGCATAGCAACTCAGTGGGACCTTACACCTGCTAACAATATACCATGGTTGAGTTTCATCTGTGGGTCTCTGTGTTTCTCTGTGGGTCTCTGTGGGGCTCTGTGTGTCTCTGTGGGTCTCTACGTGTCTATATGGGTCTCTGTGTATCTCTATGGGTCTCTACGTGTCTATATGGGTCTCTGTGTATCTCTGTGGGTCTCTGTGTATCTCTATGGGTCTCTGTGTATGTCTATTCGTCTCTCTGTGTCTCTGTGGGTCTCTGTGTATCTCTGTGGGTATCTGTGTGTCTCTGTGGGTCTCTGTGTATCTCTGTGGGTCTTTGTGTGTCTCTATGGGTCTCTGTGTATCTCTGTGGGTCTCTGTGTATCTATGTGGGTCTCTGTGTATGTCTATGGGTCTCTGTGGGTCTCTGTGTGCTACCGCATAGCAACTCAGTGGGACCTTACACCTGCTAACAAAATACCATGGTTGAGTTTCATCTGTGGGTCTCTGTGTATCTCTGTGGGTCTCTGAGTATCTCTGTGGGTCTTTGTGTGTCTCTATGGGTCTCTGTGTATCTCTGTGGGTCTCTGTGTGTCTCTGTGTATCTTTATGGGTCTCTGTGGGTCTCTGTGTGCTACCGCATAGCAACTCAGTGGGACCTTACACCTGCTAACAATATACCATGGTTGAGTTTCATCTGTGTATCTCTATGGGTCTCTGTGTGTCTCTGTGGGTCTCTGTGGGTATCTGTGTGTCTCTGTGGGTCTCTACGTGTCTATATGGGTCTCTGTGTATCTCTATGGGTCTCTGTGGGTCTCTGTGTGTCTATATGGGTCTCTGTGTATCTCTGTGGGTCTCTGTGTATCTCTATGGGTCTCTGTGTGTCTCTATGGGTCTCTGTGTATCTCTGTGGGTCTCTGTGTATGTCTATGGGTCTCTGTGTGTCTATATGGGTCTCTGTGTATCTCTGTGGGTCTCTGTGTGTCTCTATGGGTCTCTGTGTATCTCTGTGGGTCTCTGTGTATCTCTGTGGGTCTCTGTGTATCTCTGTGGGTCTCTGTGTATCTCTGTGTGCTACCGCATAGCAACTCAGTGGGACCTTACACCTGCTAACAATATACCATGGTTGAGTTTCATCTGTGGGTCTCTGTGTGTCTCTATGGGTCTCTACGTGTCTCTGTGTGTCTCTGTGGGTCTCTGTGTGTCTCTTTGGGTCTTTGTGTGTCTATATAGGTCTCTGTGTGTCTATGTGTATCTCTGTGTGTCTATGTGGGTCTCTGTGGGTCTCTGTGCGTCTATGTGGGTCTCAGTGTATCTCTGTGGGTCTCTGTGTATCTCTATGGGTCTCTGTGTATCTCTGTGGGTCTCTGTGTATCTCTATGGGTCGCTGTGTATCTCTATGGGTCTCTGTGTATCTCTATGGGTCTCTATGTATCTCTATGGGTCTTTGTGTGTCTCTATGGGTCTCTATGCATCTTTATGGGTCTCTGTGTATCTCTATGGGTCTCTACGTGTCTCTATGGGTCTCTGTGTATCTCTATGGGTCTCTGTGTATCTCTATGGGTCTTTGTGTATTTCTATGGGTGTCTGTTTATCTCTATGGGTCTCTGTGTATCTATATGGGTCTCTGTGTCTCTATGGGTCTCTGTGTATCTCTATGGGTCTCTCTGTATCTCTATGGGTCTCTGTGTATCTCTATGGGTCTCTGTGTATCTCTATTGGTCTCTGTGTATCTCTATGGGTCTCTGTGTATCTCTATGGGTCTATGTGTATCTCTATGGGTCTCTGTGTCTCTGTGGGTCTCTGTGTCTCTATGGGTCTCTCTGTATCTCTATGGGTCTCTCTGTATCTCTATGGGTCTCTATGTATCTTTATGGGTCTCTATGTATCTCTATGGGCATCTGTGTATCTCTATGGGTCTCTGTGTATCTCTATGGGTCTCTATGTATCTCTATGGGTCTCTATGTATCTCTATGGGTCTCTGTGTATCTCTATGGGTCTCTGTGTATCTCTATGGGTCTCTGTGTATCTCTATGGGTCTCTGTGTATCTCTATGGGTCTCTGTGTATCTCTATGGGTCTCTATGTACCTCTATGGGTCTCTATGTATCTCTATGGGTCTCTATGTATTGGTCACCCCGTGCCCCTCATACATCTGAACGTTCATCCTCGACAAAGTCCCGCCACGAGGGAGAAACACAAACACAGAGACACATTTTATTATTTTGTTCGGACTGAAACGGATGTAGGCCGCATGGAAATGAAAACTTCCCTGTACAAGAATACGGAGTGAGCCACATGGGTTGACAGCTATGTAGTGGTGTATAGTGTAGTGTATAGTGTAGTGTAGTGTATAGTGTAGTGTAGTGTGTAGTGTGTAGTAGTGTAGTGTAGTGTGTAGTGTAGTAGTGTATAGTGTAGTGTATAGTGTAGTGTATAGTAGTGTAGTGTATAGTGTAGTAGTGTATAGTGTAGTGTATAGTAGTGTAGTGTATAGTAGTGTAGTGTATAGTGTAGTAGTGTATAGTGTAGTGTATAGTAGTGTAGTGTATAGTGTAGTGTATAGTAGTGTAGTGTGTAGTGTAGTGTATAGTAGTGTGTAGTGTAGGGTATAGTGTAGTGTATAGTGGTGTATAGTGTAGTGTAGTAGTGTATAGTAGTGTAGTGTATAGTGTAGTTTATAGTGTAGTGTATAGTGTAGTGTATAGTAGTGTAGTGCATAGTAGTGTATAGTAGTGTATAGTAGTGTAGTGTATAGTGAGTGTATAGTGTAGTGTATAGTAGTGTATAGTGTAGTGTATAGTGTAGTGTATAGTAGTGTAGTGTATAGTGTAGTGTATAGTGTAGTGTATAGTAATATAGTGTATAGTGTAGTGTATAGTGTATAGTATAGTGTAGTGTATAGTGTAGTGTATAGTAGTATAGTGTATAGTGTAGTGTATAGTAGAGTAGTGTATAGTGTAGTGTATAGTGTAGTGTATAGTGTATAGTATAGTGTAGTGTATAGTGTAGTGTATAGTAGTATAGTGTATAGTGTAGTGTATAGTGTATAGTATAGTGTAGTGTATAGTGTAGTGTATAGTAGTATAGTGTATAGTGTAGTGTATAGTAGAGTAGTGTATAGTGTAGTGTATAGTAGTGTAGTGTATAGTGTAGTGTATAGTGTAGTGTATAGTGTATAGTGTAGTGTAGTGTGTAGTGTATAGTGTAGTGTATAGTGTATAGTATAGTGTAGTGTATAGTGTAGTGTATAGTGTAGTGTATAGTAGTATAGTGTATAGTGTAGTGTATAGTGTAGTGTATAGTAGTGTAGTGTATAGTGTAGTGTATAGTGTATAGTGTAGTGTAGTGTGTAGTGTATAGTGTAGTGTATAGTGTAGTGTATAGTAGTGTAGTGTATAGTGTAGTGTATAGTGTAGTGTATAGTGTAGTGTATAGTAGTGTAGTGTATAGTGTAGTGTATAGTGTAGTGTATGTATTCTTGTGCAGGGAAATTGAGTTTGCAGGTCCATACTATACACTACACTACTATACACTATACACTACTATACACTACACTACTATACACTTTTATACATTACACTACTATACACTATACACTACTATACACTACACTACTATACACTATACACTACTATACACTACACTACTATACACTATTCACTACTATACATTACACTACTATACACTATACACTACTATACACTACACTACTATACAGTATACACTATACACTACTATACACTACACTACTATACACTATACACTACTTCTTCTTGTGCGGCAGACTTCGCGCCAATCTTGCGTCCTTGTGTCATCAGAACGGGCGCCATTGGAAGCTTCTCTTCCATCCCCTTGCGTCGAAGGGAGCCTTCCATAGGGAAGTTGAGTCCAGGAGTGTCCTCGCTTTGCGTTAGAGACGTTTGGCCAGGTCTTTTTGAGCGGCAAAGATTTTGCGTTCCGTAGATTTTGGGGGGGCGCGGTAGTTTTTGTTTATAATCAACGTTTTTTGGGGGGTGAGATCGCGTTATTTATAAATGTGTCGTAACCCTCCACCACCCGACACGGACAATCAGCAAAAAAAGTTTCACGTTGACAAAAGACAAAATAGTTCACTGCTTGAACTATTTGTCTTTTGTCAACGTTGATTTTGAATAATATTGGTCGCGAAAACCTTCGTGTTAAATTGATAGTTGTTGTAGTAGGTTTTTACCGATTAAACTGGTACAAAACTGACACCATTATTCAAGGCATCATGTTTGCAATAAGCACAACACAATCAGTCAAAATGCAAACAAAAAGAAACAACTCTGATGATGGTAATGATATGCACTGTCCTTGAAGTTGATTGGTCCACACCCGAGACAGCTTTCCTTAGAGCCTAGTCTCTATTGGTGTTGGACCAGATGACGCCAAAAGGCACACAACTCAAAGACAGCGCACTATCAGAGTACGAGAGCTCGGGGTGAAGCATTTACACCATTGGAACCTCATTTGCCAGTAAAAAATATGATAATTGTTTTTTTTACCCTTTTATCTGGCAACAAAACCGACATCTTTATACATGGCGTCATGTTTGCCATTATCAGAGTTGTTTCTTTTTGTTTGCATTTTGACTGCTTGTGTTGCGGTTATTGCAAACACGATGCCTTGTATGAAGGCGTCAGTTTTGTACCAGTTTAAAGGGTAAAAATCTATTACTATATTTTGCCACTGGTAAAGGGGATGTCTCATAGTGTAAACTGGTAGTTATTGTTTGTTTTTGACACATTTCTTGTGCAGTGTGCAAACGTCGTGAGAATTATTTTATTATGTTTTATTTTTATTATTGTATTACTTCCCTTCTACGTGACTTTACCGAAAGAACCAAGAAGATGAATCCCTGCAGTCACAAAAGCTTTAAATCAAAAATTAACAGAGTATTGTGTTTTTGTTTGCATTTGACTGCAAGTATTGTGGTTAATGTAGACATAATTCATTGCAAAAGGTGTCAGTTTTGTTGCCAAAAAATGGGAATAACCCTATTAGTATAGTTTGTGGACAGTAGTTTTGGCACAGTAGTGACATGTTTGTAGTAGTCTTTTTCACAATAGCGACAAGTGTTTGTACCGTAGTTTTTGCACAGCAGAGCCACTTTTTTTTACAGTGGTTTTTAAATCCTTTATATTAAGTTCGCTTGCTTGCTTGCTTAGGACCGTGCAAATCTTTCGGTCGTTTTTTAACCCACTTCCCGTGATCCAATCGAGCTGACATTTTGCACACAGACTCGTTGTGCGTGACAATGTATTTTAGTAAAAAAAATGTCAAAAATTTTCAACATTTTAGGGGAAAAAAAAATATTTAATTACCAATTGCTTAATGGTGCAATGCAATAATCTGACCCATAGGTGGCAGCCATCTCAAGCCAGAGGACGAGAGGACTCGAGCCGCCCCGATGCCACGCATATAAAGGATTTATAGTGAAAAACTTTGTTTTTACGGGTTTACTTATTTTAAATCCTTTATATTAAGTTCACTTGCTTGCTTGCGCGCTTACGACCATGCAAATCTTTCGGTCGTTTTTTAACCCACTTCCCGTGATCCAATCGAGCTGACACATTTTGCACACAGACTCGTTGTGCGTGACAATTAATTTTCGTGAAAAAAATGTCCATAACTTTACACTTTTTAGGATTTTTTAATATATATTTAATTACCAATTGCTTAATGGTGGCAGGCAATCATCTGACCCATAGGTGGCAGCCATCTCAAGCCAGAGGACGAGAAGACTCTAGCCGCCACGCATATAAAGGATTTATAGTGAAAAACTTTGTTTTTACGGGTTAATTTTTTCACATTAGTGACACGTTTTGTGTACAGCAGTTTATCCATAGTAGCAACACGTTTTTGCACAGTAGATTTTGCACAGTAGTGACACGTTTTTTAGTAGTTTTTTGCATAGTAGTGACACGTTTTGTGTACAGCAGTTTTTCCATAGTAGTAACACGTTTTTGCACAGTAGTTTTTGCATAGTAGTGACACGTTTTTTAGTCGTTTTTTGCATAGTAGTGACACGTTTTGTGTACAACAGTTTATCCATAGTAGTAACACGTTTTTGCACAGTAGTTTTTGCATAGTAGTGACACGTTTTTTAGTAGTTTTTTGCATAGTAGTGACACGTTTTGTGTACAGCAGTTTTTCCATAGTAGTAACACGTTTTTGCACAGTAGATTTTGCACAGTAGTGACACGTTTTTTAGTAGTTTTTTGCATAGTAGTGACACGTTTTGTGTACAGCAGTTTATCCATAGTAGTAACACGTTTTTGCACAGTAGATTTTGCACAGTAGTGACACGTTTTTTAGTCGTTTTTTGCATAGTAGTGACACGTTTTGTGTACAGCAGTTTTGCCATAGTAGAGACACGTTTTGTGTACAGCAGTTTTTCCATAGTAGTGACACGTTTTTGCACAGTAGATTTTGCACAGCAATGAGTCGTTTTGTGGACAGTAGTTTTTTTTCACAATAGCTCCAAGTGTTTGTACCGTAGTTTTTCCACAGCAGTGCCACTTTTTTTACAGTGTTTTTTTGCACATTAGTGACGCGTTTTTTGTTGAGTAGTTTGGCACAGTGGTGACACGTTCTTGTAGTCGTTTTTGCATAGTAGTGACGCGTTTTTTTGTCGTTTTTTGCATAGTAGTAACACGTTTTTGCACAGTAGATTTTGAACAGTAGTGACACGATTTGTGTACAGTAGTTTTTGAACAGTAGTAACACGTTTGTGTACAGTAGTTTTTGCACAGCAGTGACACGATTTGTGTACAGTAGTTTTTGAACAGTAGTAACACGTTTGTGTACAGTAGTTTTTGCACAGCAGTGACACGATTTGTGTACAGTAGTTTTTGAACAGTAGTGACACCTTTGTGTACAGTAGTTTTTGTACAGTAGTGAGTCGTTTTTTGTACAGTAGTTTTTGCACAGCGGTGACACGTTTGTGTACAGTAGTTTTGGTACAGTAGTGAGTCGTTCTTTGTACGGTAGTTTTCGGCACAGTAGAGACACGTTTGTGTACAGTAGTTTTTGCACAGTAGTGACTCGTTTTTTGTACAATAGTTTTTGTACAGTAATGACACGTTTGTGTACAGTAGTTTTTGTACAGTAGTGACGCTATTCTTTGCACGCTCGTTAACGCCACGCTCGTTTCTTTTCTTTGCTTGCTGCGACATTTTTTTTGGGGGCGGGTGGCACAGCGGGTTTTGGTTACAGCGCAGTCGTGCCGAATATCTGTACAGGAAGCTTTCGTACAGTCGTACCGAGTCGCTGCTGTTTGTACGCTGCTGCTTGTGTTGTTGTTGTTGTTGTAAAGTGGATCCCCAAAGCGTCATCATCGTCGTCGAGGTCACAATGGCGAGGCTCCGGTTACCCGGGGCGCGAACCCGCACGCAGTTGTCGACCGAAACATTTAACTCCACAACAGAGCGTTTTTTTTGGGGGGGGGGGTTGTTTCGAGTGCGTAAATATACGAAAGTTTCACTAAAACCCACCACCACCCGACGCAGCCAACTGGTAAAGGGTTGTCACGTAAACAGAACATGCCAATTCGTCACTAGCACAGCACTGGTGCAGTTAGTTCTTTCGGTAAAGTCACGCGACTTTACCGCGGAGGATGTCCGGTGGCCGTCGCCACGTAGCAGCGGCGGTAGCAGCGGCGGTAACAGCCGGGGCGGTAGCAGCCGGGCCAGTAGCCGGGGCCGTAGCAGCGGCAGTAGCAGCGGCAGTAGCAGCCCTCACACATCCGTGTGGCAAAAGTCCACGGTGGCGGTGGTGGCGACGACGACGGTACCGGCGTTGTTGTTGTTGCGTCGCCCTTCGACCCCCGCCGACGGGCGCGTCTTCGACTTGTCGGCCGCCCCGTCCTCCCCCTCCACGAACATGTCGCCGATCTCCAGCAAATCCGCGAGGCTCCTACCCTCCTTCTTTTTGGAGTCCGTCGCCAAGTCTTGCCCGGTGCCGGTGCCGGCGCCGGTCCCGCCGGCTGTCCCACCGGCGGCTGCGGGCACGGTGTAGTAGAGCGTGGTGTCCTCCTCGCGCGCCTTGCCCAGGTGGTAGAAGTAACTGAAGTTGCTGACGATGACCGGCACGGGCAGCGAGATTGTGAGCACGCCGGCGAGCGCGCACAGCGAGCCCACCAGCTTGCCGCCCACCGTGATGGGGTACATGTCGCCGTAGCCCACCGTGGTCATGGTGACGACGGCCCACCAGAAGGCGTCGGGGATGCTCCGGAAGGACGTGCGCGGGATGTCCGCCTCGGCGAAGTAGACGGCGCTCGAGAAGATGACGACGCCGATGAAGAGAAAGAAGATGAGCAGCGCCAGCTCCTTGAGGCTGGCCTTGAGCGTCTGCCCCAGGATCTGGAGGCCCTTGGAGTGGCGCGACAGCTTGAAGATGCGGAAGACGCGCACGAGCCGGACGACGCGGAACACGGCGAGGGTCGTCGCGTGGTGAGACCCGCCCTGCAGCTCGAGGAGTTCGGTGGCGAGGGCGACGAAGAAGGGGACGATGGCGACGACGTCGATGACGTTGAGGAGGCCCTTGAAGAAGGTCGCCTTGCTCGGCGACGACAGGAAACGCGCGAGCAGCTCGAAGGTGAACCACACGATGCAGACGGCTTCGACGACGAAGAAGGGGTCCGTGAACATCGCCCGGGCCGCCCGGTGGGGCGTCCCGCCCGTGCCGTTGGAGGGCGCGGCCGTGACGGCGGCGGCGGCGGCGGCGGGCACGGCCACGCCGGGCACCTCCCGCGCCTCCCTGAAGCGTGGCAGCGTCTCCATGCAGAAGACGACAATGGAAGCGATGACGACGGCGACGGAGATGAGCGCGACGCCCTTGGCGGCCGAAGAGCTCTCGGGGTACTCGAAGAGGAGCCACACCTGGCGCTGGAGGCGGCCGGCCGGCAGCGGCTTCTCGGGCTCGCGGGCCAGCCCCTCGTCGTCACGGAACCTCGCCATCGCGCCCTCGCCCAGCTGGTAGAAGCGGATCTCCTCGGCGAAGATGTCCACCGACACGGAGTCGGGCCGCCTGAGCCGCCCGCCCGACTGGTAGTAGTAGAGGATCGAGTCGAAGCTGGAGCGGTTGCGGTCGAAGAAGTACTCGTTGTTGCGGGCGTCGAAGTACCGCCGGCGCTTGCGCGAGTCGCCCAGGAGGGTGCGCGGGAAGCGCGACAAGGTGGCGCGCTGCGTCTCGAAGCGGAGGCCCGAGACGTTGATGACGATGCGGTCGAAGAAGTTGCAGCCGCCGCCGCCGCCGCCGCAGCAGCCGCCGTTCTTGAGCGCGGCTTTCAGCGGCTCGTCACTCGTCGCATCGTCCGCGGCCATGCTGCCCCCCAGAGTGCCGGCCGGACCGCGGCCGCCCACGAAAACTCCTGAATCAGCCGCTGGCTCGCCGGGTGACTCGCTCGCTCGCTCGCTGGGTGACTCGCTCGCTCAATGGATCACTGACAAAGGCAGTGGCTCGGTCAGCGACTCACTTGACAAAGTTACAATGTCACTAAGTCACTCGACGACTCGCTCACAATGTCACTAACTTACTCAATGACTCAGTCACAATGTCACTAACTCACTCAATGACTCACTCGCAATGTCACTAACTCACTCAATGACTCAGTCACAATGCCACTAACTCACTCGGATGACTCACTCGCAATGTCACTAACTCACTCAATGACTCAGTCACAATGTCACTAACTCACTCAATGACTCACTCGCAATGTCACTAACTCACTCAATGACTCACTGGCAATGTCACTAACTCACTCAATGACTCACTGGCAATGTCACTAACTCACTCAATGACTCAGTCACAATGTCACTAACTCACTCAATGACTCACTGGCAATGTCACTAACTCACTCAATGACTCAGTCACAATGCCACTAACTCACTCAATGACTCAGTCACAATGCCACTAACTCACTCAATGACTCACTGGCAATATCACTAACTCACTCAATGACTCAGTCACAATGCCACTAACTCACTCAATGACTCAGTCACAATGCCACTAACTCACTCAATGACTCAGTCGCAATGTCACTAACTCACTCGCTGACTCAGTCACAATGTCACTAACTCACTCAATGACTCAGTCACAATGTCACTAACTCACTCAATGACTCAGTCACAATGTCACTAACTCACTCAATGACTCAGTCGCAATGTCACTAACTCACTCGCAATGTTACTAACTCACTCAATGACTGAATCACAATGTCACTAACTCACTCAATGACTCAGTCACAATGCCACTAACTCACTCAATGACTCAGTCGCAATGTCACTAACTCACTCACAATGTCACTAACTCACTCAATGACTCACTCACAATGTCACAAACTCACTCAGTGACTCGCTCAAAGGGACACTAACTCACTCCCTAACTCACTCACTCCCTAAATCACTCACTCCCTAACTCACTCACTCCCTACTTTACTCACTCACTAACTCACTCGCTCATTAACTCACTCCCTAACTCACTCCCTAACTCACTCCCTAACTCACTCCCTAATTCACTCACTCCCTACTTTACTCACTCACTCCCTAACTCACTCCCTAATTCACTCACTCACTCCCTAACTCACTCCCTAATTCACTCACTCCCTAACTCACTCACTCCCTACTTTACTCACTCACTCACTCCCTAACTCACTCGCTCATTAACTCACTCACCACAAACTCACTAACTCACTCACCAACTCACCCACTAACTCACCCACTAACTCACTCACTAGCTCACTCACCACAAACTCACCCACCAACTCACCAATAACTCACTCACTAGCTCACTCACCCACAAACTCACTCACTCACCAACCCACTCACTCACCAACTCACTAACTCACTCACCCACTAACTTACTCGCTAACTCACTCACTAGCTCACTCACCCACAAACTCACTCACTCCCTCCTCCTGCCTCTGATCGCACCTCACTGACTGACTGACAGACCCACCACCCCCCCTACACCCCCATCGAGTAACCCCCCAATACACCGCACCACCACCGCACCACCACAACCACCACCACTACCACCACCACTACCACACCACCACCACCACCACACCACCACCACCACCACACCACCACAAAGTCTATCGGTGATGTCTGTTGACGATGTCCATCAGCGATGACGCGAGTTGAATTCCGTGCAAAGAAAATCGGTTCTCCCCGTCCCGGCCCGCACCCCCAAAAAATATCAAAAATCGATCGATTCTTCTTCGATCAGGGGGGGGTAGAGGGGGGGTAGAGGGGGGGGGGGGTAGAGGGGGGGGGTAGAGGGGGGGGTAGAGGGGGGTAGAGGGGGGGGATGCTGGAGTTTCCTCGTCACTAGACCTGACGCACAGAAACTTGTCAGGAGCAGAAGCAGCAAAATCCACGTCCCAGGGCTGCTGGTGGTGGTGGTGGTCCCAGACAAACGCTGCTGCTGATGATGATGCTGAAGATGCTGCTGCTGATGATGATGCTGCTGAAGATGCTGCTGCTGCTAATGATGCTGATGATGCTGCTGATGATAATGCTGAAGATGCTGCTGCTGCTGATGCTGCTGAAGATGCTGCTGCTGATGATGCTGTTGATGATAATGCTGTTGTTGATGATGCTGATGATGCTGATGATGGTGCTGATGATGCTGATGATGATGCTGATGATGATGATGCTGATGATGATGCTGCTGATGCTGCTGCTGATGATGCTGCTGATGATGATGCTGCTGATGCTGATGATGATGCTGATGATGCTGCTGATGATGATGCTGATGATGATGCTGCTGATGCTGCTGCTGCTGATGCTGCTGCTGAGTGAAGAATCGCTGGGGACACTGCGGAAGAACCCTCGCTTTGCTCGTCCGTGTGGAAGACGCGGAGGGGGGGAGGGTGGTTAGAGACACCACCACCACCGTCACCACCACCGTCACCACCACCACCGTCACCACCACCACCACCGTCACCACCACCACCGTCACCTCCTGCCTCTTGTCCCAACAGGTGCGAGAAGAAATTCAAAATGAAATCCGAGGTGGAGCTGCGGGTCCCGTTTGAAGGCACCTCCCGTCCACTCACTGGCTCCTGCCTCAGTCTCGGACAACTCCTGGGCAGGCTGGCTCATGGGCAGGCTGGCTCATGGGCAGGCTGGCTCATGGGCAGGCTGGCTCATGGGCAGGCTGGCTCATGGGCAGGCTGGCTCATGGGCAGGCTGGCTCATGGGCAGGTTGTCTCCTGGGCAGGCTCCTGGGCAGGCTGGGCAGGCTGGCTCATGGCAGCAGGTTCCTGGGCAGGCTGGCTCATGGGCAGGCTGGCTCCTGGGCAGGCTCCTGGGCAGGCTGGCTCATGGGCAGGCTCATGGGCAGGCTCATGGGCAGGCTCCTCGGCAGGCTCCTGGGCAGCTGGCTCATGGGCATCCTGGGCAGGCTGTCTTATGGGCAGGCTCCTGGGCAGGCTGGCTCATGGGCAGGCTGGCTCCTGGGCAGGCTCCTGGGCAGGCTGGCTCATGGGCAGGCTCGTGGGCAGGCTGGCTCATGGGCAGGCTGGCTCCTGGGCAGGCTCCTGGGCAGGCTGGCTCATGGGCAGGCTCATGGGCAGGCTCCTGGGCAGGCTGGCTCATGGGCAGGCTCATGGGCAGGCTCATGGGCAGGCTCCTCGGCAGGCTCCTGGGCAGGCTGGCTCATGGGCAGGCTCCTGGGCAGGCTGTCTTATGGGCAGGCTCCTGGGCAGGCTGGCTCATGGGCAGGCTGGCTCCTGGGCAGGCTCCTGGGCAGGCTGGCTCATGGGCAGGCTCGTGGGCAGGCTGGCTCATGGGCAGGCTGGCTCCTGGGCAGGCTCCTGGGCAGGCTCATGGGCAGGCTCATGGGCAGGCTCCTGGGCAGGCAGTGGGCAGGCAGTGGGCAGGCTGGCTCGGGGTGGACTGTCGGTTGAAATCGCGACCGAAAGCAAACACTGCCCAGGATGTACCCTCGGTAACCCACCACCGCCACCACCACCACCGCCCCCACCACCACCACCACCACCACTGCCACCACCGCCACCACCACGGTACTATTTTAGCACCGACAACCACCCGGCAGCCACGACCCCACGGCACGAGAGAGAAAAAAAGAGAGAAGCTATCACGCTCGAGGCATCCGTGGGGGTTCCGCGAGCCAAGAGGCGGACGCGGACGCGACCTCTGGGCGCGTGCCGGTTCGCGTAAACAAAAACCAACACTACTACCGCTATCAACACCCACCACTTACTACTACCACTATCAACACTACCTACCACCACTACTACCACTACTACTACAACCCACCCACCCACCACTACTACCACTACTACAACCACCACTACTACAACTACTACTACCACTACTACTACAACCCACCCACCCACCACTACTACAACTACTATCAACACCACCTACCACTACTACCACTACCAACACCACCACCCACTACTACTACTAACACCACCACTCACCACTACTACTACCACCACTACTACCACTACTACCACTACTACCACTACTACAACCCACCCACCCACCACTACTACCACTACTACCACCACTACTACCACTATCAACACCATCCACCCACCCACCACTACTACCACTACTACCGACACCCCCACCCACCCACCACTACTACTACCACCACCACCCACCACCACCCACCACCACCACCCACCACCACCCACCACCACCCACCACCACCACCACCCACCACCACCCACCACCACCCACCCACTACCACCACCACCCACCACCACCACCACCATCCACCACCACCACCACCACCCACCACCACCACCCACCACCACCCACCACCACCCACCCACTACCACCACCACCCACCACCACCACCCACCACCACCACCACCACCCACCACCACCACCACCACCCACCCACTACCACCCACCACCACCAACTGCTCGAGGCGCCGTGCCCGCCAAGACACGGGCTCTCAGCTACCCACTCACCCACCTGGTTGCTCACCCACCCACCTGTTCACTCACCCACCTACCCACTCACCCACCTGGTCGCTCACCCACCCACCTGTTTGCTCACCCACCTACACACACACCCGTTCACTCACCCACCTACCCACTCACCCAGCTGTTCGCTCACCCGTTCACTCACCCACCCACCTGTTCACTCACCCACCTACCCACTCACCCAGCTGTTCGCTCACCCGTTCACTCACCCACTCACCCACCTGTTCGCTCACCCACCTACCCACCCACCCAGCTGTTCGCTCACCCGTTCACTCACACCTGTTCACTCACCCACCTACCCACTCACCCAGCTGTTCGCTCACCCGTTCACTCACCCACTCACCCACCTGTTCACTCACCCACCTACCCACTCACCCAGCTGTTCGCTCACCCGTTCACTCACCCACTCACCCACCTGTTCACTCACCCAGCTACCCACTCACCCACCTGTTCGCTCACCCACCTACCCCCTCACCCACCTGTTCGCTCACCCACCTACCCCAGCAGACTGAGCCTCCTTCTGCCGTCAAAAGCCCCACACGCGTGGAGCCACCTCTCCATCCGGACCGCACGCACACACACAACAACAACAACAACCGCCATTCGCCACTAAGTGGCGGTGACGTCACCACGACGCCTGTGCCAGGCCATGTGCACCTTTAGGCCACGTCAAGTGTCGAACGCCCGCTGGCAGGAGGTCACGGGGCAGACCCAGCAGGTGCCACGGGCCGACTGACTGAGATGACCGAGACGACTGGCTGATGCACCACCTGTACCCCCTACTGTGCCAACTTGCTGTGCTTTAGCCATCCGGCGCTCCGCTCGTTGTTATGAGCGTCGCTCCTCTGCCCTCCGTTGTTGTTGGAGGGCGACTGCCTCCAACTGCCCAGTAGCGTCGATCCTGACACCGCTGGTACCGGTCATCGGCAAGTCCACTCAGCTCCACGTCCTCCTGTACCACATCACTCCATCTCTTCTCTAGCCCGTGCCGCGCCCGTTTAGCCCCCTCGATCCGGCTGAACAAAAGCTGTTTAGGCATGCGGTGGCTGGGCATGCGGGCTACATGACCCAGCCAACGGAGCCTTGCCTGCCGGAGGAGCTCACCGATGGGACTTTGTCCAGATCTTTCAAGGATTTGTGAACTCCTCACACAATCCAGCCTGGTTAAACTCAGGATGGATCGTAGGCAGGCCAGCCTTAATGTTTCTAACCGGCGAAGATGTTCCATTAGGGAGGTCCGCGTTTCGCAAGCGTAGAGAAGGGAGGGAATGACCGTGGCCGAGAAGACCTTAAGCTTCGTGCGGAGCGACAGACCAGGCAGCTTCCACACAGCGTTACGCAACCGATGAAAAGATATTTCCGCTCGACTGATTCGCAGTGAGACCTCCGCTGCCAAACCGGAGCCGGTCATGAGCACACTGCCCAGGTATGGGAAACTCTCCACTCTTTCCACAACTGCCCCATCACCGATTGGGAGTTGTGGGTGTGGAGTGTCCGATGGCACAAAATACCCAGGCAGGTGCTTAGTTTTGGTGGGGCTGATGGTAAGGCCCCACCTCTTAGTGGCACACTCCAGTTTCAGCAAAAGCGTCTCTAACTCCTCTGAATGAGCAGCAATTACCAAATCATCTGCATACATAACGTGGTTGACCAATAGGGAGCCATCCCTTGACCGCACCCGGGCATCGATCAACCTCCCATTATATCTGTACCAAATGGAAATTCCCCCGGTACAGCTATTGAAGGCTTCACGAATTACGTGGTCAAAATAGATGTTAAATAATGTGGGAGCCAGAGGACATCCCTGTCGCACCCCAAGGTGTACAGGGAATGGCTCTGACTTCCGGCCACGTAGTTTTACCCGGGCCCGATCACCATCATGAAGGTCCTTAATGATCGTGAGCAGAGGGTCAGAGACTCCGAAAACACGAAGAACAACCCAGAGCCCAGGCCTACTGATGGTATCATAGGCCTTGACCAGGTCAATAAAGCAGAGATGTAGGTCTTGTTGGAATTCCCTACACATCTGCTGTAGCAGATGGACATAAAATATGGCATCCGTGCAGGACCACCCTTTCCTGAAACCGCACTGGGGCTCCGCAAGCCTCTCCTCAGCGTGCCTAGCAAGGCGATGTTGAATAATCCTTGCCAGGACTTTTCCCGGCACACTGAGGAGTGAGATGCCCCTGTAGTTGTTACAGTCGGTACGGTCCCCCTTCTTGAAGAGGGGGACCACAAGGGCATCCTTCCAGTCCTGCGGAACCCGTCCAGTGATCCAGACTGTTGTTATGATGTCATATAGGGCAGTCTGTGCACAAACGCCACCCTCCCTCAGCAATTGGCTTGGGAGATCATCTCCGCCCGGTGCCTTTCCTGGTCTCAGACTCCGGATCGCCTTAAGTACTTCCTCAACAGATGGCACCTCAGCCAGCCACTCACAGGGGGTGACATCCTCCTCCAATATTTGAGGCACCGCAGCCTCAGCAGGGTCATCCCCACTTTGTCCCACGTTGTTTTCCTGGCTGAGGGATTTCCCCTCCCCCAGGACCTCACAGAAATGCTCAGCAAATATGCAAACCTGTTCCTGGGGGTCGGAGATTGGATCACCGTTCTTTCCCCTAATGATGGCAATAGGTGTGGCGCTGCAGGTTACTTTTTTGATGGAGTTAAAGATTGATTTGTGATCGCGGGCCACTGAGGCAGACTCCATCTCCTCAGCAACACACATACACACACATACACACACATCCACATACATACACACACACATACACACACACACATACACACATACACACACATACACTCACAAGGAGGGGGGGGGGGCTGAAACTTGGCAAAGACCTCTCAATGTCGGGGTCTCAAACTTCTTCCCCCCCCCCAACCCCCTCTGCCCTATCCCCTTACTCCCCTATCCCCTCTCTCCCCCCTATCCCCTCTCCCCTCTCTCTCCCCTCTCCCCTCTCTCTCCCCTATCCCCTCTCTCTCCCCTATCCCCTCTCTCCCCCCTATCCCCTCTCCCCTCTCTCTCCCCTATCCCCTCTCTCTCCCACAGCCCCTATCCCCTCTCTCCCCCCCCCCCTCTTCCCTCACTCTGCCCCCCCCCCCCCACAGTTTTCCCCCTCCTCGCTTTCCATCCAGACCGCTACAGAAGCCACCACCTCCACCACCAACACCACCTCCACCAACACCACCACCTCTACCACCTCCACCACGACCACCACCACCACCACCACCTCCACCACCACCACCACCTCCACCACCACCTCCACCTCTACCACCACCACCACCACCTCCACCTCCACCACCACCACCACCTCCACCACCACCTCCACCACCACCTCCACCACCACCACCACCTCCACCACCACCTCCACCAACACCACCGCAACCACCACCACCTCCACCACCACCACCTCCACCAACACCACCACTTCCATCACCACCACCTCCACCACCACCTCCATCACCACCACCTCCACCACCACCACCACAACCACCACCACCACCTCCATCACCACCACCTCCACCACCACCACCAACACCACCACCTCCACCACCACCACCTCCACCACCACCACCTCTACCACCACCTCCACCACCACCACCACCACCACCGCTGCCGGCTATAAATAGATGCGGCCGGTGTCCGGTGGCGGGAGCCACCAACACGCACCACGCGGTGTGCCCCCCCCCACCCCCCCCCCACCACAACCGCGTTGGGTTCGCGTAGCCGGCGACGGTCAACGATACGGACCCCCCACCCACCCAGAGCTCGCGAACTCCGGACACAATCTGAACCT
The DNA here is from genome assembly GCF_015708825.2 of Lethenteron reissneri. Classification (NCBI taxonomy): domain Eukaryota; kingdom Metazoa; phylum Chordata; class Hyperoartia; order Petromyzontiformes; family Petromyzontidae; genus Lethenteron; species Lethenteron reissneri. The sequence continues at coordinate 8,110,369 of NC_083844.1, read as the reverse complement.
TCTCCTGGCGCGGACCCACAGATGGGGTTCATTTACAGACCCCCCGTCCACCACCAGCCCCCCACCACCAGCCCCCCACCACCACCCCCCCACCACCAGCCCCCCACCACCTCCCCACCACCACCAGCCCCCCCGCCACCAGCCCGGCACGCAGCCAATTAGTATCGAGGTGTAATAACTGATCCAGACACGACTTGACTTTTGGCGAGTTTTTTTAGTTCCACCAGAGGTCGCAACCGGGTACCCGATACCCGTACCCTACCCGATACCCGGCTACCCGGCCGGGTACGGGTACGGGTACCCGTTTGCGACCCTGGTGCGGCCGGGTATGGGTACGGGTAGGCCGTGAGTCACTGGTGAGTCACCGTTTGTCACTCATTTCCCAACGTCTTGTCTCTTCTCACAATTCAAGTTCCTAGAATCAACCCACCCGCGCCTGCAATATGGCTTCATCCCAGAGGTCGCAATCGGGTACCCGATACCTGTACCCTACCCATACCAGGCCGGGTACGGGTAGGGTACGGCCGGGTACGGGTACAGGTACCCGTTTGCGACCCTGGTGCGGCCGGGTACGGGTAGGCCGTGAGTCACTGGTGAGTAACCGTTTGTCACTAATTTCGGGTAGGGTACAGGTAGGGAACGGGAACCCGTACCTGGCCGGGTACGGGTACGGGTGCAGTGTTGTAAAGGACGGACTTCTAAACTTCTTCATGGCACACACTGTTTATTGTCTTAATACACAGTCCCTATCACACAAAGGGGGTATATGGTCCTAGATTTGAAGCTTTCGTGACTGCAAGGATTCATACTCGTAGTTCTTTCGGTAAAGTCATCGTGTAGGTAAAAATTGAAATTAAAATTAATACAAATAAAATAAAATCACGACGTTTCGGAGGCAACACAAGTGTCCGTCAACTTGTATTTAAGAGCTTGCATCTTGGAATCTCTGCCTCACTTGATGCGGCAAATCTGGCTGTGACGGTCCCACCTGATGACGGAGACTTGTGTTGCCTCCGAAACGTCGTCGAGAGTTTATTGTTTTATTTTTATTAATTTTAATTTCATTTTGTACCAACACGGTGACTTTACCGAAAGAACTAAGAGTTTGGGTATACGGTCCCCTCTTAATTTTAGAACTTTCGTGACTGCAGGAATTATTATTTGGTTCTTTCGGTTAAGTCACGTCTAAAGATAAAGTAACAAATTAAATTAATTAATAGCAATCGAAACGTCGTATGCTATTACTTAATTTAATTTATTATTTTATCTTTAGACGTGACTTAACCGAAAGAACCAAATAATACGGTCCCCTCACCCGTTACACTGAGGAGGTACAAGCCTCCGGATCTTGCAGGCTGTCTAATCTCCCTGCTATCGGACGGAGCATCCTCTGGCTGGACCTCGGGAATCTCTCCCCGACCACTGGTTACACTGAACCCGAGCCCTGATAAGGGCTGGAGGGCTTGGTCCAAGGTCCTAGATGTCTTCGGCCGACTTGGGTCTTCGTGTAGCAGAACTGGCCAAGAGCTCTCAGCGCTCCGGCTTTTATACCTGTTCGTGGCCGCGTTGTCCAATCCCCAGCGGCCACCTTGTGGTACCCTCCGATTGGCCCTTCCCAATCTGGCGTTTGGATCCTACCTCACCCCATTTGACCCCCTGACCGTTTGATTGAGTGGGAAAACCTTAGTAGTAGGTTTTTACCCTTCTAAACTGGTACAAAACTGACACCTTTATTCAAGGCATCATGTTTGCAATGACCACAACACAAGCAGTCAAAAAAGCAAACAAAAAGAAACAACTCTGATAATGATAATAATATGCACTGTCCTTGAAGTTGATTGGTCCACACCCGAGACGGCTTTCTTTAGAGCCTAGTCCCCATTGGTGTTGCACCAGATGTGTCGTGATTATTGCAAACATGATGCCTTGAATAAAGGTGTCAGTTGTGTACCAGTTTAAAAGGGTAAAAACCTACTACTATATTTTGCCACTGGTAAAAGAAAACTCATAGTGTAAACGGGAAAAACCTTGTTTACAATCCGCTCTCTCAGGATGCGAACGGCGAGTAGTTAACACCAATACACGCGTAAGGAATCAAAACCCGATAATTGTTTTTTTACCCTTCTATCTGGCAACAAAACTGACACCTTTTTACAAGGAGTCATGTTTGCATAGACCGCAATACCTGCAGCCGTAATGCAAACAAAAGAACATAACTCTGATAATGTATGCACTGTCCTTGAAGTTGATTGGTCCACACCCGAGACAGCTTTCCTTAGAGCCTAGTCTCACATGGTGTTGGACCAGATGATGCCAAAAGGCGCACAACTCAAAGACAATGCACCATCAGAGTATGAGAGCTCGGGGCAAGCATCTACACCGTTGGAACCTCATTTACCAGTAAAAAATATGATAATTGGTGTTTTACCCTTCTATCTGGCAACAAAACTGACACCTTTTTACAAGGAGTCATGCTTGTATAGACCACAATACCTGCAGTCATAATACAAACAAAAGACACAACTCTGATAATGTATGTGCACTGTCCTTGAAGTTGATTGGTCCACACCCGAGACTTGTCCCCCGTCTTGTCAAACATCCCCCTGTCCCCCCCCCCCCCCCCCCCCGTCTGCCCTTACCCCCCAATCCGTCCCATCCAATTTCCGCTCTCCCTCTCAACAAGATCCTGAGTCTCGGACGTGGATCTCATTTCAAGCTTCACTTCATCCCCGTCTCAAGCGCTTACCAAACACCAACCACCACCACCACCATCAACCACCACCATCAACATCAACCGCCACCAACAACCACCACCAACCACCACCACCCACCACCACCATCAACCACCAACATCAACCACAACCACCACCATCAACCACCATCAACCACCATCAACAACCACCACCACCACCACCATCAACCACCAACCACCACCACCATCAACCACCACCGGTGCCCTTTCTTCCACACTCAAGTTTCCCCTCTGCCTGCTCCATTCACCCCTCGGTACCCTTCAAGCAAAACCCTCCCTCCCCTCTCTTCCTACCCCCTCCCCTCTTCCTACCCCTCCCCCTCCCCTCCCTCCCCTCCCCTCTCCCTCCCCTCTCCCTCCCCCCTCCCCTCTCCCCCCTCCCTCCCCTCTCCCCACCTCTTGCTCCCCCCTCCTTCCCTCCCCTTTCCCCCCCCCCTCTTGCTCCCTCCTCGCTCCCCTTCCCCCCCCTCCCTCCCCTCTCTCTCTCCCCCCTCCCTCCCTTCCCCCTCTCTCCCTCCCTCCACTCTCCCTCCCTCCACTCTCCCTCCCTCCACTCTCCCTCCCTCCCTTCTCCCTCCCCTCTCTCTCCCCCCCCCCCCTCCCTCCTCCCGTCTCCCTCCCTCCCCACCCCTCCCTCCCCCTCTCCCTCCCTCCTCCCGTCTCCCTCCCTCCCCACCCCTCCCTCCCCCTCTCCCTCCCCTCTCTCCCTCCCTTCTCCCCCCTCCCTCCCTCCCCTCCCTCCCTTCTCCCTCCCCCCTCATCCCTCCCCTCTCTCCCTCCCCCCTCCCTCCCCTCCCCCTCTCCCTCCCCCCTCCCCTCCCTCTCCCTCCCTCCCCCCTCCCTTCCTCCCCCTTCCCCCCCCTCCCCTCCCTCAGCTCTCCCTCCCCTCTCCCTCCCCTCCCTCCCCCCTCCCCCCCCTCCCTCCCCCTTCCCCCCCCTCATCTCCCTCCCCTCTCCCCTCCCTCCCCTCCCTCCCTCCCCCCCTCCCTTCTCCCCCCCCTCCCTTCCTCCCCCTTCCCCCCCCCTCCCCTTCTCTCCCCCCTTCTCCTCATCTTCCTCAACCACAACATTTACAAGTTGGACCCCGTGACGAGGTTCCCCCGGTGATGACGAGGCCCAGCGTCGTCAGGCAAATCGCGAATCAACAACCCCCTCCATGCTCCATGCCACGTTCCGTTCACCGCGGACAAACCTCGGCAAGCGAACCCAGGCAAACAAACTAGTAACAAGTATAACCCGTAAAAACAAAGTTTTTCACTCTAAATCCTGTATATGCGTGGCGGCTAGAGTCCTCTCGTCCTCTGGCTTGAGATGGTTGCCACCTATGGGTCAGATGATTGTCTGCCACCATTAAGCAATTGGTAATTTAATATTTAATTTGTTTTCCCTAAACAGTGTAAAATTTTGGAAAAAAAATGTCACGAACATTAATTGTCTCGCACAACGAGTCTGTGTGGAAAATGTCAGCTCGATTGGATCACGGGAAGTGGGTTAAAAAACGACCGAAAGATTTGCACGGTCGTAAGCAAGCAATCGAAACTTAATATAAAGGATTAAAAAAATAAATCCGTGTTATGGGTGACGCATTCATACCGACGGCGATCGAACGGGAATTTTTATTTTTTATTACGAAGAATATTTCGCGAAAGCCGCACCGCGCTTTAAGTCCTGGGGAGGCGGCCACGGTGGTTGTGAGATGTTGACTACCTCGCCCGGTACGCAGGAAGTCGTGGGTTCCATCTCTCTCTCTCATCATCACGGTGGCTAGGAGATGTTGACTACCTCGCCTGGTACGCAGGAAGTCGTGGGTTCCATCCCTACCCCTGACATCACGGTGGCTAGGAGATGTTGACTACCTCGCCTGGTCTACAGGAGGTCGTGGGTTCTATCCCGACTCTTGACGATGCCTGCTGCTGCTGCTGTAGATTTGAAATCTGCGTGTCTCTCTCTCTCATCATCATCACGGTGGCTGTGAGATGTTGACTACCTCGCCTGGTGTGCAGGAGGTCGTGGGTTCCATCCCGACCCTGACGACGCCTGCTGCTGCTGTAGATTTGGAGTCTGCGTCTCTCTCTCATCATCATCACGGTGGCTAGGAGATGTTGACTACCTCGCCCGGTACGCAGGAGGTCGTGGGTTCGATCCCGACTTTTTGACGCCTGCTGCTGCTGCTGTAGATGTGAAGTCTGCGTCTCTCTCTCATCATCACGGTGGCTAGGAGATGTTGACTACCTCGCCTGGTCTACAGGAGGTCGTAGGTTCGATCCCGACCCTGACGACGCCTGCTGCTGCTGCTGTAGATTTGGGGTCTGCGTGAGTGAATGTGAGAGTGTGTGAGTGCATGAGTGAGTGTATGAGTGAGTGCGTGAGCGCGTGTATGAGTGTGTGAGTGAATGTGAGTGAGTGTGTGAGTGTATGAGTGAGTGTATGAGTGAGTGTGTGCGTGTGTGAGTGAGTGTATGAGTGAGTGTGTGAGTGAGTGTGAGTGAATGCGTGAGTGAGTGAATGTGTGAGTGTGAGTGAATGTGTGTGTGTGAGTGTCAGTGAGTGTGTGAATGTGTGAGAGTGAGTGTGAGAGTGTTTGAGAGTGAGTGTATGAGTGAGTGTGTGAGTGTGTGAGTGAGTGTATGAGTGAGTGTATGAGTGAGTGTATGAGTGAGTGTGAGAGTGTATGAGTGAGTGTATGAGTGAGTGTGAGAGTGTATGAGTGAGTGTATGAGTGAGTGTGTGAGTGTATGAGTGAGTGTATGAGTGAGTGTGTGAGTGTATGAGTGAGTGTATGAGTGAGTGTATGAGTGAGTGTGAGAGTGTTTGAGAGTGAGTGTGTGAGTGTATCAGTGAGTGTGTGCGTGTGTGCGTGTGTGTGCGTGTGTGTGCGTGTGTGAGAGTGAGTGTGCTCGTGTGCGTGTGAGTGTATGAGTGAGTGTATGAGTGAGTGTGTGCGTGAGTGTGTGAGTGTATGAGTGAGTGTGTGCGTGAGTGTGTGCGTGAGTGTGTGAGTGTATGAGTGAGTGTATGAGTGAGTGAGTGTATGAGTGAGTGTGTGCGTGAGTGTGTGCGTGAGTGTGTGAGTGTATGAGTGAGTGTATGAGTGAGTGTGTGCGTGAGTGTATGAGTGAGTGTATGAGTGAGTGTGTGCGTGAGTGTGTGGGTGAGTGTGTGAGTGTATGAGTGAGTGTATGAGTGAGTGAGTGTATGAGTGAATGTGTGCGTGAGTGTGTGAGTGAGTGTGTGAGTGTATGAGTGAGTGTATGAGTGAGTGTGTGCGTGAGTGTATGAGTGAGTGTATGAGTGAGTGTGTGCGTGAGTGTGTGCGTGAGTGTGTGAGTGTATGAGTGAGTGTATGAGTGAGTGAGTGTATGAGTGAGTGTGTGCGTGAGTTTGTGCGTGAGTGTGTGAGTGTATGAGTGAGTGTATGAGTGAGTGTGTGCGTGAGTGTATGAGTGAGTGTATGAGTGAGTGTGTGCGTGAGTGTGTGCGTGAGTGTGTGAGTGTATGAGTGAGTGAGTGTATGAGTGAGTGAGTGTATGAGTGAGTGTATGAGTGAGTGAGTGTATGAGTGAGTGTGTGCGTGAGTGTGTGCGTGAGTGTGTGAGTGTATGAGTGAGTGTATGAGTGAGTGTGTGCGTGAGTGTATGAGTGAGTGTATGAGTGAGTGTGTGCGTGAGTGTGTGCGTGAGTGTGTGAGTGTATGAGTGTATGAGTGAGTGTGTGCGTGAGTGTATGAGTGAGTGTATGAGTGAGTGTGTGCGTGAGTGTGTGCGTGAGTGCGTGAGTGTATGAGTGAGTGTATGAGTGAGTGTATGAGTGAGTGTATGAGTGAGTGTATGAGTGAGTGTATGAGTGAGTGAGTGTGTGAGTGAGTGTGTGAGTGTATGAGTGAGTGTATGAGTGAGTGAGTGTATGAGTGAGTGTGTGTGTGAGTGTATGAGTGAGTGTATGAGTGAGTGTGTGCGTGAGTGTGTGCGTGAGTGTGTGAGTGTATGAGTGAGTGTATGAGTGAGTGAGTGTATGAGTGAGTGTGTGCGTGAGTGTATGAGTGAGTGTGTGCGTGAGTGTATGAGTGAGTGTGTGCGTGAGTGTGTGAGTGTATGAGTGAGTGTATGAGTGAGTGAGTGTATGAGTGAGTGTGTGCGTGAGTGTATGAGTGAGTGTATGAGTGAGTGTATGAGTGAGTGTATGAGTGAGTGAGTGTATGAGTGAGTGTGTGCGTGAGTGTATGATTGAGTGTATGATTGAGTGTATGAGCGTGTGTGTGCGTGTGCGCGTGTGCACGTCACCCCACCACCCCCGCCCACCCCCCCACCACCCCCTCTCTTCACAGCTTCACAGCCGTCCTCAGCTTGGCGGAGCGAGATCGTGGGTTGTCGCGCACCTCCAACTCGCCGGGGTAGATCACGGGGGGTGACGTCAACGCCCAGAACCTCCTCCTCTTACTACTCGTCGTCGGAGTCTCCGTGGAATCCTCTTCCACCTCGTCGTCCTCTTCGACATCGTAGGGGAAGCGTTCGTGCCGGTCCCTCTGGCTGGAATGGGGCAGCGTGGAAGTCGGACGCGGGGATCAAAAAATAAAATGAAATTAAAAAGTAAACAAAAAATAAAATAAAAAGTAAAATGAAAATGAAATTAAAAAATAAAATGAAATTAAAAAGTAAACTAAAAAAAAATAAAAAGTAAAATGAAAATGAAATTAAAAAATAAAATGAAATTAAAAAGTAACTAAAAATAAAATGAAAAGTAAAATGAAAATGAAATTAAAAAATAAAATGAAATTAAAAAGTAAACTAAAAATAAAATGAAAAAGTAATTTTCGATTTAAAGCTTTCGTGACTGCAGGGATTCATCTTCTTGGTTATTTCGGTAAAGTCACGTAGAAGGGAAGTAATAAAATAATAAAAACAAAACGTCGTGAGAATTATTTTATTTTATTATGTTTTATTTTTATTATTTTATTACTTCCCTTCTACGTGACTTTACCGAAATAACCAAGAAGATGAAAAAGTAAACTAAAATAAAATGAAAAAGTAAAATAAAATAAAAAATGAAAATAAAATTAAAATAAAAAAGATAAAAATAAAAAAACTTAAGTAAAATAAAAAGAAAATGAAAAATGAAAATAAAATTAAAAAGTAAACTAAAAAGAAAATTAAAAAGTAAAATGAAAATGAAATTAAAAAAATAAAATAAAAAAGTTAAATAAAATAAAATAAAAAATGAAAATAAAATTAAAATAAAAAAGATAAAAATAAAAAAACTTAAGAAAACTAAAAAGAAAATAAAAAATGAAAATGACAAAAATAAAAAAGTTAAATAAAATAAGTAAAATAAAAATCAAATGAAAAATAAATTATTTTATTTTTCATTCTATTTTCACCTACCTTGCAGCCACGAAAACTTAAAAAATCTAGAAAATTTCGTGATCGCCGTTCGATTAGCGACGATATTTTTTGGCAAGCCGAGCGACAGTTCAAATGTTCACCGCGCGACAGATTTAAAACACGCGGTGGTGGAGCAGCCTCCTCCTCCACCACCACCTCGTCGTCCTCTTCGACATCGTAGGGGAAGCGTTCGTGCCGGTCCCTCTGGCTGGAATGGGGCAGCGTGGAAGTTGGACACGGGGATCAACGATTTGGGGGGGGGGGGGGGGGGGGGAATATACGACTGCGATTTTTAAAGATGGTTTTTTCGGTAAAGTCACGTGGGTGAAAATAAAAGAAAAAAGTAAAATGAAATGAAAAAGTAAAATAAAAATAAAAAATGAAAATAAAATATAAATAAAAAAGTAAGATAAAAATAAAAAAAATAAAGTAAAATAAAAAATGAAAATAAAATAAAAAAATGAAAATAAAATAAAAAAGTAAAATAAAAAAGTAAAATAAAAAATGAAAATAAAATAAAAAAGTAAAATAAAAAATGAAAATTAAATAAAAATAAAAAAGTTTGATAAAATAAAAAAAATTAAGTAAAATAAAAGTAAAATAAAAAATGAAAATAAAATAAAAAAAGTTAAATAAAAAAGTCAAATAAAAAATGAAAATAAAAAATGAAAATAAAAAATGAAAATAAAAAATGAAAATAAAAAAAGTAAAATAAAAAATGAAAATAAAAGTAAAATAAAAAATGAAAATAAAAAATGAAAAAAAAAAGTTAAATAAAAAATGAAAATAAAAAGTAAAATAAAAAATGAAAATAAAAAAAATAAAATAAAAAATGAAAATAAAAAATGAAAATAAAAAATGAAAATAAAAAATGAAATAAAAAAGTAAAATAAAAATGAAAATAAAAAATGAAAATAAAAAATGAAAATAAAAAATGAAAATAAAAAATGAAAATAAAAAATGAAAATAAAAAACTTAAAATCTAGAATATTTCGCGATCGCCGTTCGATTAGCGACGATATTTTTTCAATCCGAGCGACAGTTCAATGATCACAGATTGAAAACACGCGGTGGTGGAGCATCACCGAGTGAGGCCGTCAAAATAGGAACCGCTCTAGAAATTCTAATGCGAGGATGAGAACTCAAAAGATGTCAATCGCTTCCAACGTGTATTTATCAAAATGTTTTCATTGAAATGAAACAATCGAACATAGAACTATTGCTAAGTTAAATAAGTAAGGTTATAAAAAAATAACAAACAATTCCAATTTACTTTTAAAATCGCTAAAAAAATCGCAGCCGTTGCAAATTGCTAATCGCATCGTTTTAATTGATCAGCATTAACGCAAGCCCCTGCCTCTAGCAGGGCTGTAGGGGCAAGTGCTGTTAGTAGCGAGTAGCAGCAGCACCTACACACAGACAAAGATCCCCCGTGTAGCCTCTAGCAGGGCTGCACCCACCCACCCACCAAACACCCACCCACCCACCAAACACCCACCCACTTACCCACCCACTCACCCACCCACCCACTCACCCACCCACCCACCCACTCACCCACCCACTCACCCAACCACTCACCCAACCACTCACCCAACCACTCACCCACCCACCGACTCACCCACCCACCGACTCACCCACCCACCGACTCACCAACCCAACAACTCACAACCCACCCACCCACTCACCAACCCACCCACCCACTCACCAACCCACCCACCCACTCACCAACCCACCCACCCACTCACCAACCCACCCACCCACTCACCAACCCACCCACCCACTCACCAACCCACCCACCCACTCAGCCACCACCCAACCCACTCACCAACTCCACCACACCCACTCACTCACCCACTCACCCTCACCCACTCATCCACTCACCCACTTCACCCACTCACTCACTTCACGTCACTCACTCACCCACCACACTCCCTCACCCACCCACCCACCCACCCACTCAACTCTCACTCACCTCACGTCACCCACCCACTCACCCACCTCAACAGCCACCACTCACCAACCCACTCCCCACTCACCAACCCAATCACCACCCACTCACCACCCACTCACCCACCCACTCAACAACCCACCCCCACTCACCAAACCCACCGAACCCCCTCACCAACTCACCCACCCCACCCACATTCACCAACCCACCCAGCTCACTCACCAACCCAACCACTCCACTCACCCACCCACCCACCACTTCACCCCCCACTCACTCACCCACTCCACCCAACCCTCACCCACTCCACCAACCCACTCCCACCCAACCACTCACGGCCACTCACCCAC